>NC_071403.1:105192692-105500212 GCF_017976375.1 Cuculus canorus
ACAGAAAGAATACTGCTTGGCTATTGGAAACCAGCAAAGTTGTCATCTTAACTTGTCTGAGTAACTTTGAAAGTTGCTTGGATTTTAATTATGCAGGAAAGATACAGAAGTGTTTTATACAATTGAAAATTAAGTTTTGACTCTCAGTGCAAGTCACGGAAATTATGGAGATGTGCACAGTGAACTCTGAAACAATTCACCTTTGCAGGGGGTTGAGCTATGGTGTATGTAACAACATAACTGAAGAGGTCAGTTAATTATTGGGACTTTGGATTCCCTTGTTGTTTTAGTCCAGAGGGAATTGATTGACAGCAGCCTAGTTCTAGATAGGAAATCTGCTTACCAACATGTTGCTGTATCTGGCTTTTCAGCTGGTTCAGGTACTAAGTGCACTGTAAGAGAAGCTAAACTTACAGTTCCAGACTAGTTACTGGAGTAAAATCAGTATTCAAGTTCAATTTGATGTTGACTTCCCACAAAGATGTAAACATGTAATTTGATCATGGCCACATGAGAATTGTACTGTATCCTCACTCAGCTCTTCTGACAGGTTGATTTAAGGTGTTTGAAGAACCTTAATCTTCATAAGGCGTAATCTTCCATAAAGGCATTTTTTTCACTCACTAGCTGTCCTTCTTCACAGGCACTTACCAGCCCAAGCAAGAAATCTCCTGAGACTAATGGAAACTGATCCTGTAAGTTGTCTGGGACTCCTTTAATCTTACAGCATGAAAAGAAGTGCATGTTACCTTACACCATAGATCTACCTGCAATACCATGCATGTGTCACAAAGTCAAAGAAATTCCTTGTTATTATCTTCTTTACTGCACAGAGAATTGACTTCAGTGCTGACTGGAAGCTAATAACGGTGTTTATTGGAGCCAACGATCTGTGCAACTATTGCAAAGACTCTGTGAGTAGTAGAAATGGTTAACAGAAACTGTAGTGGGACTGTAGTGTTGGTGTTGAAACATGTCAAGGGAGATGCATGGATCCTTAGAGCCTTCACAGAGACAGCATGAGTTATATATGCTGCTCTATTATTTTGATTGTGGTTGCTGCTGACAGTGCCCTGATGTAAAATCAGTCACCAGCAATGGAGGAGGATGGTTGTGCTCTCTCTAGCCTACTCCAGGATAAGACCCTGTTTCCTTGTTACTGTCTTTTGACCATGGGCACAAAATCTAAGGGAAGAAAATCTTCACTCCTCTGATGTATCTGCTCTATTGCTAGTGTGGCCTCTTTAGACATCTGAGAGAGAATTATACTGCTACACTGGTTAAATCCTACAATTGTCATCACCCCGTAACTGACAGCGTAGGGAGGTATAAGGAACAGGTGAGGTATGTGTGAGGGAAATTGTTGCAGTGCTCGATATCGTTTGAATTTTATGCTTCTCGGGATTGTGGAGAGGACTTTAGGGCTGCCATAAGGACACAATGGGAGCTGAGTGGACAGGTGGCAGGGAGAGACCACATTTCACAGCCAGCTCTTACTCTCTTGCCTTTAATATGCTAACTTCTTCCAAGCATTTTCAATTCTTCTGCAACACATTCTGTTTGAGAAATTTGCTACTGCTGCAGGAGCCTTGCTAAGCATCTTTGCTGCTGCTGCCAGGTTTTATAGCTTTATTTACAGGTATGACCTTGATTAGCAATGATTTCACCTCATTTTACAAGATCTTACCAGCTGGCTGTTGAGCACACCTATGGCTGCTTGGTTCATGCTTTTCAGCATGCATCCACGTTGGAGTCCTTCCTGTGTATTTACAGGAAGGACCCAGTGGATTTGAGTTAAATATACCACTATTCAACAAGGTTTACTTTAAATCAAAAATTTCACTGAGTCTTTCTACATTTTAGATTAATTAATATGCTTAAAATCCCTAGTCTCTAGAAAGAAGCAAGAACATTGTACTGACAACAGTGTTGTATGGCAGAAAAGGAAGTGAATTAACACGATTCTCCAGTCTCCCAACCAAAATGCCTTGTGTCTCCATTAGCAGTAATCTCTTCTCTTTTGTTTCTATCAGGATCACTACTCAGCTGTGAATTTCACCAGCAGGATTCGGGAAACTCTTGATATTCTGCACAAGCAGGCAAGTGCTGTGAAATTGTCGTGGAATTCTAGCTAGTACTGGTCCTAGCTCTTCTGTTTGTTTGATTTGTTTGTTTGTTTGTTTGTTTTTTTCCATTCTGGTACCAAACGTACTCCATTAACTTTTACAAAAGCATATTATTTTGTCTTGTCTATCTAAAAGTAGTGAGATGCAATCTGAAATGACAGATGGTAACATTGGACCGTGGTACTGGGAGAAGAATCAAAAGATGAGGTGCTGAACCGTGTCCAGAGATGGGCAACAAAGCTGGTGAAGGGTCTAGAGAAAAAAAATCTTATGATGAGTGGCTGAGGGGACTGGAGCTGTTTAGTCTGCAGAAAAGGAGGCTGAGGGGAGACCTTATCACTTGCTACAACTACCTGAAAGGAGGTTGTAGTGAGGTGGGTGTCAGTCTTTTCTCTCAAGTAACAAGCGGTAGGACAAGAGGAAATAGCCTCAAGTTGTGCCAAAGGAGGTCTTGAGTGGATATTAGGAAAAATTGCTTCACTAAAAGAGTCGTCAATCATTGGAACCAGCTGCCCTGGAAAGTGGTTGAGTCACCATACACCTAGAAATATTTGAAAGATGCGTAGATGTGGTGCTTAGGGACATAGTTTAGTGGTGAACTTGGTAGTGCTGGGTTAACAATTGGACTTCATCACCTTAAAGGTTTTTTCCAATTGTAACAATTCTATGATTCTATGACTTGAGGAAGTTTGGTGGGTTTTTTTTCCTTCTCCTCTCCTTTTTCTTTTCCTCTCCTTCTAAAAATGAAGAAAGGGAAGGGATGTCCAATGGCTGGACTTTTGGTTAAAATAAATATACTGTGGTCTGCATAACCAGTTCCTTCTAAGTTAAGTCTGACTTACCTTTCAGGTTCCAAAAGCTCTAGTGAGTCTGATTGAAGTGATGGACGTCCTCCCTCTGAGACAGTTGTTTGTGAATACTGAAGCTCAGTGCCCCACTTACATGTCAGAGTAAGGCTTGTTTGACTTCCTTTTGTACCTGAGCTTACTGTCCACAATGATAAAGCATGTTCTTATTCCATGCTTCTCTCATCATTTGAAGTGATGTTCAAATGTACTGCAGTCCCACGTATGTCCCATGCAATGCTGACATCACCCTACTTGATGGCTTTGATTGAAGTGCTGTCAGAGGACCTGTGTATTTTGTTCATGTCTAGAAATCTTAAGGTTTCCTGTGATACATAATGTACACCTCACCGAACCTAGGTTAAAATTATTTATACAGGGTTCTGCAAGGTGAGCTTTACTGCAATGAGTAGTTTGCATTCTTTGCTGATCCTCTGGGCAGGAACAAATTCTGTCTTGGAAATGCCAAAGGAATTGTTGATTAAAAAGGTATCATCTCACAGGTAATGTAGCCAGTATGTTTCAAAGATCTGTTTACTAGTTCTGGATGGACTGGCATGCACGTCTTTCAGGCTGCAAGGCCTGTATCATAGTACACTGTACATCGCTTTGATATACCTGGGGCTGAAACTGAACTGATGTAGAGTAGTATCATTCATGTGAGGCAGAAAATAAAACTGAAGGTTGAAATTGTGATCACTGGCAAGGACGATAAAACATTTTCACAGAAACTGGACTGTACAAGTTTCCTTGTTTCTCCCATGTCATGAGGGCATTGGGTGGCAAAGGGTGACGTGCATTCTCAGGTCTCTAACTTTCTCTTTTCCTGTTTTCTGCTTTAACCTCTCCCACAGTTATATGTGTAGCTGTGTTCTCGCAGGAGAAGAAAACTCACCAAATTTAGCAATGGTAGGAGAAGCCACCAGAGCTTACCAAGTAAGTTTATCAATAGTGGTGCAGTTACTTTGTCTCCAGTTGAGGTGAGGTCTTTATTACCAAGCAACATACCATAGCAATATTTTACCCAAATAAGACCTATCACCTAAACAGGAGGTAATTTGATGTTATCCAAAATCCATATGACCAAAACCAGCAGACAAACTCTTTAGAAAAATTGTTTTCTAGAACAGATAGATAGGTGGGAGTTATTTGTCAAAATCCGGTCCCCCACAGTCAGTTGCAGTATTATATTCCAGCATTCTTGGCCGCTTTGCCAGACTCACCTTCTGCCAACATCTGCAGCTATTACAGCTAAGAAATATAAGTTTCTTTCCAATTCTCGAGTTCTCAAAAATAATAAAAAAAAAAAGTTATGATCCAGAGATGTTGATGGATTATTAAGTGGCTGGTTTTGTGCTTCTTGCAGCTTGAGATTCGGAGACTAGTGGAGTCTGGCAGATATGATACTCATGAAAATTTCACAGTGATCATCCAACCTTTCCTCCGAAATCTCAAGGTTCCTCTTGATCAGGTATGATCTAAAGAGAATTCTGCAAGCAAAGGACTAAGTGTGGGTATTTTATCTTTAGAGACTAAATGCAAAATGTTTTTTTCTTGTTCTGTGCTTTTCTGGTTAGAACTTGTTTCTTTTTGGTATGGCACATTAGACTTCTTCATATATTTTAACAGTTCTTTGTTTTGGATATTGTGCTGCCAACATGAACTACTGTTTTCAAAAAGAAATTAAAACCTGAATTAAGAGGTTTATGTACTTTCTCAAGGTTATGTAAATATTTTTCTTTCTGGAAATATAAAATTTATTACATTATAGTTCTTAAATATATTTTAATATATTACATTATAGTTCTTAAAACAACATAGCTGCATTGCTTACTGGAGTCTACAGCATCGCCTCCTCTTCATGTCCCATAACTCTTTCTCTGTGCCTGGAAGAATTAGAATTTTACATATGATCTGGTGGAAGTAGTAGTTTTCTGTAGTAAGCCCTTTTACCTGTTATTGGGAATTTTATTTCAGTACCTTGAATGGTAGGTCTTAGTGAAGTGTATATATATAGGAAATGACTCAAAGCTTCTCTGAAACTGAAATTTGATAATTGTCATATGCATCTGCACTTCCTCATCTCACCTGAAACTGAGAGCAGATGGGGCAAAATTTTGAGCTGGGATTGCTGTAGTTTAATTGATCCAAAGTGATCCCGAACATGCTGGCAGTAGCTAGTGATAAGTTTGAAACATTCAGATGCTGCTACAGATAATTTTGGCAAACGGGCTGAAAGCTTCCCAGGAAAAACAGACTTCGGAGTTTGGGGGGGGGGTGGGGGTTGAAGGATGATTCTTGGTTTGTTTTTTTATTTTGTTTTGTTTGTTTATCAAGTTGGTTCCTGATAAAAATAATTTCTTGGGGTTTTGGTACTGAGGTAAGGAATGCAGAAATATAAACAGAAGCATCAAAATATTTCTGATTTTTTTTGTAGTCTCAGGTTTTAAGAAAGCTCAGGATGCTGTTTTTATTTCTTCTTATCTCGCGCAACATTCAGATGTTCCTGAACTCTGTTGTTGAAAACTCTGCCTCTAAACTTGGCAAAAGATCAGATATAGATGCAAATTTTGGAGCCAGTCCTCTAAGGAGCTAGACCAAACAAACTGAATCAAAACCTGCTTACATTTTGAGGAAGGACTGCTCCGACCAAAAAATTGTTTTATTCATCTGTGACCTAAACTCCTTCTCATCTCAATACTCACATAAGAGATTTAACTTTCCAAAACCCATTTCCTTCAAACTTGCAGAACTGATACAACTGTGAAAAAGCAGATGGACTCTCTTGTTTATGGTAAAGCATCCATAACATGCTTGTTACCATGTAAAGGTACTGCAGAGCATAGTGGTTTCCAGTTCTGATGATGGACTGAGGAGAGGAAACCACCTTTATTGCAGAACCCAGACACTAGACACTTAGTTGAAAATGGTGGGTTTGCTATTTCTGGGTGGATCTGCACTTCAATTCACCCAAGCAACTCTAGTTAAGCATTTTTTGTGGCTTATGAATCCACTGAAGTACACTGTATCACCAGGTAATCATGAGATTTTCCACATTAGAGCAGCAAGAACAAGGAGCATGAGCCTCCCTATTACTGGCTCTGATTTGGCCTCATCAATGCCAAGTTGGAGCAGCGTGGATTCTTCTGCACTCACATTTCCTTTACACTTTCATTTGTAGGATGGGCATCCAGATATCTCCTACTTTTCACCTGATTGCTTCCATCCAAGCCAGAAAGGCCATTCTCAGCTTGCCAGGGCTCTCTGGAATACCATGGTAAGGTGAAGACTCCAGGTCTTTTACATAGACCTGACTAACATTAAAATATTCTCTGTAATAAATATTACAATGAAGGCCTGAATCAGTCTAGATTTTGTGGGTTTTCCTCTTTGCTAGTCAGATACTCTAAAATTCTTGCTCCGCTCTCAGCCTAGAATCTCTTGCTTCTTAAAGTCTATCAACAAGAGAGAGGTGCTCTAAGTGCATGATCACTCCAAGATCACAGTCATTCGTGTTTTCAGCTGAGAGGCTTTGTTTGCTTCACCCACTGTCGTAAAAGGCAGGACAATAAGGATGATGTGTCTGTGTGCTGATGTGGGAAACCACCAAATAAAGAATTGTAACTGCATACATCAATTTAAAATGGATTGCTTTAAATCCATGTGTTTGTTTTAAATCCATGTGTTGTGAACATCTCATTAGGAATTGAAGTGGCTTTAATTCAGTTTAGTTTTACTACCTTTGGAAATGAGTATAGCTCAATAAAAACGTGGCATTAAAGATTGCTTAAGCCTACTCATTTTACTTACTATTGCAGTGCAGTAGGTGTACTTATGCATTCAGATGCTGGATGGTAGCTTCTGTATACTTCAGTGTAACTTCTTAACAGCTGATGTGATTGTTTTAATCATCAATCAGTACCTCTAATTAAATTTGGTGTGATCTGCTGCACATAAACAACCTTTTGTTGGACATGCCATGGTGGAGCTTAGCTATAAAAGTTGAGGGACTCTTAGTTGTCTTGTCTGTTATGTAAGAGAAGAGTTTACGACCTTGCCTTCTGGCGAAATTCCAAGGTACTTCATGTGCCTGCCAAAAAGTCCTCTAAGAGTTTAAACAAATCCAGTGTAGCTTTCCACTTCCCATTTTAAGCTTCTTTCTAAGCCTGGCTGTTTTGTTACTCAGTTGCCATGCTCTTTCTGAGAAGTAGATGCATTTAAGCCTTGGGTAGATCAAGGCCTGTAAATACAGGCAGCTTTATATAAATTTGAAAGGTATATTTAGATTTCTTGGGTTAGAATTGTTATACAAATGTAAGATGAGCTGACGTGGTTTCAAAACAGCGGGTTTTGTCTTCCATTCTAGTTGCAGCCTGTAGACCAGAAGGGTGACTCTTTTGATTTTACGGATGACATTGTCCTCGACTGCCCAACTCAGGTAAATACTACCAGTGTTATGGAAGCTGGGAATCAGTTGGCTGTATGTGCTTGTGCTTGCTGCAGAGAGCAGGAGTTCGGTATGCCTGAAACAAATTTACTGGAAATTTTTGTTCTTTGCATCCCTCTGTGCGAGCAGGTCGGTACTCCAGTGCACTGGTGTCCCTGGGCCTTTTACTGTGCCAATGAGTACTAACTGACAACATGCTGACTTGTGTGTTTCCAATTGCAGCAGAGGTTGTGTCTTGTTATGTTTGTAAAGTACAGAGGCAGCTCAAGCAGCAAACAGAATGAGCTACATTTACTCTCCCATCAGAATCAATGAAATTTGGGCACCACAATGGCTCTGAAAACCCCCAGTATTTGTTCTCTTTTGAATTAGTGGCAAGTTGTTTTTCCTGGCCTGATCCACAACAGGGATACTTCAGACTCTTTGGAAGCTGCTTCTACAGTCATAAAACAAGCTGATGAACTTGCAGTACGGTTGCTAGGTATCAGCACGTGGAAATGACCACTGCAGTCAGCAACGATTGACTCACTTTCTGTGTCATCCACTTGATGTGGATTTTATATTTCTCTCCTTCAATCCACTCCTATTTAAAGATGCCACTTTGAGAAGTAGAGACAGAAAAGTTTTATGTGCCTTGCAAAGAAAATATGGTCATTGTTTTCAGAAATGGTAAGCCCACAGTGCTTTGAAAAAGTCACTGATGGAAGTACCAGTAGCTGTTCTGGCTCAGAGAGCTCTTGGGGTAAAGACTGTTTTAACAGTGCTACATAGGAATAAATAGACTGTTTCCAGGGGATTTCACCTTCTGTGTTACTAAACGACGTAGGAAATTATTTCAGATTCTGACACCCACAAATTCCATTTATTGTTCCCATTTTCTCACAACAGTTTTAAAATCCTACTTCAGCTTGTCATGTCCATGAAGATAGCAGTGGGTCTTTAACCAATGAAATATGCCTTCTGATTTTAGTGGTTTGTAAGACCTCCTGATGCAGATATTGGAATTGCTTTTACTTGAGAAGAGCGGGCATCCTGATGAAATCTTTTAGCCTGTACAATGTGCATGTCTTCCTGAGTGTATGGTGCATTACTACAGGGCAAAAATAGCCATGCAATTGATATGGACTCTCTTGGAAGAAAAAGTGATCCTTTCGGTAATCAATTTTTCATCTCCCCTCTGCTCACACAGGAAGATCTGCCCAGGTTTCTCTGGATTTTACATCAGTGTCTTCTGAAAGGACTAAACATCTAATAAAGTCCAAGTAATTTGTGGAAAGTTAGGAGAGTTAATGCTAAACTGCAGTCTGGATCTGGCATATCTCATTTTTGCTGTAAGGTGCTGAACACAAATCTTGATTATGAATTTTAAGGAAGGAGCATGGTTTCAAAATCCAACTCCCTATTTTGCAGCTTAGGCCATTACTTTCATGGTGATGCGATGTCTTGGTATCACTTGCTGTGGTCTGTGCCATGTGTTTATTGTCTAATTTATCTTATTTTTGTATTCCTCTTTCTCTAGAACAAACCATTCCTGGGAACATACAAGAATGGCAACTACACGTATCCACCTGTGGAGCCTACTAATGAGCCAGTAGAGGTAACAGTGCATCTTTTGCTGTGTTTTAGGTGAACTATGCAAAGCTGTATCTGGTGACTGTTTACGCATCATTCTGAATTTATAGATAAGATTAGCTATTACCAGTCTTCAGAAAGTGAAGAATTACCTTGGATTGCATTTTTTCCTGTGTAAACAAATGTTAAACTCTTCCTAAAAGCCGAACAAAATGACTTGTATTAATTGGTGCAATTTTATCAGACTGTGATAAGCAGTAAGTCATCTGTGATGCATCATTAATTCAGATAGCAAGTTCCTTGCAATAGAGAGAAGATACTTAAAACCCTGAGTCCAGAAATGGTCTGAGGAAGGTTTGCATGTTCTCTTCTTGAGCCACTGTACTTCCATGCACTCAGATAAGCTTAACCTGTAGAGGGCAGTCACCTTCACATATTGGATAGACAGCCAGATACGAAGGTGATAGGCATGCATTTTCAAAGGGATTCGCTTTCCACCATTACTGACCAACGACCACATGGTAGATTAAACAAAAGAATGCGAAGGAACAAATGATGTGTAGGACTTGAAGAGATGGGGTCGTTATTTGCTCTTGATAAAGAGCTGCAGGTCTGCAGACTAAGCCTGGGTGGAGATGGCAGTCAAAATTGGCTGGGCTAGTTTGGCTTACTGGGAGTGGTCTTCAGGCCCACCCAAATTTATGAAAACCTGTGTGTGCCTTGAGGACTGCAAAGAGCAACAGCTGTTCCGTTTCCACGAGCCATAATTTGCAATATTGAAATGGGACTTTTATCTGTGAAGCTAGAGTCATACTTCTCCTTGGTCATTCTTCCACTTCCACTAAATCTCAACAGCAATAGCTTTTGAAGTGATAGGATAAAGGAAAGAAACAGTAAAGAGAGTTAAGAAACAGTTTCTTCTCTGATCTAAATATAAACTCAGCTGTCCATTCCAACCACTGCAACCAGCCTTTGGCTAGATGGCTGATAGTAGAGCCTATTAGACTGTTTTTTACAAGAATAATTTGTCTTGATTTTTTAACACTAACCATTCTTTCTGAAGACCACTGGCCCATGTAGTTTTCCTGTGAATGGTAGAATTGTTCAAATGTAGAATATTTGGGGTTGGAAGGGACCCCAGAACATACCTAGCCCAACCTCTTACTCCAACCAGGAACAGCTCTTAGATCAGCATAAGCAAATATCTTTGCTCTTGCAGACACTGCCCACTATAAAAATTAAAAATTTTCCTCACTACCTTCTTAGCTAATATTGTTGTTCTCTACTAAAAAGTGCGAGTGCTGTCTCTGCTGGTGAACCAAGATGTTCTGTGATGTGTGGTTGACTCAATTTCCTCAGCTGGTGGGATAAACGTAATAGTTGTTATATCACCTACAAACGTATGGCAAAGTCAAAAAATGTAGAGGTGGACAGCTCTTTTACTGAAACTTCTGAAGCTTCAAAATTTTTACAAATTTTATATTCAGTGAAAGCAAGCCCTTTATAAAAGTTTCCAGGAAAAGAATAGATTTCCTGAGAGGCACATGGGAAATAATAATAAAATAAGATTCTACATTAATATAATATAACTTTGCAGAGAATTTTATTGTTGATTTTTGGGTTTTTGTTCTTACATATGGTGTCTTTTGAGACAGAGTAGGACATCAAACATGGGGACCTCACCTTCTATGTCATGGAGAAAATCTCCAGTCTGTAGAGGACTGTAAAAAATAATCCTTCTTATGGAACTTTTTCATAAAGAATTTTTCTAGATGAAATGTTTTTCCTTTGGAAAAATTTTATGCTTTGGCTAGAAAATTTCACCAAAAGTAATTAATATTTGGACAGGACTCTACAAAGAAGAGGAAAGGACTGTTGAGCTATTTAGGCATCAAACTGTGATCCGTGTCTTGACTTGTTTTTGCCCTTCGCTGTACAATTAACCATATATGAATTCCATATTATCTTCTAACCACAAGGTGAACCAATTTTGTAACTTCCCATTTCAGAATTGGGGCAGTGACCTGCTGTGTTCTGAACGGGCTCCATCCAGTCACGTCCCAACTTCAGGTGAGAAAGAACTCATAAGCCAAGAACACAAATAAGAGAGATTTCACCTTTTGTTTTTAAAAACAGTAAGATCTTGAAATTGCACATCCAAGATGGGAAGCAAAACAATAAAACCTGATATATTTAGCAGCAAAGGAAGAAAGCTTGTCTTGCCATACCCAGTAAGTTCTGTATCACATCAGGTGTGTTCACTGTGGATAAACGTGAACATATTTATCATGTACATGTATCACACACAGCAACATGACAAATTAAAATTGCTTAGGTAGATTAGTGGCTCAGCAAGTTTGACCTATGTGATGAGCCTACTTTGATAAGCAGTGCAGTAGGAGTGCTGTGTATAGTTGGAAGGCTTTGTGGGGAGATTGCTAATAAGAAATATTGATCTATGACCCAAACCTGAAAACCAATTAAGAGCTTGAGTGTATGTGTCCCTAAACATATCTAATCTGTTTTCCTTTTTTTTTTCCTAAGCTTTTTCTATGGTCCATATAGTTCTGTGTTAGTTGAGTACACTGTTGCAAGCAAAGGCAAGAAGTTATGCCTTTTGCCTAGCTGGCGTACAGAACCTGAGGCTCGTTCTCTCTTAAAGTCTGTCAAAATACCATAAGATTGGAACTAAAGACTTGCATTTTTATTCTGCTGATCATTATTTTGTCTCAGTTGTCAACAATCCTGCTTTGTTCTCCTACTGTTTTTCAGTACATGAGCTACGACCTGCTGATATCAAAGTCATAGGAGCACTGGGAGATTCCCTGACTGTGAGTATTGCTGTGTACCCATGTTTAGAATGAGAGCAGCAGTTACCTAGATGTGGTCATGTCAGACATCATCCAATAGAAAGCAAATTGCTTTGGCTTGGCAAAGCAAAACTCATCTACCTGTGTCCCTTCACAGAGAAATAGCCTGAAGGGATATGAGTGACACAGGCAATTGTGTCATCCAGTAATGAATAATTCAGGCCAGAACAGGAATGGGATCATATTCTCTATTGCACACAGTTTATTCAAGTGTTTTTGAAAAGGGAAATGTCTGCCTTACAGGAATAGTCTTTTCTGAAAAAAAATAAGAGCAAGCAATTTGCGTTTTTCATGCAATGAGAGATCTTGATGAAAATTCTTACTGAAATAATTGATTGCAGAATGAAGTGCTTCTCACTTGAGTTAATTCTGATACTTCTGCATTTCAAAATTTTGCTTTCGGATGTTGCTTCCTGGTTTTGGCATTTTCCAGTTAAAACTCTGATGTATTTCACGTACAAAGAAATGCAAACTCAAAGGAGTAGGAATGGGAAAGAAAGGCTCCAGAAAAGAATAGCAGGGAATACTGCAGATCTGCACCAAAGTTTTCTGAGGAAAAGTTCCAGAATTTCGCAGCACTATGGAATTGTTCTGGGATGGGATGAAAGCAAATGTTGGTGTCAACAGTTCCCATGAATTTTAACTCCTGAGCTAAACCAGTGTTCATTCTAGCAGCTTCAGCTCCTATAGAGTTCAGAGGGAGTTGAAGGGACTGAAGTGTTTAAATGGCCTGGCTTTTCTACAGACAGGAGTGCATGTCTTCACCTCCTCCTCCTCCTCCTTAACTTTAAAGCTGATTGTTCTTGGCCTGATGTAATCCTGGCTTTCCTGGCCCCCCCTCCCCGCTTCCCCCACCACTGAGCTTTTCTTAGTTGACTTCAGTAATGACCCTGCAAGTCTCCCTCCAACCCGTTGGCATGACTCTTAAAACGGATTGCTTGATTTCATCCCCTGCATCTAGTGCTAGACATAGGCACTAGCACACATCTCTTCTTTGTTAAATGTTAATTCTTTGGTACATTAGGTGTCTCAGAGAGTCCTAGTCATAAGGACCAGACTCTGAAGCTCAAGGTCCTTGTCTCAAGAGGCGAGCAGGGCAGCTTTTCATCCTGCCATTATTCATGCAGTCCCTATTAGTTGCCACAACCACAGCTAGGTGTGACTGGGCTTTTTATTAAGGCTTTTATTTCTGGGAGCAGGGGTCCAGAAAAACTAACAGATTATTTCCCACATGTGTGTACACGCGCACGCACACACAGCCCTCGCACGTGAAATACAGTACAGTCAGCAGCACTGCACATTTTGTACTGCCTAACCATCACTGGCATAGAGGGACTGCAGCAGCAAAGATCTGCCTTGATCCACTAAAGCATTGATTTTCCCCCTGATATTTCCTGTGAGCGCCCTGAATGCAGTCAATGTTTACGGCTGAATTGATACCATGGCTTTTTGAAGAATACAAAATTAAATGAAACCACTAGGAAACTATAAAGCTCCAGAAGAACCTATTTTCACGACTGCTGTCATGAATGTGAGTCAGAGTGCTGACCTTGCTAGAGGTCTGTGTCAGTCCTGTGAGCTACTCAAATCCATCAAAAATTTCTTTGTTCTGATAACTTTATTTATTTAGTTATTTTAGAAGATATTAAAGTTCATGCTGTAGGAAGGCTGCTCTCAGTCTAGATGCAGTTGGAAGTTAATGAAACATTGAGCAATTTAGTCCTGTCCCTGGCTAGAATGCGTCTGTCCGACTTCTTAGCATCAATGCCTGACGAAAGCAACAGATATGCCAGCGTGCTTATCTATATTGGGGGAAAAGAAATCCTGCATATACCTCACCAAGTTAGAATAGCAGACTGGGTCCAGCACAGGAAAAGTGGATTTTACATGAAAGATTTGTTTTCTTGACAAATTAAAAAGCATCTCCCCTCCTGAGTTATTTACGGCTAAAATTAGCTGGGAAATTTTCATCAATATGGTTAGGACTTGGGGTGTCATGTTCCCCCCACTCCTCTCCCTCTGATTACTCAATCTTGCTCAAAATCAGCTTTCTTCAGGAAATGCCAGGATGGAGCATTTCCTATCAGAAAAATCTAAACAAATCTGAAGCTCTTATTGTTAATCTGGGTCCATTGCTTTTAACCTGGATCCCACTGGGTTGCAAAAAACAATATTAGAGGAGTAGTTCTAAAGTCCTTGACCTTACCAGTCTCACGCCTTCTGGCTGGACTATATCTCATCTGATGATCCATGGCCTACTATCTAGATGAGCTGCTTTTGTACATGAGGAGAAATGCCATGAATTTGAAGCACAGGAGACGCAGGGCTGCCCACAGGCCAGTGTGTGGTGGTGAATAAGGGCATGGACCATTTATGCTAAAGCTGGGGTATTATAAAAGCTTGGCTGGATGCAGAGTAAAGTTACCAAAATGATTCAGCATTTTAAAATCATGATGTCTGTCTTACCTAACCTTGTAGCGCTTTTCCTTCTAGTACCTTATAAATTATTCTTCCCATTTTTTCCAGACTGCAGTAGGAGCCAAAGCAACTGATCTACTAACAGAGTGGAGGGGACGTTCCTGGAGGTGAAAATGCTCAATTTTCTCTTTCTCTATTTTTGCTCACAGAAACAGTTATAACTGTGGGTCACCTGGTTGTGTAGTTACATACTTAAGTATGTAAATGCAGGGGTAGGATGCTGGGAGCAAGTATTGCATGGTAAGGATTGGAGAAATCGGGTCTGGAATAGAAAGGCAGTGGTTCTTGTGGAGGGCTTGTGTTTGTTTTTTTGAGAGGGAGGGATTGTTGCTTTTTTTTTTCTGATCAGACTTTAGCACTACAAGTATGATCCTGTGTGTCTGATGGTACTGGATTAATATGAATTAATTTCTTTAGCTTCTTGCTAGTGTCTCCGGAGTCTGTTCAAAATATTATTGTTGCTGTGACTATCTAACGCAGTGCCTACCGCTAGACAGTCTGCGTGTGAATTGACATGAACGTGGTGAGGGCACTGCATGCATATTCAATGAAGATGTCCCAAACAACTTTGCTATTGCAAAATGGACAAATGCAGCACATGTCAGATTTGGTGTGAATATCAATATCCACGCTGGAGTGGAAGGGCACTACCTGCTTCACAGGGAGGGAAGTCTGGTTGATAAGTGTGTGTGCAAGTATGCATTCTTTCCTTCATCCTTTCTTCCTCCCTTGTACATATCTGCAGGCATAGATATCTTAATGAGAGGCTGCTAGAAGTAGCGTAAGAATACATTGGCTATGCACACAGACAAGTTTTGAATGCGAAACAAAGGGTTTTTTCATCATCAGTGTTGCAAAATCCCAGATAGGTGGTTAATGAGGATGTAATGCAGTCTCTCTTCTATGCATAACTTCACAGAAATGAGGTTTCAGCAAGGTCATATGGAGCAACTTTGATGAGGAAATATGCTTTTCTGTGATGCGCAGCGTCCTGCGTGTCTATATGAAGAATCAGTTCCCACTGTGCCCTATTTCCAATGTGGAGGCATAGCTTCTATCTTAGCTGAAGCCCTGCTTGATTTAATGTGAAATCTCTTTTCAGTGTTCTCCCTGAATTCTTGTGGTTTATCTACTTAGTCATGTTTTAGGTTGATCTTTTTCTTTCCCTTCCCGGGCTGCTACAGCAACATATGGTGATAATAAGACAGATGGTTGCAGGATTAACCCTATTTGGTGATTTTGTTCTTTCCCTTTGTAGTATTGGAGGTGATGAGACCCTGGAGATCCAGACTACTTTACCTAGTGAGTATCTTGGAAAATCAATGTGAGAAAAGAGAAAGGTGAGCATTACTCTAAAAGAAGTCAAAATGGATGCTAGGAAGTATTTGGAAATGGTCATGTTTTCCTTGCGAACATTGAGGGATGCCCATCTATTGTGGATATGAGCAGTTCTAGTGAGTCACAACTGAAACCCAGACTGACCTGTCTAGCTTTAAAGTTGATTCAGCCCCTCCACATCACAGGATCTGCATGTGACTGTATTGTCCTTTTGACAGAAATGGTTAGGACTAAATGTGCTGAAGGTGACAGAAGTTCATGGCAGACCTGCTCTTCCCTTGTTTCATTTTGTACTTTCTAGTGAGTGACTGTAGTGGTTGTGGGCAAATGGAGGATTATGAAACAATTAGTGGTCCATCTAGAGATGGCTGTTGACAAAGTTATGGATCCTTCTGATGATTTCAAGAAGCTACGTTGCACTGAAAAAAAATTCTGGAATTACTATAAGCCTTTTGTCCTGTGTTCCGTGTAATTGATCCCTGTAGTTACTATAGAAGCTATTAAGTGGTCAGTGTGACCATAAATTGGAGGGGAATTGGTTCACAATTGTTTGGCTATTTGTATGTGATCCACACTGTGGAGCAGTTTGACAATACCTGTCATTGCTTGTAAAAGATTCTGATATGCTTTATTTTGTACCACACACTGCTGTGTTTAAGGAAAAATAGGGAACATGTTTCATTTATGCTTTATAAATGAGACTCTGTAAAGAGGTTTAGGATGGCACTACAGACACAGTAACAATAACGATTTTCAGACATCATGCTTCCCTGCCGAGGCTTTTGATGAAATCTAGAAATGTGAATAAAATTCGGTTGTCTACAACAAATATTATTATATCGATAGGTAGCTGGAGGAGTGGGAGGTAGAGGGCTGTATTCTGAGTACCTACTCCTGGAACAGGAAGAAAAATATTCACAATTACTCTGGCACTCAAATTCAACACTAGTGAGTTGTCTGGAACCGGTGCATGTCCTGAATGGGCTGCCAGAGTGGCTTCTTGAAGTCACAGAGATATTTATTTGCAGTACTGAAGTTTGGACAGTAACTGAAGTCTCCAAGGCAGGTGTGCCTATAGCTTCTGTAAAGTCACAGTGAATGAGGAGAAACTCCACGTCTGTATTCTCACCACCCAATTGGCTTGCACTTCTGCAAGAGACAATGCTGCCAGTTGTACTGTAGAAGGTAAAAAGCCTCATGTTTTCTCTTTTTAAGATATCTTGAAAAAATTCAACCCGAACCTCTTTGGCTTCTCCACTGGCAGCTCTAAGGAGACAGCTGGGTTCAATGCTGCAGAGGGAGGCGCCACAGCACGGTAAGCACAATCACAACAGAGAAGGAATGAAGGTATGAGAACTCATGGGCTGACTTTTTGCCTTTGAACTGCATGTTAAGGTTGAGTTAGTACTGATGACCTACTTGTATTGAACACATTCCTATGGTCTGATGTTTCTGAATTACTTATTTGGTTAAATTTAAATTCAGTATTTGGGGGATTTATTTGTATCTTTTTCTGAATTAGAAACAAAGAGAAACCTCCTTTCTCCACTTAACTTTTACCCAGAATTAATAACGTCTTAGTTATGCTTCCAATTCTACCGGTATATTTTTCTGCCCAGCCTTTGGTATGCAGATTCCTAATTCACTATGGGGCCATATCTGAAATGAGAAAAAATTAATGACCATCGCACCTTTATTCCTTGATTTCTGGGCAGTGTACCTCAAACTAACAAATAGAAGCCCACTGCTACCCTAATGGCATTAAAAACTAACTGTGTATGCAATGCAAAGAAAAAGAACAGAATAAGCAGCTGGCAATTAATTCCTTTCTCCTCCTGAAGAAAAGCCCTACTAGTCTGTTGAGAACCAAAATATGTAAGAGTTTATTGCTTGCATTGTGCCTCCTCTATGGACACTCATGGAATTTGTTTCCAAGCCTTTGTGACACTTTCAATAGTCATTAAATTTGCTACAAGAGAGTTTCAGGATAGGTAGCAAAGCCTGTGTAGCTACTAAATGCTTGTGGATGCCCTGACCAAAGACTTGGGGCAATCGGTATAGTTCTGAAAGTGCAAATAATGTAGCCACATTTCTGTAGCTGCTAGACAGCAGAGACGGGGTTATTAGCTTAAGCACAGTCTCATGCTAGTACATCAGGAGCTCAAGCTTCCAGCCGGTGTCTCAGCATGATTTGTACTTTGTTTTGCGGAGATTGCATCCCGCCTGGAGCTGGACTGGGATTCTCTAGGCTGGCTGTTCCACAATATAAGCGATATCTTGCAGCCATAAGACAAGCCATAGGAATTCAAGGCCAGATCAGGAAGGCTGGTAAGGTGCCCAGCTTCTGTGTAAGCACCAAGCCTCCCTCCATTGGATTTCAGATGGATCGATGCATCTAAATATCTCTATGCACTAGTGGTTTTCTCCAAACAAAATGCAATTAAGCAAACTCTGAGGCAGAAAGAATTCATTCCAGTTGCCTGCCACTTGGCAGCCATCCTAGCTGAAGCCCTTTCACATCAGACTATTCACTTGGACAACTGATGCTGATCTTGATCCTTCTAAGTTTGCTCATCCTTTTGAGGCATCACTTTCCATATACTGATGTCTGCCGACACTAAGATTAACTGAAATGAGGATTAGGAGAGTAAGAAGATGATGTGCTTTCAGAGCATGCATTTAAAATGCTTCTGTGCTCTTTCTACAGCAATATGTCAGCCCAAGCACATGAACTGGTGGAGCTAATGAGAAGCAGCTCGGTAAGTGGAACTGGGGCCACCCCTCAATGCTCCCGTAGTCTCTGAGCCATGACTTTAATTGCTGGGATGCTTGGGTAGTGAAGAGTGCTTTACTGATGGAAAGCAAGTCAGTGTCCTTGTCAGTAGCGTGCTTTCCCGGATGAATGTGCCAGCTATTAGCCTTTAGGAGATGACGATTTACTTGTACAAGTCCATGCAGGTAAGGTGCAAACACACAAGGTAGAGGCTAATGTATAGTGCAGTGCAGCCAGGAGTTGTAATAATGGTAGTGAGGAAGAGGAAAGAACTGAAGGCTCTGGAGAGATCCCTGGACCACTTAGAACAGGAACATTCAAAGTGGAGGTCATAAATACTGAGTATAAAACACAGGAGCAGGCACCTGGTGACCAACATGAATCAGACTATTTACTTTTGGGTCTGGAAAATGGCAATACTGGGAAGGAGCGACAACTGAAGTCTTTCCAAGAGACCAAGCCCTCTGAAACTCAGGTTCTGAACAGGCAACTGGTTAACCCGTGGCCAGAATCCTCAGGGCTAGGTGAATCCCTGTCACACCACAAGCTCTTAAGGAATTAGTAGAGGGATATAGAGTTGTGGACCAGTCTGCTGTAGAAGCCCCACTGAGGGCTACAGAGGGCACCAAAAGAGCAACTTGTTTTGAATTCAGTGGCTGCTGCTTCAGCTTGGGGGGAGGGGGGGGGGTGTTGGGTTGGGGCAGGGAGGATATCTGGGAGAAAACCAAGTCTGCTCTCCTCCAAGCTTTGGCTGAATTTGAGCAGATGACTGTCTGAGTGTGAGCTGTTGGTTCAGGGAGAGAATCCTGCAAGGGAATGGGAGTGCCTGGTGCTCTTTGGCTCAAGCTGAATGGCAGAGGAAGGTACTGAATAAGCAGGATTTGTCAAAGCATGTATCTCTCCATGCCAGCACTTTTGATGGATGCTGCATGCTAACCCCACTGTCACTCTGCTTTACCAATTATTTGGCAGACTGAAGGGAGTTGGCATGGCTTTTCTGTAAAATAGTACATGGGTGTATTGCCTTGTTTTATTCACTGCTTTTTATGCACCTTTAAAAAGAACTGCAGAATAAAGCCCCTACCACACTTTCACTCTTCATGAAAATCTTTCCAAGGAAAGTGCTTGTTAAGGAGCAGAATTCAGACCCGTGGGTGATTCCCAAGCCTTTCCTCTATTTGTGGGATCCTTTTGCAGATGTTTGTTATGTAAATGCACCACACTAAAAATAGTTGCCTTTGATTCCTTTCTTTGTACTGAACATTACAAAATGTTTTGGTGAGATCCAGCTCTCAGCAGCGCTTATTGTTAGCTTTCAGTGACGTGGATACTGCAGCTGCCCTTACATGAGCTCAGTGAAGTCACCAGCCTCCTGAACTCTTCTATTTTAGTCCAGCTGTCTGTTTCCTGAGGCACTCGCTGCCCCTCCTGGCCATGGGGTAATACTTGCCCAGCTGGCAGTGATCCCCAGCAGCTCCTGTTCCACAGCTCCATGAGTCACTCCAGCACCCACTACCACACCACTTAGTCCCCACACTGCCTGCAGTGTTCAGCCATGGCTGGCAAATCTCTCCTGTCCATCCTTGTTCTGAGCTAACATTCATTTAGTCATGCTTGCTGCCACAGACACATTTCCATACTCGGCTACTACTTACGGACTTAACTCAGCATACCTCCTTCCTTTCTTCTGCCATGTACCTCGTTTAGCCCCATTTGTGAATGTTACCTCTGCGTGCCTAAGCAATGGATGCTGCAATCTGTTTATTTTATGTGCCACTAGAAAATTAACTTCAAGGAAGATTGGAAGCTGATCACTGTCTTCGTCGGAGGCAATGACCTATGCCAGTACTGCTTGGATAAGGTTTGTATCTCTGAATTAGACATGCTTGTTCAGGCACTTGGCAAGTGACCAGCCCTGGAAATTTAACCTTTCTCTTTCTCTCAGTGAGCCAAAGTTCCTCTTTATTTAAAAAATGCTTAGAAGTCCTGTTCCTTTCATCCATATTGAATCAGAAACAAATGCACAGCTTTTTAATATTGGGGCACTGCAGATCTGGGGTGCTGCATTATTTAAGAATCAGCAGCCTGCCCCATATTGAACAAAGCTCCGAGGACAAACTGAAAATCCCAGCTTAACTGGACAAAGAAGTCAAGGTGGCATGTTGTTATGGGGATGGGAATGAAGCTTTATTGTGGAAAGCATCTCCATACAATAGTTACCAAGGATGCCAAATTCTTGCTTCAGAATGACACCAAAAGAAATAACATGCTTATAGTGAAAAAAGTATCTTTTATCTAGCTATCAGTGGTTGCCTCCTGCCCCCCTCGAAAAGGTTCCCATGGCACAGAATGGGTGTCTGAATGCCATCTCATTGAAATAACCGTGGACTGTTCTCTCAGTTTTGCTTGGCTGCTGCCTGGAGCCTTTGCCTCCATAGCTACACCTCCAGAACTACAGTCACACAGTCATTTTACCTATGGGTTTTGTGGTGCCCAACTACCTCCATATCAATTTCCCCAGATTGTCAGTTCGGAAAAAAAAAGGTATTACTCCATTCATAAGGCAAACTAGTCTGGTCTGGGTTCCATAAAAGACAACATGAAGTCCAAAGATGAGATTTATGTAGTCATTCATGAGGGAAACAACAACAATATCCCTCAGGATTTTCTGCAGAGATTAAGGTGACACGTTATTGGTGACATAGAAACACAAGCACTATATAACCTGTGTGCATGTGGCAATAAACATTTTGATGTGAAAATATATCTGCCAACAAAGGCAAAAAGGAGTATTGAGTCAGTATATCTTCTCATGGACTGTCTTACAACTAGAGAATCTGTGAACTCCATTGTCTGGGTGAAGGAGTTAAACTTCTTGGTTCCTGAAAGAAGGCTGATCCAATTTTTATTTATTTTAATTACACAGGAAACCTATTCAGTGCAAAAGTATGTAAAGCACCTTCAGAACACTCTGGATATATTCTATGAGGAGGTAAGCTTTTAAGATACCCTAGCAAGTTATGTTCCTAGCAAGTACGCTGATGATTTTCTTGCCTCTGATAGACTGTCTGTGATTCTGTGTGTGATACAAGGTCACAGTAAAGCTGGAGTCAGACTGTTTCTCAGCACTGCATTTTAACAACTCTATTAGATAATACTCCGAGAAAGTGGGCTGCAGTTTCAGCAAAACTGTGTGTTTCACAGTGTTTTTGCTGCGGACCAAACATAGGAAAACCCTACTGCCAGTTTTGATGACTAAACCAACTGTACAGAGTTTCATTTACCCTAGAGAAAATGGAAATGCCCCAGGGAGTGAAGCAGCTTTTCAGCTAGCTTGTGCTAGCTGCCAGGAATTTTTTGGCTCACATCCACTCTATGTCTCCTTCCCTCCCCCTTTATACATCATCTCTGCACATGCCATTTGTTGCAGTCAGTGCAGTTTGCACTGACTCCTTGACCTACGGATGGTAGTCCTTTCTCACTTTGTAGTGGTATCATGTTCTGTGATTTGGTATGTCTGGTTAATATAATCCCTGCAGCTCCCAAGAGTCTTTGTCAATGTCGTGGAGATACTAGAGATTTCTGGACTACGTCAGATTGCAGCAAGCTCTTTGGAGTGCACATTAGCAGCAAAGTAAGTGAGCAAAACAGGTCTTTGCCTTTAAAGTGTTTTTTTTTTTTTTTTTCCTTGATCAATCTAAATTGCTTCTGTAATATGACATCCACACCAGGCTTTCCAAACTACTTTCATTGCAGCTTTCACCTGATGCACTAGTTCCCATCAACTTTGTATTACTTCTTCCGCTACTTCAGCTAGCAGGCCTGAGTCTGTAGGTAGCAGAGTCATGACTTTTTTCTTCTCAGCTCTAAGGTAGCATGTAACAGCACAAGTCACCGTATAATTGTCATACTACTGAACTTCAAAGCCTTTTTCACCCAGACATTCCCTGCTCAGCAGCACAGGCGGACATCGCTAATACCTCTCCTTGTATTCAGTACTGCATTATCTGTGGTGCAGGCTGCGCTGCCTACAGCAGAGTGCATAACCAGTACTGCTTTTCACACCTACTGAAGGAAACCAAAATCTTAGCTCAAAGACTGAGGGACTCATTTTAGAAAGCAGTAGTGCCTTTACAGCAGTCAGCACAGACGTGAAAAAGGCTCTTTAGTCTAGCAGAGAAAGGCATAACAAAGACCAGTGGTTGGAAGCTGATGCTTAATGAATTCAAATGAAGTTAGGCACAGATTTTTAATAATAGAAGCTATTAACTACTGGAACACACTAGAAAGGAGAATAAAGAATGACTGTCTTGCTTGATGTCTTCATATTCATTCCAAGCACATTCTTAAAGGATGCATTTCAGTGACGCACAAGTTATTACCTCTGGACGTGGGGGTAACAGAACAAAACACAGTGGTATAAGGACTCAGACTACATGAACAATTTGTCTTTTCTACCTTTAAATCTCCAGATTCCTGAAACTCTGCTGCAAGCCCATATGTAGGCTGTTGGGTTTTTTTTTTCCTTCTAATACGTGTGATTTCCTGCTAGTGTGTGGCATGCTAAACATTTGTGTTTGACTGGGGTTGTAGATCCTGCAGCTCTTACCAACTGTGGCAGGTGTTCACTTTGAAAACTGATTCAGTAGTGATTTCTTTTTTCTTAATTATCTGTCCATTTCTAAGCCAACAAGGTGGCTCTCCTTTGCCATGTGAGCTTTGAGCACCTATCCTGAACTTCTTCAAGCAGACAGTTGTTGCTGAAGAATTGCGTAAATTATTCCAGGTTGGCTTTCATTCTAGTATTTCTTTTATTGAAGGGATGCTTGCCCATGCTTCTTAAACCCCGAAGAAAATTCTTCTGAACTACAAGAAATTAAGAGAGTTAACAGAGATTTTCAGGTAATACCTTGATTCCGTATCTGGTCATCTTCACTTGTGTCTCACCTCTTTCTATATTGCCTCCCTTCCTCTCATACATATCCTCAGCAGGACAGAGAGGAATGACTGGAAAAGAGCTTGGTTAAAGTCTAACTAAACCCCTGCCCACTTAACAAGTTAGCAGCAGTGCAAGTCTTTCCATGATGCTTTATGATATGACTTTGGTTCTGAGCTCAAGGCGGATTGAGAAGGGTTCTGTGTCCAGTTGCTGTTTTGACAGCCCAAAAAGGAGTTACTGCTGATGGCTTTTTTTGTTGACATGGTCTATCCGTTAAGAATCCAATAAATAGTTCACATGAATTAACATATCACTGCAAGGGTAACAAATTACCTTGCATCAGCTGTTTTGTGGTAACTCAGCAGAGGAAATGAAGTAAACCAACCTGATTGCTATAGGCTGAGAGCAGGCATGCAGATAGTTTATCATGGGTCAGCTTGGTATCTGAGAGTAACTTTTCATAGCCTTGGGCATAAGATGCACTCAAATTTAACAAAGTCTATAAATAGCTATTGAGGCAGAAGGTTTTTCCATCATTATTCCTATAAATACAGGAACCACTGTATCACTTTACATTATGTTCTCTAGTCCTCTGTCCTGGCTCTGCAGTGAATATTGTCTGATGAATCTGACAATGCTCAAATAAAATCTATCTTGGAAAATACTTGTATAAACTATTAAGGGGCTGTTTTCCTTAACTAAGGAAGCAGGGTTAGGAATGTTTTGAGATATGACCAGGAGCATTAGAATTTATACCCATAAGCTGGCAAGTAACAATGAGATGTTTTTATTATCTGTATGAATGTTTATTGCCGTCATTTTCAAAAGTAAAAGTGATTTTTTTTTTTCATTCTTAAGTTTTATTTTACTCCAAAAACACCTTTCTGAAAAATCAAGTACACTCTAGTTTCAAGCTGGGCTTCTGGACTAATTTGTCACTTCTAAAAATTCTAAAATGGCCTTATGCCTTTTTTTTAATGCTCTGTAAAGTTTAATCTTGTTACAATTCTGCAGCACTGATTTCTGTAAATAAGGTATGAAGTACTTTTTTTTTTTTTTTGTTAATTAAGCAACTTTACATTTCAAACTATCCTAACTTCTGTGTGTTTTGCTCACAAGAATCTCTTGATGAGTCGAATTATTTTCTTAGCTGTTCTCTGGACTGCTTTAAACTGTTCAGCTGGATTTATAGTAATAATTTGTGACTTCCTATATTAAAAGCAGTATAATATGCATGGTTTTGATTGCTGGCAAATGTTAGATGGACCTTTTAAGTAACTTTTCTGCTTCCAACCATGCAACTCTACACAGGCTGAAATGTTACAGCTTCTCAACAGTGGTCGGTATGAGGAACGTGAGGACTTTGCAGTTGTCATACAGCCATTTTTTCGAAACACCTTGTTGCCCCTGGATAGCGTGAGTCCTGTTTTTTCTTTTCCAAGGGACAGTATCTTGATTTCCCTAAGTCAGTAAGATCCATACCACAAGGACTGTGTTTTCTTCCCTTTGCAAAGTCTAGCAGCACAGGGTGGAACCTACCGTAAGAGCGATAGCCGCGAAGACAGGAAAGGCTGTGCTGCCTGTGAATCAATATGTCTTTAGGGAACATTTGCAGTGTGCAGACATTAAACCCAAGAACCCTCTGGCTTCCTCTAAACTGCAGGTTGCTTCCCCTTTTGGGGTCTTGGTTGGCATTCACCAAAATTTTCTTCTGATCAAGGTTATGGAATGTATCAGGGCTTCCTTCGCATAGAAAGCAGCACTCGCATGCCTGGCTCATCCCAGCCTGGAAACAGGAAGCCTTTCAAGTCAAACACTGATTCACCTTCTTTTCTCTAGGCTTTGCATTATGTATGCTATGTAGTTAGGGATATAAATATTTAGAATTAACCTGGTAAAAACCATGCAGTTTTACATCATACTGATCCTTTTGTCACATCATCCCCATTTGGTTCTGGCAGCCTTCAAGTCTAAAGAATGGTCACCATAGAGGTAGTGAGGAGGCAAATTCTCCCTAAGGCAAACTTTTGCCACAGCTGGTTAAGCCGACAATTTTTAATGTGGTCTGAAACTCAGAACAACTTTCAGCACCTGAAAGATTATAAGTCTGAGTTATAGAATTTTAATGAGCAAGAAAAAGCAGTTTTCTATCATTTTGGTATAAGGTGGAGCGTGGGTCGAATTCCAGTAGAGTCATTGAAACTAATGGGGTGGGGGTGGGGTGGGGGAGGCACTGAAATCACACCTATGATGCCTTTGCTTGCAGTAACTTCCTTCTGTCATTTTGGGGGAAATATAGCATTTGAATAGCGCTAGAAGAGGGGAAAACATTTATAAATATGGAAATCATAGCTTTTGAATAGTGTTTGAGAGGTACGTGCTAGACTTGATAACTCTAAGGTCACAGTTGCACAGTCTCAACCATGAGCTTTCCCATGTTGTGTCCATGTAAAAGCTGTGACTATTAGTTTAATGATAAATTTAGGTGTGTTATGAAAATTGCTGTGTGAAGTTGAGCAGGCTGCATTACACAGAAGGTCTCAAAATGCAGTAATTAGCCCACGGCTAGGAGTACCTAAGTTTACTTGCAGTGTCAAAACACGAGCATGTTGCCTTTAGGAATATACTGAAATTGTGAAGTACAGTGCACTATTAGATACAGTATGTCAAATCTCAAAGGTTGAAATACGCTGAAAAATACATTTTTTGCTTTTATTGCAGAATGGCAAGCCAGATCTGAGTTTCTTTGCTGCAGACTGCTTTCATTTCAGTGCAAGAGGCTATGCTGAGATGGCCATGGCTCTCTGGAATAATATGGTAAGAAGTTATGACCAAGATCCCTATGCGTTTCTGGTAGCAGTCTCAACAAAAGATCATGAGAAAAGTGTCTGAAACAAAACGGTAAACAAGAAATCAAATTGGTATGATGGGGATGGCTCAACTCTGAATCTTGTCTGCATTGCTTAAGAACATAATCCAAAGCAGTCATGTTGTATAAAACAGTACAAGCCTGTGCTCATTCAAAAATGAGAAATTCTGAGAGTCTTATTGTAAATAAAATTTCCCTTCTGATTTGGTAAATAACTTGCATTAAAGCAAAAAAAAGCAGTATAGTTAAACATTCGGTCCTGTAGGCTTCCTGAAAAGACCATTGAACAAGCTTGCTTTTCTTCAGTGAATTCTGTTAGATTTATTAGGAAAACACACATGTGATTGAATTCTTGATGCCATTAATAGTGTGGACATGTTGTACCACCCACTCTAGTTAGTATCTGAGGCGATTCCAGCAGAGACACTGAAACTAATGGGGGGCTGAAATCAAATCTATGATGCCTTTGCTTGCAGTCACATTCCTCATGTCATTTTGGAGGAAATGATAACTTCTGAACAGTGGTGGAAGAGGGTGGAAGAGGCATGTGCTGGACATGATAAATCTAAGGTCACAGTTGCTTTCAGAACAATGAAGTTTCCCATGTTGGAAGGAAGACTGTAGTTCTCATGACACAGTGATGTTTTCTCCTCTTGTCTCATAAACACCTGTACCCAAATACATTGTGCTAGGAGAGATCCTGTATCCTGGTAGATAGGATAAAGGAATAAAGGGAGAGGAATTTCTTTTCAGTTCAAGTAAAAGTTTGAGTAAGAAAAGAAACTTTCAAGATACTCCAAAATGAACTTGAGTACAAGGACTGGGAAATGCAGGGCACAAATCTGTGCCGTTTCCCCCTATAGCACATTAGCTGTAGGTTCAGCGTCATAGAAAGCGGTAGACATGCAGTGCTCTGTAGTAATTGATTTGTATATGCACAGCCAATGTGCCTGTTTTCTGTCAGGCTTCCCTGTCTGGAACTCCAGATGACAGCAGTCTGGTAGGTTTCATCGTGCAGTAGCTTGAACGCTGCCGATGGTGGCCCAGAAACCCCAGGCAAATGCAGAAAATATTCAAATTAAGCATGGATGCAGGTTTGAAGAAGAAAAAGAGACAGTACCTGGACATATGGTAGCCTTAATTTGGGTTTCTGTTGCCACATGGTGTTATTATCAGCCATTACTCATTCCTGAATCACCATCAGTCCTTTTTCTATGCCACTGGAGTCTTATTCTGTCCAGACTGTCACTCACTTCCTACACATGTTAAAGATATTGACACAGAGCTTTCTACTAGGGTGGTAGGGATCAGGTTCTTACTGATATGAAGCACAACTACTCCATTCTGTAGAGATCCATCAGTCTATGTCAACTGAAGATTTTACTGTTTACTATTTAAATCATCCCTGCTTTTTACTTGTAGTCCATGTACGGCAAGGCTGTGCATTCTTACTGTAAAGCTGTATTGTTTCCCTGTTCCTGGAAAAGCTAAGCAGGCTGTTGGCGTATGGGCAAATGACATGGATTCTTGTCAGTACACGTAAAGGGCCAGGCTGTGCCTGGCCACTGCTTGGGTAGGCGGGGATGGGCATGGCTTCAAGAGCCTCTCCCCAGCTATGATGCTCTTTGCCCTTTTTGCTTCATGCAAAGCAAAGCATGCTCCAGGTCTCTGAAGTCAGAGGACTCTGTAGTCCTAAGAGGCTCCAAACCACCTCATCAGGCTCCTGTCCCAGGAGAAGAGCTCAAGAGCAGTGTGTTTAGTTTGTGTTCTGTCTCCATGTTTGCCACCTGCGCTAGAGGAGCTGTGTGTTGCTTCTAGAAGTTACTCTGTACACTGATGGACGTGGGGATATTGAAATCTTCAAGACTCAGAGGCTAAAGCTCCTGAGGAGCAGATTGCATAGAGATGAAGCAAACATGTCTGGCTACAGAATTTTGCACCTTATCATCCTTTGTCTGGGCTCTGTGCCAGACTCCTTATCAAGTGCCCTGGCAGAGGGAGTGATACAGTTATCTACAAATAACCAGTCATAGTGCAGATAGAATGCTACAGGATATGAGCCACACATCTTACAAATAATCACATCAGAATTTGAGCTGTTCCCTTTAAGATGTGACAAAAATACCAAATTCAGTCTTCACAACATCAGCTGCAGGCAGACCAAGTGATTAGAACTCTTAGATGAGCCCAGCAGGACCCTATGACAATCAGCAAAGCTTGGCATTCTGTTTTACTTCTCACCTTCTCTCTGCTTGCATAATTTCTTCCCTTCCCTATTCACATGCATCTTATCTCTCTGTTTTCAATTTTTTAGTGTCTTCTTCCTTTCTACTTTTTTGGTTTTGTTTTTTTTTTTCCACTGAATTAGCAAGAGAAAGTATTGTCAGTATTTCCATGTGGGAATCTTATGAACAGAATCCATTTTCTCCGTGTTGTGTTGGGCTTGTTGTGGTACTGTTTCTCTCCAGCATATAGCTGACGCTGTAATCCCTTGAGGACAGTAAATGCCCATACAGACAATAGCAGAATCAACAACGCTCCTCTGCACTCTATTCCCAGAAGCACTGGATGACAGCTCTGCAGTTGTCTATGGGCCAGTCCTGAAGTCATCACTTCAGGCATGTCCATACACAGTTGTAAACACTTCAGTTAACATGACTGAGCAAGTCTCAACTCGTTAACTTAACTATGGTAACCAATGGTAT
The DNA here is from genome assembly GCF_017976375.1 of Cuculus canorus. Taxonomy (NCBI): domain Eukaryota; kingdom Metazoa; phylum Chordata; class Aves; order Cuculiformes; family Cuculidae; genus Cuculus; species Cuculus canorus. Next base: position 105,221,655 of record NC_071403.1, read on the forward strand.
GTGCACTCCTAGCCAATGCAAATTCTATGCCATTAGCCTGGACATATTTTGTTTTGAGTTTGAAGTGGACTTGGGGTGAGCCTATGGTCAGATGCTGCAATTTAACTGACAACTGACAATATGAAAGGCTCTCTTTAACTCACTTCTTGCAATCTTGTGATCCTAGCCTCAGCTAAAACTCCCAGGGGGTTTCTTGTCTGAGTGAAGACTGCAAAAGTTAATACTGTCTCATACTGTCTCTGTAACAGTGAAGTCTGCTTATATCATTTCTGAAGTCACTTCCATCACCATGTTACCTAAGCATCTTTATTTCAGTGACATGCTAAGTAACATGACTAACATCTGTCATGTGTTTTTTTCCTTTGTGGTTTACACTGTTAGTTGAGATGTGTACGTGGGAGAACTGGGAGTATAGTGAATGACTTTCTTTTTAGCAGAACATTTAAAGTATGTAGTATCCAGAATTATTTTCTCCTCCACCCAGTGCAAAAGGAGAAAAGACTTCTCCTGTTCCTTGCTTCCTGAGAGAATTTTTCTGCAAACAGTACCCCAGATTCTCAGTGTCTTCACTTTACGAGTGTTAAAATATTTGGAAACCTTCCTGTGATGCACCTTCTACTGCTCTTCTTCATTTTGCGAGCACCAAAATATTGGATAAAAAATTGTAACCACCCAAGTCATGAGAATATGAGGAGGAAAGACATCATTGTGTTTACTACCGCTTTTCTCTTCTTCAGCTCGAGCCAGTTGGTGAAAAGCAGACTTACAACAACTTTACGTGGGACAGATCAAAATTGAAGTGTCCAAACCCAGTAAGTAAAGGTCAAGGTGTCCACACTCTCCATTAACTACATTTATTGTTCTCCTTTCTTACTATTGCTAAAGTTATTTTAAAAGAGTATCTTTGTGAGGGCTTTAAATAGCTGAAATATGCTACTGCTTTGTTACACACAGGAAAATCTACTTAAGATTTAATGTGAAAAAATTATCCTCACTGCAAAAGAAAGCCTCTCATTTAAGCCAGATTTAATGAGTCTACATATCTCCATTTGGCTGTCTGCAGCAAATGAATTTGGAAATGACACCATCACTCTTGATTCTGACATGGTTATTTTTTCATTCTGGTAACTTTCAGGCACTAGGTCAGGAAAGAGTTTGGGCTAAGACAGAAAGCAGAAACAGCTGATAGTCTGTATAAAGATCAACAGTTCCTCTCTGGGAAGGAGCGGTGGCATGTTTTCTGAATGCTGCCTGTTGAGTGGTCTGTGGTTGGTAAAACCTTTGCTCTCCCTTTATAGGAGAAACCCTTTCTTTCCACACTGAGGAATAGTGGATTTGGAAATTCAGATCTCATCTTGAAGAAAACCGAACCTTCAGTCCCCTACTGGGCTGTTATCGTGGCTGCGGTAGCTGGAGTTCTAGCAGGTTCTTTACTCATCTGGGTTGTGTCAGGTGGAAGAGTCACGAGACACCAACGTAAGGCTGACACAGAAAACAGCATTAAAATGGTATCTTTGTAAAACAAGAGGAACAAACATCTTTCTTTGCTGAGGCTGCTCTCTGGTGTGACATGGAGAACAGCAGAATAAAAAAGACCCATTGAACGTGAACGAAGCTTCTTGGTTAGGCAGGGATTTAGGGGCCCAATAATTGTGATCAGAGTTAGCTTCTGCAAATCAGTCAAGTGGAGGGTGAAGTTAGAAGTGTTAAAGCTTTTCCTTCTGGGATGTAATTCTCTGCTTCATGAATATCACTGAGAATGTCAATTGTTTACGTGAAGTAACAAAATTGTTTGTTCGTCTTGGCACCTTAATTGTACATCTGCCCCTTTTTCTTATAAAACTCTACATTTGAAATGTTAGATATAAGTCCATGTTTGCAACCTGGTATTCCCCAACAGCAAGGTAAGTGAGATAAAAAAGAAAAGCTGCAATTTCAAGTTGGATTCCAGCAAGACCATTGAGTTGAGGTGCTAAGGTTGTTCTACATGGGCAAGTACAATGCCATTGAAACATTTTCAAAGCAACTTCTGAGCAATTCTGAACATCCGTGTGTCATTCCTGATGTGGTGCTGGGCAATGAAGCTAGAATAACTGCACCCTCACCACTGCCTTGGACTTCAGGTTCTGTCTGTCTGTGAGCGGACATGGAACTGAGTCATACATATCACTTCTCCTGTAGGGCTGAACAGCCCAGGGACCATCCTGTCTTCCTGCCCACCGCTGTATAGCAGCCGGTTCCAGAATGAGTCTTCCTGCGAAGAAGGAATTTCCTCACTAGGATGGAGTAGGGGGTCTAAACAAAAATGGAGTATCTAAATATTGACCTAACCTGGTTTAACCCTTCTTATAGGATTTGTGGTGCTTTCAGCTCTCCCAAACTGGGGTGTCCATGGCTGTTCTCCAAGGAAGAATTTGTAAAGTGTTTTACAAAATTCTGATCAGGAGTTCAGAGGAGATCCTTCCTAGAATCTAGACATTACTTGTTTTATATTTGAGTCAATTCATACAATCTATTAATCCACAAGATACTTCATGAGTTCCCTGTGATCTTGTTTTCTAATGATTTTATTATTTCCAATGTCAAATACTTTAAACTTAGCTTTCATTGAAGCCAAAGTGTTGTTTATATGGTCATGATTTTTTTTTTTAGTATCATGAGTATCCCATTTCCGCTCCAGAAATGCAAGTGAGCAGAAAATTAAAATGTTGCAGGGAAGAAAGTGTTCCGTGATTCCTAAATCTACTCATTATGCATACACAAGCCATTCAGACTGCTCTTTTTTGTTTCTCTCCTGTCATTGTCCTTGCTAAGATAAAAAGAGATGGGTAAAATACAAATTGTATAGTCAGGTTTCAGGGGCTGTACCTCCAGTCACCCTCCCTTGATCTGCACTCAAAGGCTGGGCTAGTACTGGTAGGACTTTTATTTGCCTAAATCTTAGATGTGTGTCTGAGTGTGACGGGAAGGTCCACATGCAGCCCCAAATGGGGATATATTTGGAATACAAACAAAACCACCTGCATCTTGCTTCAGTGCATTGCAAGCATCAGCTCAGCCCATCTCAGCTGCTCTTCCTGTCCCTGTCTTCACCGCAGGTCGTTAATCATCTACCTGATATCCCAACTGCCGGCACTTATTTAGCTCAGTAAATAGAAGCAAACACAGCCTCAAACCTGTAATGCAAGAGACAAGATTTATGGTGTTCCAGACCATTCCATGGTATCTTTACCTCAGACACAGTGTAAAATATAAACCTCACAAGTGAGGGACCTGAACAAATATCCCAGTGAATTATCAAGGCTACAATCTCCTTTCATGCTCAAATGTTGTTTCCATGAATCTTTCCTCCTGGCAGCTTGCATAGGCACTACTCATGCAGCTTTTGGCTTCGGGAAGGACTAAAAAGATGCAATTCTTTGCAGAATCTTTCATCAGTGCTAGGTATTTCAAAGGAAATCTAAAACAGTAGTTCATGCTGATTTACCTTTCTAAATGATATGTGCATGCAGGAAGTGAGGTGGGGGTCCTAGAGCACGAGTTGGAGCTGCAAAATACTGCACTGTTCTCGCATTGAGTTTGCCCTGCCTAGAAATGGGTACAAGCACATCTTAGGTTTCACGCTGGTCCCCCCCTGCCAGAGTAACTACACATCCCCTTTCTTCAATTAGAAAGCTAAATTTTGTTCTGAGCTTCTGAGAGTCAAAATACAATAGCTACAGCCAGTTGGGAAGTAAAGAGAAAGATGGCTCTTGGCTCCTCTGGCATCCTGAAGGAAGCTGGAGTGTAAATAATTCTTGTGCAGGAGCCAGGGTGACTCCACTTCGGACAGCAGATCTCCAGTTCCCTGCAGCGTTCAGCTCTGTAAGGAATGTCACCATTACTGAGGCTTTTGGGAACTGAGAAGCAATTGAGCTTAAATTATATTGGCTCTGCGCTCTTTCTGCAACAGAAGACTTTTTCCCTAGTTTCTGTAGCTGTGCTGTAGCTGTACTCTGCTACTAAAGTAGGAGCACATAAGACCTTGAGCAGGAACTGACGGGCTTATTTAGTCTGTGGAAATATCTTCTGGCGTCTTCCTTGTGTAGACTGAAGTATGTGATGAACTGCACTGACATTTAAAAAACATCAAGAATCATGCAGTTTGCAGCTGCTCCACAAGCAAAATTAGTTCCTTGAAGATATTACTGCTGAGCATTCCCTCTGTGCTCATTAAGCGGAGGTAACATTAAGCTGGAGTGAATGACAAATTATTAGCTCTGGATCTTAGTCTGACTGCATTCAATGTTACATTAAATGAGAAAGAAATCCATGCATCCTGTCTGTAAGTTGTCCATTCCCCCCTCTTTTTTTAATAATATGCTCTTTGTTTCAAATGCCCTTATGGCATTTTCCCTCAGTGGACCAGATTGCTTTCTGATGCACAAAAGAAGAGAGGCTTAGGGGGAACTTCAAGTCTGTATAGAACAATGCATGAAATAGATGCCATCTTATCTCATAACTTTGCTGTGGCCAATGGTGGTCTCACCCACCACTGACAAACACATCTTCTGTCTAAAGTGATTTCCTAATGTCCTAAGAAAACAGGCTTTATGAATTCTTTCTCTGGCATAGAGCTACAACTCAGCCCGTGTGAGCAGTCACTGAATGACCTTTGTGGGTACTGGCCTTGCTGCCCAGCTCAGGTTGCTGTGAAAGGGTGTTGGGAGTGAGTGTTGATGCTGTTGCCTGGTCTTTGGAAGTAGTCTTTTCTTCAAATAGGGAAGTGATAGAGCCTAATAAGTGTTGGCAAGTTATTTTTCTACAACTTCAGCAGCAGTTGAGTTCAAGTTCTGGCCTTCTTTGTTGCTGCTGTTGCTCTTGTCATGGTACAGTGACTGTATTTTGCTTTGTAAGGCCAAACGACACAAAAGAGTTTAATCTAGGGTCATTTTGCTCCAAAGCCCCACTTAGGTGCTCAGTGAACTTAGGGAAGAGAGGGAAAATTCAGAAAGACATCTGCACAGGCAAATTTTGTGTGGCTTTGGAGACTGCTAAATGTTTCCTCCCACTATTTTCTAGATGGTGAGAAACAGATGTACTGATGACAAATTATGTCAGCTAGTAAGTATGTCATAGATTGGGACATTTGGGCAAGAACTTTGTTATTTTGAGGGCTAATTACCTAAAACATTGAGGTGAAATGACCCACACCCCTCAGAGAGATGTATGGAAAAGCTTTGGTTTTTAACAACTCCGCGTTTGTGTGATTTGTGTTCCCTGAGGTAATTAAAGAATTTGCTATTGAAGGACCACATGTTTGCAATGCTTGCTCTTTTTTACCTTTTTTTTAGAAGGAAAGTATCTGGGATTTGGGGAAAAGCAAGACAAAAGTCTATGCATAAAGTACTGTGCAAATTACTTAAATGAAAATTTATGGGTATCACAGCTCTCCGAGCATGACAGGGAAAGATGTTCCTGGGAACTATTTGTTGAAACTATTTCTGTCCTAAGTACACAGTTTGCTTATCCTCAGACCTAAGAAGTACTTCTAGCACCAGGGGCCTGTATCCAGAAAATGGTGTGGTGGAAGAGGGGAAAGTGGCTGACACATTTTAGCACGTGCTGAGTATCTTCCATTTAACTGTCAGCAACTGTCCTTGCCACCCCTTTGTTTTTGTGGACACCAGATGCTACACTATCTTTCTCCTATTGAATTCCTTTCTGAGTTCAGTAGATTTCTCTTATGCATTTTGAAACCCAACGCTATCAACACCTGACTTGGGGTGGCAGGGGTAGGTTGTTAATTTTAGCTGCTTTTGATGAATGTCCTAGCACAACATAAAAATTGTTCTGATTTTTGACTACCAGAAAGAACAGTTGCCCAAGGGAAAGGACAGAAAGCCCAAGGCTTGGGCAATTTTAGAAAATGAATCCAATGAAACATAGGAGAGCTTATTAAAGAGGTAGTTGGAACTGCTTACTGGCTAGAGGCTGGAAGAATGTCTTTCCATTTCTGTGACCTGTGTAACTGTCACTCATAATGCAGTCATTACCAGATTGTTATGTGGATTTTACTGACAAGATTTCATTCGCTGAACTGCAGGGGGTTTCCCTGATTGCAGGCCTTCAGCAGAACTTGTAGAAGTCAGGTTTGAACATAAGCTCACGTCCTCTGTCAGATGGAGCATGGAATCCACGAATGTGTTTTGGTGTCAGAGTGCTTGTAGTTTCCAGGCTTTCTGCTTCCTCACAAGGAGGATTTAATAATCCATTTGGACTAGTGGTGCTGCAGGGACGTGGTTCAGTGAGAGTCAGTCATGAATTTCTGCCATTAATCCATGAGCTGACCCTGGGGTGAGTTATTTCAGCTGGAGAAACAGGCTGTTTCCAAACATCTAAATGTGCTTTCTCATTGGCATAAAATAATTATGGCTGTGAAGAAGGAAAGTGACACGATGCCTTTAAAGTGTCTGTATCATATCCAATCAAGAATTTCTAAAAGTTTGTTTTAGTGTTAAAACTAACCATGAAGGAAAACCCTTTAGGCACCATTTGTGTTGCTTAGGTGACTGGAAGCACCACCTGAGGGGCCAATGGGCTTAGGTTGTGGTAGGAGATAATCCCCAAAGTAAAGCAGCAACCAGGGCTGCTCACAGTGGTTCAATTTAACAACAGCAGGGAGCTGGGCCTTGGGAATTTCAGAAGAATATTTGTAATGGCTTAATACGTGTAAGCAGTGGGTGAGTGAGGCAGAAGTTACTTTAGGTGCTGTTGCAACAACTCAGTTTTGCAGTCAGTATCTCCTGTTAAAGTCACTGGAAACAGCCAGTTCCACAGCTCTCCACCTGCCAGGGATTTATGTGCACTTACCACGTTGTCCGCAGGAATCCTCTGAATCAGCTTTCAGATCAGAGTAAAACGCAGGAGTTAGGCATAAGCTGGGATAGATTAGACAACAGAAATCAAGGATGCATCTTTGGGAAGTTTCTAAGAGACTTGTTCTCTGCTTAGCACTCTCAGCAACTCTCTTGTATTACCTCAGTGCAGATGTTGGTACCCTCTGAAAACTCACCTGTCTGCAAACACGGCCTGCAGGGCAGCAGCTCCTTAACATCTCAGAGCATAACTGAGTGACAGTGTATTATTTGTACAATATCCCTGAGCTTTCCTCCCAGACCCTATGGGTATCTGAGGTGCTGACACACCTAGGCTGTGAATCCCAGACAGCCTCAGGTGGAGGACAGACAGTGAGATGCTCAGTGTAGGCAAGAACATCTCTGGGAAGGTGCAAAAGCAGAACTTCAGGTATCTAAATGCTTTTTAAGTCCAAACCCAGAGTTGACCACGTATTTTGAAGAAATTATATAGGACTTTGTGGGCCATACTTAATAGGACTAGACATTTGTATTCCATCACTCTTAAGTATCATCAACATAAGCTTTTTGTGTACCTGGGCTGAAAGTGATGTAAACACCTCTCAGCCTTAGGCCTAATGTATATTTATTGTGTAATTGTTTTGTGACGTGAACTGACCTTCTCCTGCTGCTGCTCCTGCTACACTAGTCAAACAACCTCTTCACCCTTTGCCTTACCTGAGACATCCTTTTGGTAAAGCTGACAGAAATCTCTGGTGCAAGGTAAGTAAATAAGCCAGCCTGGCATTTAGGGCATTCCCCTGGCTCTTACTTATTCAACAACAAAATATTCAATGTCTTTGTTGAAGTATTGTCTAAAGCATTTTACAAATATTTAGGAAGGTAATTTGTGTGTCCTAACATTCCTGTGAGATAGTCTTACTGCCTCCGAATGAAAGATGATGAAATTTATGTGCAGAGAGGTGAAGTGATGTGTCTCGGGCTACGTGATGAGTCAGTGACTGAGTAGGAGATTAAATCCAGAAGTCCTGGCACCACAGACACAGCCCAGTTGTGTAACCACTACACAACTTATCACTGAAGCGCCACCATAGCTAGACTGGTAGCTGTGCCAACTTTACGCCTGCTTTTCCCCTTATCTTGAATGCAAATACAGCAAAGTATTGATAGTCTATGCAAGCAGGGAGGAAGCGGTGAGGAGCAGCAAGTTCTGTGGTGAGTAGGTCACTGAGGATCAGCTCTGTCCTGATGCTTGGTATCCATACAGGGGTGCTGAGCATTCAGCAGCGCTTTGCCAGAGGCCCAGGCTGTGATTATTGCAGGGTCGGGAATGGAGAGGAGAGAGAAATGCACTGCTGTCCCATCATGCTACCACTTGCATTACCCACACCCAGAAACTAGCTCGCCAGGTTCCACCTCCAGTCTGCAAGATGGAAGGCTGCAGGTTGCACCCTTTCCTCATCTAGCTCTGAAGGCATCCTTTCATGTGGCTTTGAGTAGGAAGGGTGGCAATTTTTGAGGATATGATCTCAGATCTGTTTTCATGGAGAAGGTACAACCTTTAGAACACACACACAAAAAAACCTTACTGAGAAGAAATTACATTGCTGAAATTTTTTTTTCTTGCATTATTGGTCTGTTTGTCTTTCATTTTTCACTTGATGGAAGAGAAAAAATGGGGAAAAGTGGACCTAAAATGAAATTTTTCATTTCAGAATGTTATTTCACAGGCTATTTAGCTATTTCAAAGACTGTTTAGTTTCAGAATATTCAGAAGAGCAAGATCTCTGCTTTTTTGACTTATTTTCCAGCTGAAAGCATATAGTTGAAAATATTACTGATTTGGAATCTTTTGCTTTTTTTATATTGCCATCCTGATTTTTGAGAAGAGAATTAACTCTAAACCATCAACATGTCCAGGGAGAAAGAAAAGCTGTTTCTTCTGACTAGTTCCAGTAAATTCAGAGTTGTTGTTTTAGTGCTTGAGAGGTAGCTTCATTGCAGAGCTAACTCCTGTATTGATAAACTTGAGGTGTTCGTACCAAGTATACATGCCAGCTATGAGAAAGACCACAGACCAAAGCCATTACTGTGCAGTCATCACCCACACTGTTCAACAGTCCCCGTGTGTAGCTCTAAAACCAAATTGTCAGTAGCCATCTTCGGTAAGAAACCCTGCAATGTAATTATCGTAGCAGTTGCAGCAACTGTGTAACCGTATTGATTTGGGAAGGCTTCTCCACTGACTCCAACAACCGCCCAGAATTTAAAAAAGAAAATCGAGGAAAAAAAAAAATAAGGTATTTTTCCACATCAAACTGCCACCCAGCAGCCAGCATCTCCACCTGGAATATCACGGAATATCACAGCTCACACGTTCAACAGACTGCTCTGCTTGATAAAACTGCTGGTGCTGCCGCTGGAAGGGGACGAGGAGTTATGGAAAGGAGGAGTATGCAATATTCCCTGTGCTGCTCTATCCTGGCGAAAGGAGATCTGCTTCAGTAGGAAGCCTAGTACCAGTGCTGCTTATCCTGTGAAAAATACCATGAAGTTAGGGAACTGCTCTCGGGCATCTTCCCATCAGGCCATTTTTAGCCAAAATCTGTAGCTTACTTATGCAGCTTTTTTGGGTTTTGAACCATCATGACTTTTTATGAAAGCAGTTGTGAGCTGGAATGAATATACTTGATGGGAAACAGGGTTGCCTCTGCAAATTATCAAATCCTGAAATGATGTTATTATTCACCAGTGCACTCTCCTTCGGTTCTCCTTGGAGCTGCCCCAGCTCACTGTTTGCTATGACAATCTAATTATAACTTAGTTTGGCCATGAGCACCAGCTGCCTTCGGTTTCTTTTATCTCATTGAACTGGGGAAGCAAAAGTTGGGTGCTTAAGGGCTGCCTGCTCCCTGTGTGAAACCAAAGGAATTCAGAAATGTATTAGAAAGGCATTAGCTTCTCCCTTTTCCCTTTTTTTTCCACTGGAGCCCATCCAGATGGAGCACAAACAAGGAGAGGATAAATGCAAAGTGCTCCGCCACCCTGAAAGCACACACTGACGTCAGCTTTCATGAACTGGCACTTTAATCATTGCATGGGGAATGTTTCTCTCTGCAACCTCCCTTTGAATTTCTCAGTGCACCAACATTAGCATTTATGGCAAGGAAGATTTATTTTCTTTGCTGGTTAAAAGAGTAGTAAATTTGGAATGCTTTTACAAGCTGCTAGACAGGGAGCCCTGGAGATCCGAAATCCTATAGGCTCAGACTAGGTGCATCAAGGGCAGCAAAAGGGCAAACTTTTTCCTGTATGTATTTCCACCTGTATTAACAGCTAAACCGAAAAGCAGGGGGCTACTCCAGTCAGCATACAGAGAAGTTATTTGCTTCTCCAAGCCAAACTGAGCAAAGTACTCTGGGGAAAAAATAATATAGGGAATACAGGGTACCAGACATGAATCTGGTCATCAGGAATCTTTTTGAGGTCTGTAAGCTAAATTTTTCAGAATTAAGCACTGAAAAGTAGCAGACTTATTTTCTGTTCGTCTGTCAGGCCTTGAACAAGCACCTTGTTCTCATCCTTTACCCCAGTCTTCCTGGCTGGACAACAGATAATTGAACCTTGACCCCTTCACACAAGAGCCTGGAGTGATGAATTTGCTAAGTGCGTAGGAGTATTTTGTCATACATGAAGAAGAGTTCTGTGTAAGTGCCTTGTATTTGTGGTTATCTAACGTTCTGCTTGGATTTAGCCTACCCTACTCCTCCATATCTACTACTGCTTAGTTGTGTTTTCTGTATTTCCTTTACGTCCTCCACACATAAGGAAGCACGTGTGAAGCAAGAGTAGGATGCAGCCGCCCTTTCTCAGCTGTTTGCCATAGCCGTGCCCAGAGGTGACATTCTCCCCCCTGGCATAATGGTCCATCATAACGCAGGAGTTGGGGCAGATCTCAGTGAAGTGATTTAACTAAGCATTTTGGTCTTTATGGTACAGGGAGATTACATTGCTCTAAACATCCAGAGATGTGCTGGAGTGGTGGGGATGGGGGGAACAGGGAAGATGACAGATGCTAGTGATGCTAGCAGGCTATTGGTAATGTAGATGCAGTCATTTGATCTCATCAGCTGCTTTCATTAGTCTGCCTGCTTCACAATAAAGTGGTTTCCTAATTGTAATCTTCACTTCACCCTCTGTACTGTACAGTCCTGCGTCATCAGGTGCTGCTGCTTCCCTTATGCCTGCTGGAGCACGCTGCAGCATGGAGCTGTCTCAGCGGTAAGGCCCCATTCGCCCAGTTAATTAAAGGAGGATTAGAGATGGATTTGTGGCAGCTACATTCTTCATTTGTAACTCTTGCATGTTGTGGCTGTTGCTTCTTACAAGGCCTGAGGCTACTAAATGCTTTCAGGCATTTAAAACTCACCTATATGTATATGTGTGTATATATATATGCTCACACTCATATATAGGTGTGTGTGTATATATATACACACACACGCACACCCGTATATGTGTGTCTATATCCCAGTTAGCAATGCATTTCTCAGGTATGTGAAAACTTCTATAGTGATACATAAGAAAAAAACAGACAAAGAGATAAGGAGCAAATGCAAAGATTGACATTTAAGATTTGGCCAGTATCCACTTTTAGCCTTTCTCCTAACTCCATCTCTCAGACACAAAAAAACACATGAAAACTACAGCTATTCCTTCCTACAAACCCCACAGCCACCATATTTTACTGTCTTATCTTTTAAAAACAGAAATTCCCTCTTAGCCGCTTCTTGCTCAAGAAAACGAAATTCTCTCCACTTGAGCAGACGGCAGCTATCAGCTCGACTCAGACCAGCACACATCACGAGCTGTCTGCTGGAAAACCCTGAGAGTACAGAGTATTTTAATAATTAGGTTTATGTGCTTTTTTTTTTAATTACTTTTTTTAGTTGGAGTGTTTGGTTAATGCTTTTTAAGCTTTCAAGGTTGGAAACATTTTTTTACTTTTAATACAGCAATTTTCATATAATTACAGAGTTGCAGTAACAAGGGCTGTAGAAAACAGCACCAAGTATTGTGAAATTCATGATCCAGTCACCGCAGCATCCCTGACATCAGTTCTCAATTTGACTTGCTAATACTGGAACCCTAGTTTTGCTTTCCCGGATTCTCACCCTGCTGCTTGCACAGCCAAAATGACCACTCTGCCCCTAATGTAGTACTTTGCTATAGTCCACTGCTCACTAGAAGAGATTGATGGTATAGTTCTTCCTGCAGTTCTTCTAGCACAGTCTCAACTGGTGCCCACCAGCCTTCTGCCCCTCTCCTGGGGTGAAATAAACTACATCCTGTGACTACATCCTTTTGTCATTATCAATTCCTTTTTTGCCACTATAATGTGATAGAATTTTTCAACACACCGTTATGGGATATTGCTGTATTGATTAAAATTGGACTGAAAACCAATAACCCATCACAGCCACTGCAAGCCAGTGAAAAAAACAGTTCCACAGAAACTGATGTTTTGCAAATTTTGGATGGTGGTGAAGTGTCCTGTTTTCACTTCTGGGGACTTTTTGGAATAAGGTGTTTCCTTTTTCCACATGAAATGTTTATTTTCATAACACAAAAACTCCACAGACAGATTAAAAAAAATTGTTATGCATTATGATCAAACCTAAATAATTATTTTTTGCATTTTTGCAACATTCAGATTTTATTCCAGTGTAAAAAGAAGACACATTTCAAACTCATTATTCACACAAGAGAGGTTTTATCCTCTATTTAGTCCTATTGGTGGCAAATATTCCTGATAAACTGGTACCATTTTGCTTGGGGCTGGTAGCGGTGGAAGTACTGGATATAACAACATCAATGATGGTGGCAGAAGACCTGAAGAAACTCAGATTTTTGCAGTGTTGTGGTTCTTCCCCAATATTCAAAGCTGTTTAGACCAAAGGCTGCCAAAATGCAGGTTGCTAGTGCCCAAAGCAGCTCTTACTGCTGCACTGAGCCTTTGCCGCTTCCATGGGGTTCATGGCACCGTGTGGTACCCAGGCCATAGTTTGTGGAACTCAGGTGGTATTTTTGTTCTGCTTTTCTGTGGTCTAAGTGACCTAAAAAATACTTGATGACTCCACTATAGTGAGCAGTTACAGTATAAACTGTCATTTAAAACACTGTGTCCTGAAATACCCACTTCGCTGTCATATATGATTGCTCTGTGGCACCATATAATCGAGGGACTGCCTGGCAGGTGACAGCCATGGTGCCTTCTGGAGCCACGTGGATCTAAACAGTCATCACTTGTTCTCAGCAGTGGAGAAGCGACTGTCAGCTATTCAGACCCTACTGGCTCCTGCCGGCTAGCTGATCCTCCAGGATGATCTCATGCAATCATTGCTAAGTCTACCATGCCCGCTTCATTGGCATTTATATCCTGGCAACTTTTATTTCCAAGAGCTGTAGCAGCTATTCAACCGGAGCTGCAGACTAGCTGATGACTCACTGCACTGAAGCTGGATTCAGATCTCTCCTAACCCATTCCCAGAAACGAATGTCTGAAACCCTTGCATCCACCCTGCTGTCTGCCTCAATTGTGTTCTATGCCTTGGGAGAGAAATTGGTTTTACCTTCTCCTTTTTTTAAACTCCATTTTCTGGATGAAATAACACCAGGAAGAGTGGGATCAAGCAGAACTCGTCACTTGCTGTACATGCAGCTGCCTGCACACTCCTTTGCACCTGTTTCCTCTCCCTATTTTAGGCCCTATGAAATCCTAGGAACCCTTCATCAAAGGTTTTTTCATCAGCTATCTTCTGACAGAGGCCAGGATGGCCACCTATCCATTTAGAGGGCGAAGAAAGCTAGACACAGAGCTTTTCTTTGGAGTGGGGGCTTCTTGCTGTCCCCTGGTCTGTGACCAGAGTTCTTTTTGAAGGTGTTCTCAGTTTCTCCATTGGTCTGGGACACTGTGTGCAGGCTGCTGCTCACGTTCTGCCCTACGCCTTTCCATATGACACACTGACCTACATATCTGTCCTTGTCGGTAATGGGTCATATCCTGGCTTATCCGGCCCTTCCTTTTCCAAGGGTGATAACAAAGGAGAGACCTCTAATTATTCAGTGGTCTCCACCCAGCAGTCCGCAGGTTAAATGTGCTGCTATCCTCTGTTCTAGTTTGTGTGGTTTTGAATGAGAACTAGCTAGCCTAAAGGATCTCCATCCAGGCATCTCTGTGGAGCCCTGAATCTTAATCTGTCCACAATCTTCCCTAATTGGATTGATTTGTAGAAGAAAGCTGCCTGTGGCTTGACATTCTGCAGAACAGTTAACACAGAAAGGGGCAGGGGGGAGCACAAAAAGGTAGAACATAATTACAGTAGTGAAGAAAAAACAAACTGCATCACAGCTTGCATGATAGATATAAACATTGCTTAAATTTGCAGTGGAGGTTTTGCATATATAAGCAAATCAGTGGCCTACACAGTGCTTAATATTCCTCTGCTGTAGTAGGTTAGTTATGCAGGGAGCATTCCTGCAACAGGTCACAATAGCTGATGTCTGTTTCCAGAAGCGTTGCTCTAATAAAACTCAGAATGTAAAAGTGATTCCGTTCTTGAGAATGGCTTGTAAGTGCTACCTTACCTCTGCAAGCATCACCAATAAATTGGTAAACGCACATAAAAGCATCAGTAGCCAGGGAAACCCAGACATTCAATGACTCATTTTAGGCTTAAGAGTCAAAAGGATAACAATGCGTGCATCCACTGGCTACTGAGGTACTGCGCCTATCACTCTTCACACAGTTGGTGTACCAGTGCTGCCTGCTTCTATCCCTGTGTCCTAGGCTATGGGATATCTGCTACAGCTGCATAAATTATGTTCAAATAACCGAAAAAGCAAGTGTTCACCCAAGAAACTGCACTCCTGCAAACAGTCTAATGCTGCTAAAATGCCACCACATCAGGAATGAAAAATGCTCCTTACGGCTCATTTAGCAAGGCCTGTAGTTCACATATGTTTTCTGTTTGGTGCTTCAGACTTCCTCCTGGCTGGAGGCAAGCTGAGGGAGCCCAGCTGTGCCCAATTATGGTCAGAGACGCATGGAGGTTAGAGTTTAAAAGCAGTGCAAGAGGGCAGTTGCTCACTTTGGCTTGGAGGTGGGGTTGTCTTTCTGTATGCTGTTTTGTTTGGTTTTGTGGGGTTTTTTTGTTTTGTTTTTTTTTTTTTTACCAGTTGTGAAGGGTTTTTTTGTGGCTGATTCTAGCTCATTCTGTGTTAGTTCTGTACTGCTGGTTTTCCATTGAATCTTGATTATATGAAGGTGAGGATACTGTGAGGTCTGCTTACTGTAACCTGAAAGATCACTGAGCTTGTGTCCTGTTGCCTCTGTCCACCCCAGTGATGAACAGCAGGGGCTGGGGCTGAGCATAAAGAGAGCCCTGATGAGTAGTGGAGACCTATTTGAATCCATGAGAATGGGGTGAGAGCTATAATGATGTAATTTTTCTGCTGTTTTTAGGAGTCTGGGAGAACACTGGTCTTTAAATGAATCTCGATTTAATGCTTTTAAGGACTTGTGATTGATGGTGTCTATAAATACCATTTAAGAGCACAATAGAATATTTAACATACCATTTTCAGCAGGCTGTGAGCCAGGCTTGTTGCCTTGCTCCTGCCACAGCTTCCCTTGGATGTGGGGAGACCCTCTGGGTGGTGTGACCTTGGCAGTAGAAACACTGGAGAAGGAAAGGGAGAGTGTGTGCCCCTCAACCCCACCTCCACCCACCTTCACTTTGGCAAAGGTGTTACGTGAAGGGCAGGCTGGGCAAGTGAGGTGCTCAGGGACACTAGGAAGAGTGTTGGGAGACTTCTGTGGGTCAGCGTGGGGCAGTGCATTTTTCCTCACAGGAAGGAGGGAGCAACCCAGTGGGCAGCGCAGGCACATGAGGCAAGTGGCTGCAGGCAAATAGTTTGGGGAAGCACAAGATGAGGTGGGGGAGAGGGAGGAAAAAAAGAGGTGAATTCTTCCTCGTATCCTCCCACAACTCTCTCTGACACATCTGTGATGTTATTTATAATATTAATGCTTTTCTCAGGGAGAAAAGATGTCTTTTCTAGGAAACTGATTGCATGTTTCTATATTTAAGAAGGGAAGTTTATTTGATGCTGAAGTAGGGAAAAAAATAGTGGTTTACTATATTAAAATTTATAAGTACTTGGTATAATCTAACGATTAAAGCCATCCTTTGCTGGTACACTTGTAAATCACAAATTCCCTCTGCAGAGTGGCTCCTGTGGCATTTTGCCAATTAACCTTTGTGTGCTTTAATCTCACTTTGGCTCTCTAAATTCAGGGGCTCCCCAGCTTGTTGAGTAGTTGTTGTTAACAAAACACTTGCTGTTTGAAATATACAGCGCTTGGTATACGTGCTTCAGGTCCCCAAGCACATGCAATATTGATGTCTTGTGGATCATAGAAAAAGCCTGACTCATTAGTGAAGACATATTAAATAAACATCCTCAAAAAAAGCAAACAAACTCGGCCATTACAAAGGCTATTTTTCAGCCTGAGTTGTGCTAGCATAGGAAATAGGAGTTTAGTGAACTGCTGAGGAGAGAGGAATCATGTTGTGCTCACATGGAGCCAGCCTTTGTATCCCCTGCCTGCCTTGCAGACCTGCATGGCAATCAGCAGCAGGACTCAGCTGGGAAGAGCAAGGACTTGTTCTGCTTCCTATCCTGCCTTTCCCAGGGGCTGGGAGTGGAGCTGTGGCCCTATGGAGTTTGAAGAGAATATTCGTCTGGTGTCTGACAACCTGCAGCCAGCAACATAGCCTTTCTGCAAGGGCTGCAACCACGATGGCTGCTGCATACCCAAAGCCATGCTCGTTCCTCTTCTTTTCCTGTCCAAGTTCTGGCCTTGCCTTACTCCTCTTACCTTCATGTATATCATGTATAGTATTTAGCTTTCTCCTTCCCTCCCATAGGTAGTCCTGCAGTCAAGGGCTGAAAGCACTGGTTGAGAAAAAATAATTTAAGATATAAAGCGTATCCCAAGCATTGAGTATTCTTAAATAGGTTGGGTATATATTTTGCAAGCCATGTGACATTTATTATTTATAGTTAATATGTGACTGTTGAGAAATGTGAAAGATAATTTGCTCTTAATGTCTCTCAATTCACACAAGTCAGTCTCGGAGTCTGAAGCCTACAAAAGGTCACTTTGCCATTTGTAAGTAGCTTTAAAGCCTTCAGAGGCCTTAAAGCATCAGGCTTAGCTAGCAGGGGTAAAAAAAAAACCAACTGGATCAAGGTAGCTCTCCCAGCAGACAGCTGGAAAATTGAGAGCTGCTAAGGCTGCTGTCTCCTGCTCTTGATGCAGGTATAGCAAGAACAGGTTTTCTAGATGCTGAGCGTATGTCTGATTCATCACAGCTTCAGCTAATAATTCTCAGGTTTATCTGTTCCAGGCTTATCTCCAGATGACCTGACACTGCCTTACGGATACATGAAACACTGGAATTGCAAGTTCCACAGAACCAGGTATTCCCTTGTACTGTCTCCTGTCTTTATTTGTCGTTGTGGCCTACAGATCTCCCCGCTCAGCCACCAGCACCTCTAGTCTGCCCCATCTCATTAGACCCACATCAGCCAATACATGGAAATGGGATAAACGGGATTCTTCAGATTCAGGTTTTCTTTCCAGCCAAACCTCAAGCACCTACTTCTGAGGGAAGGTGAGAGCCTGGATGTTACCCATCACACTGACTATGACAGAAACACATTGTCTGTTTAACACACAGCTGACTTCCCTTCTCTTCCCATACTGAAAAGCCAAGTGCTGTGCCTTCATAAAGAAGGCACCTGAAAAAAATAGTCACTCCCCGAGAGCAGCTGCCCTGTGGAGGAGGTGGGCAAACAGCTATGGCAGTGAGAAAAGGTTACTGCCCCTCTTGACCTGCCCACAGGCGCACCTCTCAACTTGGTCCTGTCAAAACAAGCTGGATTTATATGGTAAGTTTTCCCTTGCTCTGCTTTGGCTGAAGCAGGAGGAGTGTTTGCATGAGCTGCTCAGCTGGAAGATGAGCCCTCAGCCTGGGGTAGGTGTGAACTGTAACCCACAGGAGCAAGGCTGGAGGCAGGTCAGTCTCCGTGGATTCAGCACAACTGAGTCAGGGGGGAAAAAAGCTGGCCCCTGATTTTTTTTTTTTTTTTGACGTAATCACTTTTGCCCATCAACCTCCTGGTAGTTAACTTGCCCTCCATACTGCCTTACATATATGAGAAGATCTGGGACAAAACCCCACCTTGCCACCCCTGAAGCTGGTGCCACCTGTCAGCATTGGACTATTGTTGCCCAACAGCATGCTTAGTTTCTTATTACCTGTCTTCAGCCTTTCTGCCATGTTATTATCTTCCTATCTTTGCATTTATTTTGTGCTCCCATTGCAAGTAATTACCTTTTAGAAGTAGGAATTTAAAGTCTGGTTTCGTCAGGAAATGAAGCATCGATGGTCATAATCTATATGCCCTCAGATAACTGTTGAATACACTGGTTGATTTAATTTATTTGGCTGATGGAGACCAGGCTCAAAGCTAATTGAGTTCATGCAAATTTTGTGCAGGTAGGCAGCTATCTGGAGCAGAGAGGAGCCCTGAAGTCACATGCCACAAAGGAAGGTGGCAGATAAATTTGCATCTTAGTATGTACCTAACAATTGATTAAGAAGATCATAGAATCAGAATGGTTTGGGTTGGAAGGCACCTTAAAGATCGTCTGGTTCCAGCCCTTCTGCTATGAGTAGAGACACCTTCCACTAGGTCAGGTTGCTCAAAGCTTCATCCAGTGTGTCCTTGAACACCTCCCAGATGGGGCATCCGTGACATCTCTGGGCAACCTGTTCCAATGCCTCACCAACCTCACAGGAAAAAAAATCCATAATCTTGCTAATATCTAATATAAATCTCCCATCTTTCAGCTTAAAAACGTTACCTCTCCTATCACCATACCCCCTGATAAAGAGCCCCTCCCCAGCTTTCTTGTAGGCCCCCTTTAAGTACTGGAAGGCTGCTACAAGCTCTCCCTGGAGCCTTCTCGAGTCTGAACAACCTCAATTCTGTCAGGCTGTCCTCATGTGGGAGGTGCTCCAGTCCTCTGACTGTCTTTGTGGCCCTCCTCTGGACTTATTCTAAGAGATCTATGTCCTTCCTCTGCTGAGGGCTTCAGAACTGAGTGCAATAATCTAGGTGATATCTCATGAGAGCAGGGTAGAGGGGGAAGGATCACTTTCCTTAACCTGCTGGTCGCACTTTTTTTGATGCAGCCCACGATAAAGTTGGCTTTCTGGGCTGCAAGTGCACATTGTTGGCTCACGTCAAGCTTCTCATCCACCAGCAACCCAAGTCCTTCTCTTCAGGGCTACTCTCAATCCATTCTCTGCCCAGTCTGTATTTGTACTTGGGATTGCCCTGACTTACCCTAGTAAGTGTCAAAAAAACCCACATCAGTTTGTACCTAAGAATGACTAAGACACAAACTGATAAGAAACCTGGATTCTTCTATTGCTTATTGAATTACTTGGGGGAGGTTATGTTTTTTTGTGCTGTGACTGGGACATCAGAGCCCTGAAAGAGATTTTTAGTGTGTAACTACAGACCATGAAAAAATAATAATAACAGCAATAAAGGCAGAATGTACTAATGAATGTTTCCTAACCATGGTGCTATTTTCAGGGCAGCACCTTTCTGTGATCCTGCTGGCTTTGGCGTCTTGCCACAGGTTTCTCTGCTACAGCCTTGTAAAATTGTTGTTCGGTCTTAATACACTAATTGTGCACTTGTTTCATTTCAATGGTGGCACAATAGGGCTCAAAAGTATATTTGGTCTTTCTTCATTGCTTCTGCTAGGAACAAAAGGCAACTCTGGTGTTGTATCACTGGCTATCACTGACGCAGCGCAGTCAGGTTTTAGCCATCTTTTTCAGGCTGTCTGCTCTCCTGGTCTGTGGTTCTCAGGAGGTGCAATCACCAAAGGTTCATCTGACAACTACAGGGTGCAAAATCTTACCCCACCATTTTGGGGTTGTTTTTTGCTGACACCAGATCCTGAGCCCTTGCCTGTCCCATTCAGCTTCCAGGGACAACCTTAGAAGATTAGGTGTGAGCAATAAACAGTGGGCTGATGTGTGGGCAAGAAATCGACTGCCTTGCAGATGGCAGGTGATGAATCTAAGCCTGGGTCAAGGTTTCCAGCTCCCGACTGTCTACACAGAAAAGGTGATAGGTAAAGTACTAAAACCAGTGTGATATTCCCATAGCGACACATGGTGCCCACAAGCAGACAAAGGAAGTTTTTAACCACAGACCAACTGCAAAAAAAAAAAAAAAAAAAAAAAACCAAAACCAACACTTTTCCCAATTAAGGCAATTCAAAAAAATAAGGATACAAAAAAGCTTGTGCAGCAAGTTGGCTGCCATGTTTCATGTAGTAGTGTCGTGTTACAGAGATAAACATCAGTGCTTAGCTTACAGATTGTCTCAACACCTGGAAGGCTGTTACAGAGACAGATTTAATAATTAATTGGTTTTTTTCTCCAAGACAATGCATCCTAGTTCTCTTCAGGAGCATATTGCACACCAGGTAACAGGAGGAGCAGGCAAAACAGACAAAAGCATTAGAAAAAATATAAAGGCTGAGATCAAATAATTCCTCATGTCATGGTGGAAATGGGGCTATACACACCTGATCATGCAAGGAAGCTGCCTAGAGATGGTTCAGTACTTGCGGTCAAAATACTTGTATTCCAAAGTTGCTTTTAAGTAAATGACTCTTATACTGCTGGTGGCAGGAAAGATAGGAACAGATTAATTCCTTGATGTCACTACATTGAGCTTATGTCCTGTCATGCTGCATAGATAAGGATTTGGAGAGGCTGTGTCATAATCTGAAAGATGGTACTTGGAAATGATGCTGAAAGGTTCCTACAGAACAGGTTTCCTGCATGTACTATGTATTATTCTCATCTACGTTTAGCACTACCTTTTTCTATGAAAGCTATAAACCTAATGAAGTGAGCAATAGGAAAAATATTATTTTGCCGGGATCCTTAGTGACCACAACTCAAACCACAAACTCAAGCCATGTTCTGGCACCAGAGGAGCATGAGCATCTCTTTCTTTCTGTCTCTGGCGCCATTCCATTAAAGTTGTCATCACTTTCCATCTTACTGGGAGCCTGTGTGTTATGATAGAGTACCAAGAAGAAAGGTAACGTCTGTGTGCAGGCATGTATTGGGGTGAAGGTAGAGGGCCAGATGAAGGAATCACCTGGTGGAGGAGAGGCCAGGCCCATGGTATGCAAAATCATAAGCAAATACAATAGGTAAAAGCAGACTTATGTTGGGGTGGGCAAATTGTGAGATTCAAGGTGCAGTGGATAAAAGCATTCGTTATATGTTTAGTGAAAAAAAAAAAGACCCCTGACATATCAACTGCACCTTTTTCCAACTAATGCTTATATTTCTTTAAATCACTTCAAGCGTGTAGGGGGTTTCAGTCATATGGATATTAATGGTGGACAGTCTTAATTCAAACTTGAGTGCAGGCACAAGCACTGTGAGCAAAGGTTATGTGGTTAAAAATGGATGAATAGATCTATAGCAGCAGATGGCAGAGCGCTGCACATTCTGCTAGCAGTGCTGTTTTGCAGACTGTAGTACAGGGCAGAATCTTATCATAAAAGCTTATTTGACCAAATATGTATGTTTACTGGTGTGA
This sequence comes from Cuculus canorus, assembly GCF_017976375.1. NCBI lineage: Eukaryota > Metazoa > Chordata > Aves > Cuculiformes > Cuculidae > Cuculus > Cuculus canorus. The sequence continues at coordinate 105,243,293 of NC_071403.1, forward strand.
ATAGTCTGACCTTAATGGAATGGATGAAATGAGCAAAATTATGAACATGTTTAAGATGTCTGCAAGGACAAGACTAACTGCTGGTACCTGCTGTGCTGAATTTAGGCTGCAGTTGATCAATCTGTTTCATCACTGAGAGAAGCCCATTGATGTCCTGGGCGAGATGTGAATCTTATTTTCCCCAAGGCTTTTGTTGCTAAAGGATCTTGATTTCAGTGAGTCAGATAGAGTTCTTTGGTAGACATATCAGCTCAGATGTCTTTGAAAAACATGTTTCCTTATGAATTGTAGCTGGGCGTCAAGATCTTTTGATAAGCACAGTGCACAAGCTGAAATAGTAATTGTGAATCTGGGTAGTTACATTACTTTTACAGATGGTCTGATGCTGTTGGGCACCTTTTCTCAGTGTTGCTGTAAAAGGAAGGAGCTCATCAGCTGGAAGAGATGTTTAAGAGGGGAAACTGCTTGGGACTGGACTGGCTTCTGTAAGACAGACAGTTGCTGGGGAAAAGTTCTGTTGGCAAGCTTTCTATTATTTTATGGCCAGATCCTCAATGTATAAGTCATCCTAGGCCAACTGAAGTTACGTTTATACTACCTGAGTTTCTTAGCCTCTACTAGATGGTAATTTTTGGCAGCTTTTATCTGTTATCTGCCATGGAAAACCAGCCTAAGCTGAAGTACAGCATTTATCAAGTCTGTAAATCTGTCCTCCATAAGACATTTGAACTAATTCACGGTCTCTGGCATAAAGATTTTCAAATCTATAATGGCAAATTGTATGTGAAGAGCCAGTAGGAGCATGTTTGTGGAGATGAGGGAGTTGTTCTCTTGATTGTGAAAAGCAGCAAACAGCTTTTGTAACTCTCAGTGTCTGTGTTTTTAAGCAAGTGCTGAAACATGCAACCATGATACCATAACTGGCTTGTCAAGATTGAACCTGTTTCAATTTTTGTTCCACCTCTGTTTAAACAGTTTTTTCCTCTCTCTGCCTTAGCTATAAGTTCTGGCACTTTCACTATCCAGCACTTCTCCAGCACTAGTGATAACAATTGATGAGTACTACGTACTTCCAATACTGGAAAAATAGCTCAATAAATCTTCCAGTATTTCTGTAATAAGAGCAGCCATTAGAATTATCTTCGCTTTATAGGCAGGGATAAGAGAGAAAGGAGAGTTTAAGCGACCTAACCATAGCAAATTAGTGGCAAAGTTAGGATGATGCAATTGATTTCTGCATATCCTCTAAGGACTTCTGAAAATTATATTCCCTATTCATTCAGCTGAACGGCCTTGGACTGTCTCTTATAGCATCAGTGTGGACTTCGATGTGCAAGGCAGTGGGATTTCAAACTTCTGGCACTGATTTTTTCTTTAGAACTCTGACACTAACTGTGAGGCACTGGAAAATTGTTAAGGCTGTTGACTTTCCATATGTTACTTTGCTCACTCTTGAGTGGAGTAGGAAAATCCATACTGGTAGGATTTTATGGGGCTTTTGCACATCACTGTTTGTAAAGCACAGCATTGCCTAATGGAGCAATAGGAGAAGCTGCTCAGTGGTGCCACCATGTCCCAGTTGAGTCACACAGTGTCTGTGTCACAGTGAGCAGTGCTAACAGCGCAGGAAGGAGATTGTGGTCCTCCTAGGTCCTGACAAACCCCTCTACACCAAGCTTCACGGACAGGACAACTTAGGACAAAACTCCTAGCATTCATTTCATGGCTTTTCCCACGAGCCTAAGACTTCATAATCTTTTGCACTTTTACCTGAAACCTTGCAATAGCTGTGATGATGGTGGAGTGGTGCCCCCAGTTTGCAGAACAATTGCATGCCCTGATTTTTGGAGAGTTCTTCCACATCCCATGCAAGATCATGTCTTGCTGTCATATATTTCCTTGGGAGCTGACTTTTTAATGTGTGCCAAACTCAACCCAAATACTGGATTAAATGACAGCAGTTACTGGTATGCAACGGTGCATCTCCCTTACATAGACCACAGCAGCTCTGGGTAGACTCCTCATTGCACCCTGGAACAACTGCAAACTACATTAAACCAAAAAACGCTTAGAAGTATAGGGGCACTTCCAAATCAATACAACCTTTTCCAACTACTCTTTTTGATCTCCTCTGTGAAACACGAACTTTTAAAGTTTAATTGCCACTCCAAGGTCATTTGCATTTTGCATTGTGGCCTGTGCAATGATTCACTTTTTACTCCATCTGCCACTGATAAGAATGGATCATCTTTAGAATTTGATTTCCTCTGCAGGGTTTTCTAGGAGCTGGAAGATTAATTTTATTGGGAAAATAAATTATAAAGGAAGGACTATGTCATACGTCTTCAACAATGCTTCTTCCCAAGATGACAACCTAATAAATTACAGGCATACAGCATATTCCTAATGCATTCAGTTGTCTCTTTGTGCTGGGTGGATAGCATAAGAGTGTTGCCAATGTGTTTGGTCACTGAAGTTATATGGAAGCTTTACCATTGCTTTAAGTCGGCACTGGATGATCTACTTTTGATAGATGGTTGAGCCTAACATTGGAAAAAGTCCCCTTTGACAAGGTCAAGGACTCTGTGCATTGCTGACAACCCTCTCTTCTAATGTATAATATTTTCTAAAAGTAGGGGTTTGCCTTGCTGCTCTGAACTGTTTGTCTCTTAAGTCTCTTAAGATTAAGGATGCTTTCCAGAAAGCACAAGGGCACTTAGTCCCCAGGGGCAGAAAATCAGGCAGGGAGGGTAAGAGACCAGTGTGGCTGAGTCAAGACCTGCTGGTTAAACTGAAGAGCAAGAGGGAACTGCACAGGGAGTGCAAGCAGGGACAAGGACCCTGGGGAGAGTATAAGGATGCTGCCCAGTTGTGATGGGATGGGATCAGGAAGGCCAAGGCAGAGCTGGAGCTGACCTTGGCAAGGGAAACAAAGGCTTCTACAAGTACGTCAACCAGAAACTTTGTACTTTGCCTTTGTGACCAGTGCCCAGGCAGCAATGTGTATGGTGTGTTCTGTCAGGGATGCAATGCAGGCTGTAAACCATTGGCTTGGGAACTGCTTCCCAATCCTTTTGAAAAGACAGAGCAGGAGCTGGAATCAGCAATCACTCAAGCTGTCTCACTGCATTTATTGCCTCTCGTGAGTTAATTCATGGATATTAAGTCCAGCAGGAACTATTATGGTCACCTGCACTGAACTCCTGCTTACGCTGTATTATAATTTAAGCTGGTAATTCCTTCATGGGGCCAAACAACCTGTGACTGAACAAGAATGTGTTTTTAGAAACACCATGAATCCTGATTTAATTGTCTCAAATCATGGAGAATTCTCGAAAAAGAAAAAAAAAAAAAAAAAGCCTTGGAAAGCCATTCACCTGATTTTCCTAAATGGAACCAGGAGGTATTTAGTCTGCCTAAGGTGATGCTGGGAGTTGCTACCTAAGGGCTGGGAACACAACTGGGTGACTAAGCTCCAAGCCTGTGCTGTCAGAATAAGAAATCCTTTCACTGCAGTGTCCATAATATGCTCTCAATCAAATTGAAAGAAAATTAGTTTTTCTAAAACCATCAAGTGTTAGTTTCTTTAAGTCCTTCTCTACATGATACCCTGCTGTGCAGCCTCTTACTGTTTTTGACTGCTCCCTAAGGGAAAAAGATGCTCTTCAAAAAGCCAGCATCCAAAGTAAGACTTGAGTTTAGAAATGCTCAACTATTTTTTCTTCTCCTCTGTATGGCTGAACAATCAAAAACCTTCAGCAACAGGAGGCATCTCAGACCTGTGGTGGCAGAAGACACAGCTGCTGTCTTCTAGGCATTATTCCCTAACTTGCATTATTGATACTTATGACAGAACTGATCAACAGAAGGCATGCTGAATGCAGGGCAGATACTGGTTAAAAAAAATCTGGATATCCGTTGGTGGTATTGCTCTTATTCAGATGAATTTCCACTGAGTCTTATGCAAAGGCATCATAATAATCAACCTTGCGTTTCAAAAACATCAGCACATGCATGAACACACAATCCTCTCTGTCCTTTTAGGGAACATAATGTGTTCTTAAGTATTTGGGCCACAGGTTCTGAGAGAAAATCTGCTTAGTGGCCCAGATATTTATAAAGCTGCTAGCAAATACAAAGAGAGAGACAGCATGACAGATGTGCAGACACAGTTAGGAGGAATTGTTACAAGTATGGGAATCATTTGTGGCTGACGTGTGTCGCTTTGCTTACTCAATCCACTGGCAGTGCAGTCTTTGTAAGGTATTTGCTGTTGTGTGGTTTTGTTTTTCTGACAATATCCTAGACAATCCTGCTTTAAGAATGTTATCATTGGGGACGGAATGAATCCAGTTCCCTTGGGGTTCATGGGCACTAGATGCATTTATTTTGAAGTCCAGGTTCAAGGTAATGAGGGTTACAAGGTGAAGGTGTTTGATACCAAAGCAAATAAGTAAAGGAAGGGGGAAGGGGATATCAAAGCCCCCATGTATTTATTATAATCCTAGCTTGAGAACCACTGAGCTGGAGCCTTCCCTAACCTCTATCAGTGATGTTTCCGTGGCAGAGCTACAGAAATGGCCATTACCTTATAGTTGTGGACAATTAGTTTCTCTGGGATTCAGGCAATCTTGGTGTCTAAAGGTGGGTACAGTATTTACAGTACAGAACTGATTGATTTGGAGGGAGGGGAGTGGGAAGAGAGAAACAAAACAAAACAAAACAAAACCCCAACAACAAAAAAAAGACCCAAACAACTTAACTTGGGATTTTTCTAATTTAATTGCTGATTAAATGTCTTTGTCAAAAGCACCAGCTCAAGTACTCATTATCCACTTAAAGCTCAAATCTTTTTCACACTCGTGTTTGGAGCTAGACTAGTCCACCACCTTGCATATAAGGGCAAAGTTCTTTTATTCATTTTTTTAACCTCACTGTTCACTTCACTGAAATGCATATTGTTTCTTTATGCCAATTTTACCTTCAGATCAATAATCCTGGCACAGTCTCCTAACAGTCTTTGACTGTTTGCTGCAGAGAAACTTGTTCTGAGTCATTCTTCCTCCTTTGCTTCTTTATGATTACTTATTAGGTTAAATCAGGAGAGAAAAATCTTTTCCTCCCTGAAAGTTGAACGGTCTTTGAGCTACAAATTTAAAGTCATCTAATCCTTTCTGTGTACTGGGGTGAGGACTCATGTGGGCAAGGGACTGTGAGCCACAAACTTTCTGTCTGGATCAATAGTGATAGTAATATAATGATCACTATTCAAAAAGTAGACATACTTAGTGACCCATCATACTGAATCCACGTATGGCTACATAATAGTAACAAATCAGTAACGTCAGATTCTATAAAATGTTTATTTAGAGACAGCTTTCAGAGAAAGTAAAGAATTGACTGTATTTCTGTGACCACAATTCTCTCTAGGAGCAAGCAATTTATTATGTTGTCTCTCTGGGAACAAAACAGCAGTGAAAACCTGGGCTTAGAGGAAGCCAGCTTTCTAAAGGACTAAAAAATTGAGCTGGTATGAAAGTTCTGACAAGGGTAGAGTATCAGTCCTTCTTTGGAATTGTAGGGAGGAGGAAAAACCATGGAGAACTTCAGGAACAGAACAAAGCAAAACCAGAATAAAGTGACAAGCTAATCACAGCTCTCCCTCTTTAATCCCCATGTATGTTCCCCATTATTCCTGTTATTTTTTCATGTATTCCTTATGGGAAGGCCACAGGTAGGACCCCATTTCTGGAAGAGAAGCTCCCTGTACTAAGATTTGGCCATCTGGCTGTAAGGTTTTTCTGTTCATACCAAACCTTAAAAGAAAGATTGACTCTTCCTCCACCTCAGACTTCCCCTGAGAGGGAACTGGAGATGCCTTTACTTCTCTTGGCACCTGCCCTTCTATCAGTCCCCTCAGAGGACTGTAGGCTGTTGTGCGGCAAGATCCATCTTTTATTATCTGCTTTGCATTGCAGATTCAGCAACAACTTTCTCCAGGGGTTCAGAACTAATCTTAACACAATCTGTTGGCACTGAAGAAATTAACTTCTTTTGAATGAGACTGGACAAAAAAAATCATGTGAATGCTTCTCTGCTAAAGTACTTTTTCTGTTTATGGAATTATTCTTCAAGCCTATGCATGTTTTCAATTTCCCTTTCTTCTAAGCTGAAATTCAACCAAGGCAAAATTTACTTTCCCCTCCGTCATGATCATAAAACTTGTACCTGAGTGAACTTTATTCTTTGAAGCCAAAGTTGGTTCTGTGTTTCAGCCAATTTTATTCACAGCTCCAGTCAAAAGCACCAAATTTTCTTAAAGTATATGACACATACATTTGGTCCACTGTGAACCCAGACTTTTCAATGACCGTGGAATTTCTCATTGACTCATCAAGAGCGGGAGTTTGCAAGAGAAAATGCTACTTGGAAAAGTTGCATGTTACTTGAGTAAATCCCCCATCAAGAGTCCAGGCTGCTTTGCTTCTGGAAGAGTGAGGTAGTCAGCAACAGAGAAGCTTTTGGGAGGCTAAGTGTGATGAGTAGGATTATTTGATATTGAAGTCAGTAGATCAATAGGTTGCTGTACCTCTCCCCTAAGGAAATAATCTCATGATGTAAGTTATGAGAAACTGCGCACCACTGTGGCTAGGAAGAGACACTTTGAGGTTTTATTTTCTATGATTTGTATATATATTAAAGGCTCTCAGCAGGTGAAAAGATGTGTGGTACCACATTAATATGAAATAGTAAAGGCACTTGCAGAGATGGAAAAGGGATGCTGGAGCATCTTGATTAAGGATACCAAAAGGCAGATGTGCTGTTTACCGTGCTGTTTGTCACACTGACTTGTGCTGTTCAGGCTGATCCTAGTGTGGACCATGAGCCAGGCTTGAGCCATGGGACGCATCAGGTCTCTGCCGTCACCCCATGTTCTCCACAAGGAGATGCAAATTCTCCGTTTGCCCGGGCTCTTCCCCCAGCTTATCTCTGGGTGCCCTACAACACTGAAAACACCCCCGCACCTCTGCCACTGTGTGTTTCAGAGGTGTGCCACAAGCAGGGAGTCTGGCTGGCTGCCCCAGTCATGCGGGTTTCGTGTTCCCTCCTCTCACCCACACCAGAGCAGATCTGAACCACCGGGGCATTACAGCTCATGTCCAGAAGCTGAGGGCAGGGTAACACTGAGTTTTATTTATGTTTGGAGGAGTTTAAGTTCTTTAATCTATTGTTAAAACATTCTAGGAACTTTCATAAAGCCCACAGTCTCCAAACTATTTACTATTGATTCTGATTAATTATAATATCTCCTGTTGCTTTGTAATATGGGAAGTAACCACCTGCTTTGACTAACTAAACACTCAAATCAGGTTGGAGAAGGTTTTAATTAGTTCATGTCATTAATCACAAAGTCTGTTCATTGCTACTCATATGCCATGGAGCAGTGGAAATGGCTGTTATTATGCAATGAGATGGCAACTGCACTTTGAGATAGTTAAAAAGGTGTTCTGTCCGTATCTTATAATATGTAAGGACAGGTGTACTTTTTCTTATGTTTTTGTCTTAAAAACAAATAATACCCAGTATATCATTTGTTGGGGAAACATACCTTATTCTAGCAAGAGGATGGGTTAGGTCATTTATAAAGGCAAGTCACAAGTTTTCAGTGGAATGGGAATATTGTGAGTCCTGCAGTATGTCTTGTTCGTATCTACCAAAGGTTGAGAAGTACAAAAACATCAGAATTTGAGACTGGATTAATGAATGCGTGCACAGAAAAAAGAGAAACCCTGCCCCAGCTTTAAAAGTACTTTTTTAGCAAAAAATGCCATAAAGCACTGTAAAAAATCTAAACCTATGTATTTTGTTACTATGTGCTGTAAAATGAATATGGAAGTTTGAAATCTGGTAAAGGAAGAGTGGAAAACCTCCAATGTAATTAATTTGAGAAGCATATTTTGTAACTTTGAAGGATGGGACAGTTAATCAGGAGCAGCCGTATTTGAGAAACGTATGTAGTGCTCATAAAAATCTCCAGGCTAACATCAATGTACATAAACCCCATTGGGCTGACTCCCCTGCAGTCTAAGTGGTGGCAATTACTCTGAAATCAATGACCCAGACTTTGATAATTTGGACTGGCTGCGCTCATTTTTCATACAACAGATATAGAATGGGCAACAGTGAGGCTAGCTTCCCAGCAACTGCCTCCCCACCCCAATCAGAAGGGATTGTTCCCAGATCAGAGCTGAAAGAGATGATTAATCTGTGTACATTGTTCAGTCCTGGGTCTTTGTACTGTGGTCAGCAGTTCGTGAAAAACCCAAGTGGGAAACACTGCCACCTCTTTCTCCTCTTGGCTGCCAGGTGGTAACAGTTCTTAGCCACTGCTAGCCTGGTCTAGGCTCATGCAGTAACCTGGAGGTAAAAGATACATAACAACTAATGAATCTTTTGAATTGCCTAGTTCCCACTTCTTTACCTAAATTATACTTTTTAAGGCTGTTTACCAAAATTACATATATTTGTTGAAGAAAAAAGTTCCTGCTTTTCACAGGCATCATTCTTTCTGTCCTCTCTTGGAGGTGCATTGTATCACTGCTATGGGTGTTATTTATTATTATCTCTACTGGCGAATCAATTGGTGCTGCAGAGGATGACAACAAACACAGCAAAGAGGAGACTGAACTCTCCCGTGGTGATGTTGATAACACTGAGAACTGGTAAATAGATGGTGGGAGTTGGAGAAAACCCTACCTTTAGCTTGGCAGGATGGACCTTAAACAGCTATGAAGGCCCATATATATTTTGAGTTCAGCCTGCTACCAAAGCAAAAGCAATGGGTACAGTTGACATGCAGGCTGAATGCCAGCTTTAAAACTGCCTTTGCATCACTTTTGTTTGTTTTCAGAAAAATGCTCTTGGGTCTGTTTGCTTGAGTAGTGAAGCAAGAACTTCATTATTTTAATATGAGGCTCTGTGGCCTGAAGTGGAAAGGCAACCACTTACCATTTACTGTTCTTGTAGTCAAAAAACAATACTAAAATATATCAAAGTGTCTGACATCTTCTGTTTCTCTGAAAACTGCATCTACTGTGTATCCCATGATTGAAAGCACATTCCAAAGCCCCATGGTTTGGCCTAGAAGTTTGTTCTATTTGTAGCTTTCGGCAGTGGTGGAGCTGATCTCTCAGAGGATTATTTTCATGTAAAGTCCTACAGACGGCACAGTAACAAGACAGACTGGTTTTGCCAGGCACCGCACAAATGCATAACAAGTGATAGTACCTACTGGGGACAAGGCATAAACCCCACCTGTGGCGAGTAGGAATCCCCTGGCATTTTCTTTAATAAGGCTACAATGCCCAAACTCAGTTTCAGTTTGGGCAATTACATGGTCTAGTCACATTTGCCAGAGGTATCACCAGGATGTAGCATTCCGCATTTACTGCTTTAGCTGTTGCTAACAAGCAGTTCAGCTATCACACTCTTAGCTAGTAGTGAAAGCATGATGATGGACGTTCTCTAAATCTGTAAAATAAGCAGAGTTGATTGAACAGGTCCATATTACACTGCAGAATTAGTCACAACTTGGAGAGAATGAAATTTCTCCTTTATTTAGTATAGGCCTAAACTCCTGCTTCTGAATTCAGTAACAAACTGTGACTTATTCCAGGGCAAATCTGGTTCCAGCCATTCACTAGTGGATAGACTTTGGATTTGCAGTAGATGAAACTTGCACTATATGTGTAATATAGCATTGTTTTCCTGTGTGATGTAATAAGCAACTTTCTGCAACTTCTTCAGATCCTAGCCCTGCCAATTTTAAAAACTTCTGTGATTATTTTCTGAAGGGCATAATTTGCATTTTTGAGGAAATGTAGCAACACTCACGTGAAAGAAAAATAATTAAAATGTGTTAGACTATTAGAAATGCAAGACTGAATTACAGTCTGCTTGGGAAAACTAATCTGAGTGTGACTGATGACATACCTTAGAAAGTGATACTCAGCTAAGAAGATATATTAGTAGCATTTGTATTGACAATCTATGTTAATGCTTACAAATCTTTTAATATAAACAATTCAAAACATTTTAGAGCCTATATTTAAAGATCCAGTGGAGTATCCATCAAAGTGACAGCCATTTTTTTTCTCATTGGCATCTTGGATGTGTTTACAGTTCATAGTATCAAAAATTGGAAAATTAATATTAAAACCTAAAGAGAAAAATTACTTTTAACACACTTAACTGAGATGAAAACCAAAGTAATATATGTCAGAAGAAATAAATATGTAAAGCTAGTGAAAAATGAGCTGAAATAAAGAAAATTTCACCCTGGCCTTATTAAGTTATAATATAGTTAAAGGCAGATTGAATGGTCTCTCTTCAACCACACCTATGCAAAAATCAACTTAGATTATACCATAATGGACACATGGCTAGTTAATATGATGCTGAATGGAATTTAACTTTGTCTCTGTTGACTATTCAGTTGTGGTCAGCACATTCTAACAGATCTATCTTGATTTTCTGTAACTGTATTGAAGCACAGTAACATCTGGCTGGGTAGTTAGGATAGAATAGTTAGGATTGAAGGGACCTTAAAGATCCTCTAGTTTCAACCCACATGCCGTGTGCAGGGACATCCCACTAAATCAGGCTGCCCAAGGCATCAAGGACAAGCAATACAGACAAAGGAACAGTAAGTTCATGGATCCTCATTTAGATGCTGAGGTATCAGTACTGTCCATGTTGTAACACCTCTGAACATGCTCAGAAACAGGACTGCAAGCACATAGAGGAAGCAGCAAATCTAAGATTTAATAACCAAAGCCTTCACTCAGAGGCTGATGAGGTGACTGTGGGCATCATAGTTTTGAAATCTGGCATCACTAGAAGGAACTGTTTAAGACTGAGGCACCTATATATTTTTGGAGTTAAATATACCCATTACAGTGACTGTTTAATATGACAGAGTTCAATCTCCTAGATGAAAGAAAACTGGAAAAATCCTCAGTGCACTGTGAGCTGAAAATGTTCCTTTTTCTTTCATTTGTTATGGGTACAACAAAGTCAGGTATTAACCATGTAATCTCTTGATTCCAATTGTTTCCAATAAAATCCATACTTCGCAACAAGCTTTGCTGTATGAAAGTCATGACTAAGCTTTGAATAATTTGGATTCTACTTCAATTTTTAATAGCATTTTCCAGTTTAGTGATTTCTCCCTTTTCTGTAATGGTTGCCATTGTAAGTTTATAAGACGATTTCCCAGCAAGAGGATTATTTCTTACTGCCCAAAGCTTTTCATTGGAAACACTCAGCAATACTAGCAAATATTTTTTGAATTGTACTTATGACACAATTATACGGCTACCAAGTGTACTGCATTTCTCTTCAATAACAAGCTCACTAATGTTTACTGAAATTTATTTTATTCGATTTATGCATATATGAGAGCACACTGTCAAAAGATGTATCTTTTCTCAGTGCTGGCTAAGACAAAAAAACTTTAATTTTATGGTCCAACTTCTGACCAGCATGTGGGAATGAACCCACAATCATCTGCACAAAAGCCTAGACCATTTCCTAGCTACATATTTCAAAAGGGTTTGCCACAAGTGGAAGTGGGCTTACCGAGGATTATGCAAAGTGAGCTAATAACCTAAGGTAGTTGTCAAACAGTATAAAAAATATCCACATGATTCCTGGGAATCTTTTCTTCCTAGTGCTATAGCATAGGAAAAGGAAGAGCTAATTTATACTTTAGCAAACAGAAAGTCATTTTGCCGCTCTCAAGAAAAAAAAGACAAAGTGAGTCTTATCAAAGGTGCAGCAGCAGTTATTTCTGACCCTCAGGAAACAGTTAAAACTGGCCAGTGGTTGCTGAAAGCTTGCTGGGATCACTAAATGGTCAATTAAAATTTGTTCTGATTGGGAAGTGCTGATGTTTTAATGGATGAGCATATGAAATTTTACCTACTTGTCACACTAACTTTTTTGGTCATTCAATTAGAAAGAAGGTGCTCAAGAAAGCAGTTATTTTTTTAAATTTCTGAGGACAGGCACAAAAACGAGCTCAGCTTCGAATGAGGGATTGACACTGCTTGACTCTGAACCTTGTCTTGTGAAGAAGGTTGTTTATAAGTCACCAAACTCTGAAAGGACCAGGTATCACACAGCTCCCCTGATTTTCTTCACTGTAGTACATGGCTAACGAAACATACTGCATACAAATGAAGTGTCCTACCCTAGCCTGCTATGTTAAACACAGGCAAGGTTTTTTCAGGACAGTAAGGTACTTTTGGTGGTGATGGCGGTTGTTTTGTGATTTATTTTGTTGTTGTTGTTGTTAACTATATAATCTCTCTCCCTTTCTCTCCATATGTATCTCAGTATTTTCTTGTTGCCTAGGTCAGACAGCCCAGGGCTCAGTATTTAGGTTTCTGGGGGTCTCATTCAATGACCCAACTGCCTCTGCCCCCGGTACAGGCTTTTTGGGGGGACAGAGCACTAAAGGGACAGAGCACTGCAGTGCCTGCAACCCTTTTGACCTTGGTCCTTACACAAAATACGGCTTTGTCCTTTTACTTCTATCTCCATGAAAGTCATGGAAGTGTTCATAAGAAAATGTTTTCTCTTCCAGATCTCATAGAACCTCAGTAACTCAGCTGAAATTGCCTAGATTTTCTAAACTTATAGCCATCATCCCACCAGAGATGTGTTCTTGAATGTAAATTTAGGCTAATTGGAGGCACATCCTTTAATTTAGTGAGCTGAGGTTACTAATACAGATCAAGAGCTAAAAATTAACAGTGGAGCTGATGTATGCTAAATGCCTAAGTGATATCTTAGCCTATAATTATACAAGTTCTGTTAATAGTGAATAATTTAAATCTTCAGGGATTTCAATAGTCTAATGGGCTGTAGTTATTTCCAATTTACATTATGGTTGCTAGGTTTCATTAAAATGAGAAGAGGGCTGTATAGCATAGCAGAAGAAAATTGGTGTTTGAAGTTATCACCCAGAAAGCAAAATATGAAATTTAAATTAGAAGGTGTCCAAGCAACACAATGACACCAAAACTGAGTGCTGGTAATGAAAGTGGGAAGAAAGTGAGTTTGCAGAGACTATTAGAGGAAGATGGTACTACTAGCAATATGCTCCGTAACAATGATACCTTGAATGCTGCACTACTGCAGCATGTAAGGAGTCCAAAACGTATTACGAACTTCAATTAAGCCTTCCTACATTCTTCTGAATTATTTAAATTTTGTTATCACTGATTTGCAGATGGCAAGCTGAGGCACAATAAAGCGCATGGCTTATCTGAAGTCATGCGATGACTCAGTAGGATGCAAGCACAGCAGCTCAGGGCTGCAGCCTCCTTGCTAGCCGGCTGCCAGGTTCAGCTATGCCACACCATCACTTTGGGGGGCTGCTCAGCCAGTCCTCTCCACGGCTTGCCCTGCCCATTTCACCCTCATACAACAGTATTGGCAGCTGGGCTGAGACATGCATGTTTGGGAGAAGCAATGTGAGTTAAAGCTAGTGCTTTCCTGAGAGCCAGAGGGAGTTGTTACTCATCTGCATCACTGCAGACATCTGGCTTGCAGTGCAACCCCACAAACACCCCAGCACAACTGCAGGGATGGTAAATCACAGTGGGGAGGGGCAACAGGAGCTTGGAGAGACCACCTTCAGCCAGCATTGCCACCACTGAGAAAGTGCGGTGTACCCAGCCCCAGCCACATGTATTTCCACAGACCTGGGATGTGCTTTACTGGGGTGAGAGTGTACACCCTCCAAAACTCATGTATGGCAGCTAATGGTCTCCTCTTAGCCAAGCCCACCCAGGCTTTCATAGTAAGTCTAGGTTTTGCTGACTCCAGGCTTAAATCTGCCAGTGCAGCCCATCACTACTAGTCACAGCAATTTGGTCTCTCCCAGCTCCTGCTGTTCTGAGCCATACTGTATGCAGGGGAACTATTTTTGGAACAACAAGGATAAATTAGATTGCATGATAGATAATAAAAACGGCGCATAAGTTAATAGGAATGAGCAGCCCCTGTTTATAATTCAGTAGAAGTCAAGGTATCTGACATATTTTGATATCTAAATTAGATTTTAAGTTTCTTTTTAACTCTTCTGGAGTGTGCTTTAAATACAGTGACTATCTGCTGCTTCTGAACAGATTAAAAACTAAAATAAATGTCCTTTTGTACTTAAGGATCAGCTATTTTCTTAGTGTTTTGTTGGTGATTCATGTTATTTTATCTAAAATCAGCCTCAAATTCCTACTTCTATATCAGTTCAGTTTTTTAATCTAAATTAAGTATCTGTATTCCTCTAAAAAGGCAGAAAATAATGAAGGGTTTATTTGTTCATTTGTTTTAATCTAAACACCTTGAAGCACTGCAGTTTCTGCATTAGTAGTTGGGCCACAAGATGAAGATCTATAACAAAATAGTTCTTTCTTTATAAAATAGGGCTTCCAACAGCTAATTTTATTTGTTCTGAATCAAAGTAACCTCTTGCATCTAACTCTGAAATACACGCACCTGTTTTGTAACATATTGCTAAATAACTCCAATTTACATAAGAAGCAACTCCACATACATAGTGTTAGTTAAATCATTACTATTATTATGTAATTACATAATGGAGAAATAGCAAATTCAAACTCTTAAAATGCTGATCATGAAGTATATTAAATTACAGCATTGCCTCAACTGCAGGGCAGGTGTGCTCAGCGGCACACCCTCTGCCATGTAGACGATGGCATGAGCCAGAGCACAGCACAGCTTCTCTCCTGGTAACAGAAGGAAGCCAACACCTAAGGAGACACTTTGGACCTCTGCTGTGTCCCACAACCAGGACACACTTTAAGGTTTACAGCTGTAGGACTTTGAAGCGTTACATAGTGATTCACGATAAATCATAGAATTACCTGGATGGAAAAGGCCTCTTGGATCATCGAGTCCAACCATTCCTATCTGCCACTAAACCATGTCCCTGAGCACCTCGTCTACCCATCTTTTAAATACCTCTAGGGATGGTGACTCAACCACCACCCTGGGCAGCCTCTGCCAGTGCTCAATAACTCTTTCTGTGAAAATTTTTTTCTGATATCCAGTCTGAACCTCTCCTGGTGCAGCGTGAGGCCATTCCCCTTTGTCCTATCCCCTGTCACTTGGGGGAAGAGGCCAGCACTCTCTTCTCTACCAACCTCATTTCCAGTAGTTGTAGAAAGAAATAAGGTCTCCCCTCAGCCTTCTCTTCTCAAGGCTAAACAACCCCAGTTCCCTCAGCTGCTCCTCATAAGACTTGTTCTCCAGCCCTTTCACCAGCTTTGTTGCTCTTCTCTGGACACGCTCCAGAGCCTCAAATCCTTCTTGTGGTGAGGGGCCCAGAACTGAACACTGTATTCGAGGTGCGGTCTCACCAGTGCTGAGTATATGGGCAGAATCACCTCCCTGGACCTGCTGGTCACACCGTCTCTGATACAAGCCAAGATGCCATTGGCCTTCTTGGCCACCTGGGCACACTGCTGGCTCATGCTCAGTCGGCTGTCAACCAACACCCCCAGGTCCTTCTCCTCTAGGCAGCTTTCTAGCCAGACTTCCCCCAGTCTGTACCACTGCATAGGGTTGTTGTGCCCCAAGTGCAGAACCCATCATTTGGCCTTGTTAAACCTCATGCCATTGGTCTCAGCCCATTGGTCCAGCCTGTTCAGATCCCTTTGCGGAGCTCCCCTATCCTCAAGCACATCGACACTTCCTCCCAGCTTCGTGTTGTCTGTGAACTTGCCAAGGGTGCACTCAATGCCTTCATCCAGGTCATTGATAAAGATACTGAACAGGACTGGACCCAGCACTGAGCCCTGGGGGACCCCCACTTGTGACCAGCCTCCAGCTGGATTTAACTCCATTTACCACCACTCTTTGGGCCCAGCCATCCAGCCAATTTTCCACCCAGGAGATATGCATTGCACTAAGCAATCCAGCAGACTGATGTGCTTTTGCAGGCCGGTTCACTTTGAAAGTGCAAGTAAAAAAGACATCCTTCCTAAGCCTATTTTTACATGCAGCAGACGACTGGGAGTCAGCAGGTTTGGCTTTGGTTCAGGAACACGTGCTGCAGCTGTCAGTGACCATGAGGCCTGAAGCCTCCTGGGCCTCACTCTTCAGGCTATGAGTAATCTTGAGCAAACTGCATCAGCCTCCCAAAATGGTGTACCTATAAGAATTGTCTGGTGTAATTACCGAATGGCTGAAAACCACTTTCAGATTGTTAGAGAAAAAAGATGTCTTTTTACTACAGAGTTACGTTAAGCAATAACAACAGAAATCAATAAAAATCACCAAATAATTAAGTATCTTCGGACACATAACACCCTTTGCAAGTGTCATTAGCAAGAGGTTTGAGGGCTGTTAGCAAATCTCTTTAGCATACTATAAAATCCCCATAGAGCACTCAGATGTCCCAGCGTTGGAGATGCATGCTGCAGACACCACAATCGTGTCCCTGTGCTATTAACAGTAATGGTTTCACATTTAAAACCCACGACCTGGGAATATGGCTGAGAGCACAGTATGCTAGAGAGGCAGTAGCATGGAAAGAGAGATTTGGATGGTCAGAGCACACAGGAGACTAGATTGTGACTCACTGCATAACCCAGAGGAATTAATTTACCTTCTCGTCTTTAGTTTAACCATCTGTGACAAACGTGTATCAAAATTTAATTACTTCCTGGACTGCTATGAACTTGGGTTAATAATATTTAGAGAGCAATTGGAGATCATTGGGTGAGGGTTGGAGCTTTTGGTGTGTCTATTATTACTGCCTTCACAGCTTTAATTTCTTCTGTTAGGTCCCTGAGCTAAAAAGAGTTCTTTCTAATGCTGTGCACATATTTTGTGAGACTCTGGCTGCTAGTGTCAAATGCCAGCATATTCATAGGGCATAAACCATCTGGTTTTGCTGAAACTAAATATTCCCATGTTTACTTAGGAAAATGGATACAGACATTTTCGGTTCTCGCAGCTGTTCCTTCCTGGGAAACAGGAGGAGAGGAACATTTTTCTCTACAAAGCAGAGCGATAGTAAGCTTGATTGACACTCCCCAAACTGCAGATCCTGCAGGCCCAAATTATTTGCCTTGTTTTGCTTCAGAAGTCCTTCCCCCTTCCTCGCTTAGGGAATAACGCCACAGCAGGTGTTGTGTATTTCTGATAGTTTGTAGGCAGTAGGACAGGCTGCCAGGGGAACTGAGATTGTATCATAAGCTAATAAATATAATTAAAAAAAAGCTCCTCACAGTTTTAAATAGTTCCAGCACTGAGAGATGAAGCAATCTGTGATATGTACTGCTGGGTATGCCTCACCTTGTCCTTCTTTCGCATGTGGCTCCCAGGAGGCTCGCTCTCATGCCTTCAAGACAGTCAGTGCTCATCTCTCCCAGGGTCTCTAACCCAGCTGGGAGTCACCAGGATAGGGCAGGAGTAGCTGAATAAAACTTTCAAGTCACGAGTACTGGATTGAAATTTCTATTCTAATTTCTTAAACTGATTCAACACCTGTTCTTGATATCAATAATCTGCTTTCTTCTTTTAATTCCAGAGAAAATAAGGGAATATCTAGACCTGCCCTGCATTTTAAGTGTCCATAAAAGATAACGAGGGCATAACTACCTTTACAGGAATCAAAGCTCAGTATCAATCTACCAAAAAATGTTGTTCTTCAAAAAAATACTATTACTAAAACTTTGATGATTATAGCAAAAACATTTGTGTATCAATCAAAGATCTCTTCATGTGTTTCAAATATTTCATTTATGTTTCTTCACTACCTGGAGGAGTTTGTGTGTTATTATTCCCATTTTATAAATGTCGGAATTAAAACTGACAGCTCCCCAAAGTCGCTGATGAGCAACTGTATGACAAGAATCTGGGGAGGCTGAATCTAACTTACTTATTAGCTCTTTGAAGTGGAAAGAATAAGTGTAAAATGTACATAGAATATTTATAGTGTGTTACTCTTTGGTCGCACTACTGCATAACAATTTCTACAAACTCTAATAGCTACATCAAGAGAGACGGACCAGCTCTGTCACTGAATGACTATGACATTCACCTGACACAGATCCAGACTCAAGTCCCTGCCCCAGTGGATATTCAATTATTTATACAAAGTGTTGCCAAGAGACTTGCCTTGGATGCAGCAGTTCAGAGAAGAGTTTTTCACATGCTAGGTACATGCCTCCAAACAACTGGTTAATTTGGGGCTCTCCTCTTCCTTCTCTAATTCCTCAGGAAAGTTGAGAAACTCTTGGTTTTAGCTCCATGTAGAAGAGTAACACTTTTTTTCTTTTATAAGGATTCAACAAAACCTACTATTTGCTGCACTTTAGTCCAAATACTGAGAAATTAGAAAGGGCCACAACGTGCTGTGGAGAGGGATCTGTTTGGTTTTCTGCACCTACCTCTGAATCTAAACTTTTGGGACAAAATAGTAGAAACTTATCTGCAGGCTTTGTATATATTAATACAGTTCTTGCCATTTCTGACCAAAGAAACAGGACCTGTGAATATTTTGTAAACAAACTATCCATAAGAAAATACACTGCTGATTTGGATCCTAATTTCTGTTTCAAGTCACAAGCTGAAGAATGCCTCTGAGGAGGCAGCAGTACTTTAGCTATCACCGCCCAAAGAGAATATGCTCCTAATTACACGCTGGAAAACTAACCACATGGCTCCTCCCAGCTTCCTCCTCCCTGCTACAGAACAGCTGCAGTCAGCCCTGAGTTGCAGTCAGCAAAGCTGACAAAGTACATTAGAAATAAGCTATAGTGATAGGATAATGCTGTAAAATACTACCGTGTGCTGTCTAGCAGGTAACTGATGACAGTCCAAGGAGGGCAATGTAGCTGGGGCCGTGGTTTTTGAAAGCAGCAGTTACAATGGTAAACAGAAGTGCACGTAGGTCACTGATTTTAAAGCACAATGAGTAGTGGACATACAGGCTGAACCAACATAAGGTTTCTAGGAAAGAGATGCTGAGATGATGCGCTATAGCTGGGGATGCAATAGTCTCAACATCTCAGCAGCAGCATGAAAACTCATGTCTAGAGAGCAGAGTTTGTGGAATGACACCAACAGGCAAATTTTTGCCACCTTCTTTCGAAACTTCTGTCCTTCAAATCTTACAAACTGAGGAGAAGAGCAGTGCAAACTGAAGGACACCTCAAGCCGGCATGCAGATAAGGAGAAGAAAGTTGACACACAGGGTATTTAGGGTAAATGACACTGAAATCAAGTAGGGAAAAGTTACACACAAAGCCATATTGGTAGACAGAGGAGGAAATGTCAAAATAGCTGAAAGGAAGTTTAGAAAGTTGAGTGTTGTTAATAAGAATTTGCCCCAGGCATTAGCGACCTTCAGCTCCTCCTGCTATTTGAATCACCAGTTACGTATCTTTGGCCTCTATCTGCGTATGCCATAATGGCAAAAATTATTGAACATCTCACCTTGATCAAAGAAAATGCATTCAGTCCACATTAACTATTTCTTTCTGAATCACAGAAGACAATAGGTCCCATTCTCTGATCTTTTAATTCTATTTATTGTTCTAGGACTATGCCAATGTAAACCACACAACCTGTTAAGTTTTACCCCCTGAGGTGGAAACTGATGTATATGTTTCCCTGCTCAAGCTGCAACGCAAGGGAGGGGGGCAAACTTTACAGGGTTATGCAGTAGAGGGAGGTGACCATCCTCCCATTTACAATCCATATGCACCTAGGGAGTGACTCTGTTACTCAGCTATGTTCCCACTGCATGGGCTCATGGAGAAGGAGGGAAGGCATGTTGTGGTGTGCGAGCTGGGATGCAGCTGTGACAGAAATCAAGAGGCATCCCATGAAGTGTCTTACTTCTGACATCAAGGTCAGCACCATCACGTTTTCCTCATTGTACCACCCAGTGTAATGCCACCCTTCAGAAAAATGAGAAAACAGAGTAGTGAAATGGAGTAGAAAAAACAAGCTTCATGCATTTGCCAGAGATCCTCAATAATGCAATGACCCAAGTTATACAGGTCAATGTGGGCTCAGATGTGATGTGATGAAATAAAATAAGACAGTGGCCCATGAAAAGAATTGAGGTATTTTTTACAGCTTGTTCTGTTCCATAGCATCTCCACTTATTAAATTATTGTGTTATTATGATATGCCACTGAATTGTTTCTGGA
The DNA here is from genome assembly GCF_017976375.1 of Cuculus canorus. Classification (NCBI taxonomy): domain Eukaryota; kingdom Metazoa; phylum Chordata; class Aves; order Cuculiformes; family Cuculidae; genus Cuculus; species Cuculus canorus. Next base: position 105,263,551 of record NC_071403.1, read on the forward strand.
ACTTGCTGACATACCTAGTAAAAATAGTTGCCATAGAATTATGTTTTGCTCAGTATATCTGAAAGTTTAGTATGTTCTGGAGTTTTGGAAAGCATATTAATTGCATCTTTCTGCCACAGTGAAAGATTATTTCATAACCCCATTTTGTTGTCAATGCAGAATGTTCTGTGATAATATAATAATATTATGTCTGAACCTGATGTTGTGATGGCTTAAAATAACCTTCAGGGCAGTTTGGTTGTGTGAAATGAAACTGGGACAATTCCTAAAAGCTCAAGAGAGACTGCAGATCTATTAGTTTTGGCAGCAAATAAAGTAGCAGGGATAAGGAAGATCCTTTTAAAAGCTGAATAATTATTTTTCCTAGCTTGACAAAAAAAAAATGAAAGAAAAATATTTTAATATTTTTTAACTTAGATTTTCATTACTAGTGAATTTGACAAATAAGAAAAGATAGCTGTATATGCTTTCAGCAGATGGATTGATATTACAATTCTCTATAAGCAGCCTACTAATGGAAATACAAAATCAATTTTCTTTTCTGGAGCTTCTTCTTACTTCAGTATATCAAGTGAAAATATATTATCCTTGTGTAGGTATTTCAAAAGAGTGTTCTTTTACCTGACTGTATGGACACCTTGCATCATCTGATGCCTAATCAGTGCCCCGCCTTGTTTCCTAATTGCTTTTGTTTCACTCATACTCATTTTCTCCTAATCAATAGATGGAAACTGGATTTTGAAATTAAAGGTGACAGGATTTTGCTGGCTTCTACAGACTGATGGAAAAATTCAAGTTTGGGCTCACAGAGATAAGTTTCTACATCAACATCTATATTTAGGCATATAAAGAAGCGGCCTGTTTTTTCAAGAACATCTGCACTTTGTTATTTTGTCAACATACACATATTTGTCTGCTTTCCCAGTGCACAAGAAATTTTCACCAAGTACATTTTAAAGCACTTCTCTGTCCATCCAAGGCAAGCATCTGTTGACAAAACTATGTAAACTAGCACATCTTTAGAGAGCTCATCGTAAAAGCTCCAGAAATCACCAAAAAAGTACTATTAGCAGATCTAGCCACAATGAAACATAAACTATATTGGTTAGGAGTTTTTTCTGACAACTGTGTTAGCAGAGGGCTATGAAGAGCACAGCTTGTCATTCCAGTTCTGAAAGATTTTTTGAATAAACTTTGAGCTTCCACAGGCACAGCTTCAGCAGAAGGGGGTGACACACAGGTTACATGCAGCGAGCCTCTCAGGATATGGAGCTGTTGGAAAGGTTCCAGAAGAGGGCTACAAGGATAATCAGAGGGCTGGAGCACCTCCCATACAAGGACAGGCTGAGAGAATTGGGCTTGTTTAGCCTGGAGAAGAGAAGGGTCCGAGGAGACCTTCTAGTGACCTTCCAGTACCCGAAGGGGCTACAGGAAAGCTGGGGAGGGACTGTTTACAACGGCCTGCGGTGATAGGACGAGGGGCAATGGATATAAACTGGAGAGGGGCAGATTTAGACTAGACACAAGGAGCAATTTCTTCACCATGAGAGTGGTGAGGCACTGGCACAGGTTGCCCAGGGAAGCTGTGGGTGCCCCATCCCTGGAGGTGTTCAAGGCCAGGTTGGATGGGGCCTTGGGCAGGCTGATCTAGTGGGAGGTGTCCCTGCCCATGGCAGGGGGGCTGGAACTGGATGATCTTTAAGGTCCCTTCCAACCCAAACTATTCTACGATTCTAGGAATCATTTTCTTGCCTTGTGTCCGTAAGTGATGGCTGCCAACTCAAACCCTTCTTAAGGCAAAGCTACCCCTTCCCTGCAGTAACATGCCACAGGGAAGCAGGGAACTCAGAGAAGTGTCAAGCATACCTACAGCCACCTCAAAGAGTTACAGAGGCAGCCATGGGGGCATCCCAACCCCTCGGTGCTGGCTGCTGCAGGTGTCCTGGCAGGAAAGGATACGTCATCCAGAATCTGGAGGGGCTGATCCAGGGAAATAGTGTGACCAGCAGGACCAGGGAGGTGATTCTCCCCTGTACTCTGCACTGGTGAGGCGGCACCTCAAATCCTGTGTTCAGTTTTGGGCTCCTCACTACAAGTGGTGTAGTTGTCTCACCAGAAGGACAGGTTGCCCAGGGGAGTTGTGGATGCCCCATCCCTGGAGGTGTTCAAGGCCAGGTTGGACAAGGCCTTGGGCAGCCTGGTCTAGGGGGAGGTGTCCCTGCCCATTGCACAGAAGGCTGGAAGTAGATGATTTTTAAGGTCTCTTCCAACCCAAACTATTGTATGATTCTAAGATTCGATGATTCTAAGAAAGACATTGAGGTCCTGGACTGTGTTCAGAGACGGGCAACGAACCTGGTGAGGGGGCTGGAGAACAAGTCTTGAGAGGAATGGCTGAGGGAGCTGGGGTTGTTTAGCCTTGAGGAGGCTGAGGGGAGACCTTATCACTATTTGCAACTACCTGAAAGGAGGTTGTAGAGAGGTGGGTGTTGGTCTCTTCTCCCGAGTGACATTTGATGGGACAAGAGGGAATGGCCTCAAGCTGTGCCAGGGGAGGTCCAGATTGGACATTAAGGAAAATTTCTTCACCAAAATGGTTATTGGGCACTGGCACAGGCTGCTCGGGGAGCTGGTGGAGTCACCATGCCCAGAGGTATTGAAAAACCAGGCAGATGAAATGCTCAGGGATATGGTTTAGCAGCGGACGGGTATGGCTGGACTCAAATGATCTCAACGGTCTTTTCCATTCTTTGAATGGCTGACCCAGAGGAAGGAACGAACGAAAGGAAGAAGCGACCCAGAGCACGGACTGACCCGGCCTTGAGGTCCAGCGGCCCTAAGAAGCCCGCCCAGGGAGCAGAGGGGCCACGACCTTGACACCTCCCTCCTGCCCCGCGGTCGCGCGCCGCCCGCTCACTCCCCAGGAGCCCCGCGAAGCGCGCGCGCGGGAAAAAGGAGGCGGGGGAAGAGGGTGCGCCTCCGCTCATGCGCCTCGGCTCCCGCCAGCCCTCGCGGCGCGTGCGCGGTGCGCAGGAGGGGGGCCCGGGAGGGAGGGGGAGGCGCATGCGCTGTGGCGGCTCCTGAGGCCGGGAGGAGGTGCAGGGAGGCGGGGTGGCCTCTTCCCCCCCCACCCTCCCTTCAACCACACACACACACATTTAGCAACGAGGGAGCGGGCGCGGCGCTTTTGGGCTGCCGGCGCGGGATAAGCCGGACGGCCCTTAGGGGGAGGGTGGGGGGGGAGCCACACCGCAAGCTGCGGCCACCGCTCCCTTCTCCTCCTCCTTCGTGAAGCGCCCTCTACCCCGCCCCTCTCCCCGCCCGGGACTCCTGAGAGAGAGCCTTGGTGGCCACAAAATGGCGGACGGGGAGCTGAACGTGGACAGCCTCATCACCCGCCTGCTTGAAGGTAAAGTGTGGGGGGGGGAAGTAGGTGAAGAACGAGGCGCCCGCGCGCGCACTCCCGCCACGCGCGCGCGCCCCCTTCCCCCATCAAACCCCTCGGAGCGCGAAGGGCCGCGCGCGCCTTTTCCCCCCGCTCTCCGCCCCGTCCCGCGCTGCCCCCGAGGGGGGCGGGGGCACCCTCCGAGCATCCTCTGGTGGGTGGGGGGTCTCCGTCCTCCCTCGCCAGGGGAAGTGGGACTGCTTTCCTCTTTAAAACTGGCTTTATATGGGAAGGGGGAATTTCCAGACTAGGCGTTGGGAGGGAATTATTCGCGGTGAGGGTGGTGAGGCGCTGGCACAGGTTGCCCAGGGGAGCTGTGGCTGCCTCATCCCTGGAATTGTTAAAGGCCAGGTTGGATGGTGCTTTGAGCAGCCTGGTCTAGTGGGAGGTGTCCCTGACCATGGCAGCGGGGGTTGGAACTGGATGGGCTTTAACGTCCTTTCCAACTCAAACCGTTCTCTGATTATATGTAAAAGACAAAAATGCCTTGCTTTTCCTTCTTCCCGTTCTCTCTGTTGCAGCTGCCTAGCTGAGGGCTGAGCTGGAGATCCCTCGCTGGCTTACTGATGGTCTTTTTCCATCTTATGTTTGGGTTAATTGCACTGTTCTGTGTTTAAAATTCGCATATGATCCGTGTTGGATATGGAGCTGTGTCTACGTGAGTGTCGGTGGGAGCAGAGGGATTGAGTGCGCTGACATTCCTCTGCCTGCCCATGGGGCAGTCACCAGAAGCAGCTCTCCTGAGTGCCTAATAAAAGCTATGAAGGGTTTTGTATGTATTAAACAGTGAACCTTTCCTTTAAAGTAATCATAGAATCATAGAATAGTTTGGGTTGGAAGGGACCTTAAAGATAATCCAGTTCCAACCCCCCTGCCATGGGCAGGGACACCTCCCACTAGGTCAGGCTGCCCAAGGCCCCATCCAACCTGGCCTTGAACACCTCCGGGGATGGGGCATCCACAGCTTCCCTGGGCAACCTGTGCCAGTGCCTCACCACTCTCATGGTGAAGAAGTTCCTCCTTATGTCTAGTCTAAATCTGCCCCTCTCCAGTTTATACCCATTGCCCCTCGTCCTATCACCGCAAGCCGTTGTAAACAGTCCCTTCCCAGCTTTTCAGCTTCCAGTAGCCCCTTCGGGTACTGGAAGGTCACTAGAAGGTCTCCTCGGACCCTTCTCTTCTCCAGGCTAAACAAGCTCAACTCTCTCAGCCTGTCGTTGTATGGGAGGTGCTCCAGCCCTCTGATCATCCTTGTAGCCCTCCTCTGGACCCGTTCCAACAGCTCCATATCCTTCTTACGTTGAGGATTCCAGAACTGGAGACAGTACTCCAGATGAGGTCTCACAATGAGGAAACTGACTTTTTTTTTTCTTATTTGCTTTTGGAGAAGCTGGGGAACTGCTGCTAGGATTTTCCTTTTAAGTTATGGCTTGGGTCTTTAGTCTTCTTAGGCCTCTTCTGTTCATCCTTCGTTCCACATTCAACAAACCCTGGTATGTTGTGGATGAGAGTACATGCATAGGTATGCACTGTTCACTTATTTGGTTGCTGTACTTCTTAGATAGTTGGAACACATCACAGAAGACTTATAGAAAGGAATTTATGGAGTATGTGCAGTTCTGGATGTAAAACAAGTTTATTAGTTTGAAAATTTTGTTTGATAGAATTACTATGAAACAGGTTTTAGAGCTTTGAGATTCTTTTTAGTTGTAGCTATTTTCTTTTTATGTGTGAAACTTAATTATGAACACTAAATTCAAGATTTTAAAATGCATAAAGGCAGTTGTGCTTATGTTTGTCAGTTAAGGTATGCAGTGTAGTATAGTAGGTATCATCAGACAAAGTTTGGTCACCAATACAGATAAAACTCCCTTTCTCTGCGCGTTGAAACACGAATTTGTAGGTAGGTTTTTGAGACAAAGCAAATAGTAACGTAGTAAACATTGATGTTGTAGTGCAGATTTTTTTCGGGACATCAAAATACTTAGATATGTATAGTGGTGTTTTTTTTGAGAGACAGTTTGAAAACATACTTCAAAGGTACTTTTTGCTCATAAGTGTGATCACTTAAATATAGGTTGCTTTAAGAGGAGAGGCTTCTGCAGTGTTTTGGTATGCTGCTTGCTGGATTGTCCTGCTCCCTCTTATCTTAAGTATTACTCTACTTATCTTTTTTTTTATCTAAGACTTTTAAAATATGTGTTCCAAAACTTTAACATACACCGTAAATACTTGTGTTGCAACTTTCTAGCTTTTTAGGTTGTGATTGGGTGCCTCGTGTATGAGCAACCTAGTTTGTGCTTTGTATTCCATAGTACTTTAATCTTTAGGGGTATACATGTATGATTACAGAACCAAGCTTTGCTAATAATTTTTCATCTCTGTTTCTCAGTCTTATTCTCCCTCTGAGCAAAGATTAGGAAGATTCTGAAGGGAAGTGGGGTGGTTTTCCTCTGCCTGAAACCTACTAACAGTAGTAGGAGTGCCTTGTACAACATCTTTGATATGAAAGGGAATAGATTCTTACAGGTTTTATTTGGGAAAAAAAAATTAAGTGTGTTGTGTGTGAACTATTTTTGTTTCCATTTAACATCTTTTATTTGTTGTACTTCTAGCGTGTGATAGTGAATATTGGTGAAATAGTAGTGTTTCACAGTGAAGCTTTTTTTTTTGTTTGTGCAATTGGCAGCTCACATTCTGGCGCTCATGCTGTTGCTTAGCTGACCTGCTCTGGTAAAGTGAGTGTGACTCCCTCCCCACACTGCTTGCACAGAAAAATTTCTATTGACTCTTATCTCTGGAGCAATTAAATAGTTTAAAGCAAGTTTTTTGGCTCCATAGCTTTACACTTCAACTTTGTCTTAAAGGAGAAGGAAACATGGCTTTTGACCTGTAAAAAGACACTTTTATGAAATGTTGTCGTGCAAGTACAGGTTTAGTCCTTTTGGTTACTTTTAAGCGAGATGGATGGCTTAAAGTTTGAATAGCAGCCTGCGATTGTCTCAGGGGCTGCTGCATGTATTTTTATTTAAAGAATAGCAAATACGTATCAAAAGCCCGAGCAACAGGAAACTTCCCTGCTGTTGTTAGGTTGCTGGGTGGTGACACCTGTTTCTACGCTGTGATGTTAGCTGTCATGAGTTCTTTAATTAGGTTACTCTAGCTGGTTTTACCCTTGTTGCTCAAGACTACGTAGCTTTTGGGTTATATGACACATTAACTTGCCTTTTGATTGGAATTAAGTCCTTAGATTGTCTTACCTGCCTTGTGTTGGTTTCTTTCTCAGAGATCAGTGTGAGGGGGCCTTATAGCCAGGCTGCTTGGGAGAATTCATCAAGAACCTCTTCCCAGCACTCAACACATGTGCGTGCATGCTTATCTTGAATGTATACTTATTTTAGAGGTCTTTTGAGTGCTGAAGGCCAGATTGATTAACTCTTTAGTTACATTGGCGATATGTTTCAGAAAGACTCAACTGAGCCATAGTGTAATGCATGGTGATAGTCTTATAGGACTAGAGCTCTTAGTTTCCATGTTCTTTTTAACATACCAAGTTCTTGTACTTGTTGTTCATTGGCTAAGTCCTGAATTTAGGAATGGTAAGAACTTGTTTTGAATTGACTGTCTCTTGCTTTGTGTTTAGTACTTGGTTACTAATTAGTGATGCCTTATAAATAACTTCTATTTGGAGTAAAGTAAGACTAAAGTGTATATTGTATGCATAAAGTCTGAATATAGCAATGCTTTCTTCTACTTCTTCTGCCTCCAGATTTAAATTCACATTCCTGTTTCTTTAGTAGAAGAGTAAGAGAGGTCTTAGTGTTCTTAGCTGTGTGCCTGACTGATCTTGGAGGTACTTTGAGCTTTATTATAAGATTACTTTTGATAAATAACTTATAAGTGAATTTGCTAAGAGTTACAGGTGATGGAAACACAAAATTCCCCAGCTTTGCTAAGAAGGCAAATTAGTCTTAAGACCGTTTCCTTCTTAATGGGTGTTCAGAACTGTAGTTCTGAGACAGGCTTAGTTGCACTATAGTACATGAAAAGATGATAGCCCCTTCTTTGCTTCAGTGAGCGGACTTGTTCCTTGTTGTTTTTGGTTTTTAATTCCTGCCTTCCCATCTATGCCATCTGGTGGATAAATTTTCCCAGTCCACTTTACTTGTGGACAGCACAGGAGTATGCACATGCATGAGAGTGTTGTGAGTACAGCAGATATGGAATATAGAATCATAGAATAGTTTGGGTTGGAAGAGACCCGTAAAGATCATCTGGTCCAACTCCGCTTGCAGTGAGCAGGGACATCTTCAGCTTGAGCAGGTTGCTTGGAGCCCCATCCAACCTGACTATGAATGTTTACAGAGATACAGCATCTGCCACCTCTCCAGGCATCCTGTTCCAGTGTTTTGCCACCCTCATTGTAAAAAAACTCTTTCTATCTAGTCAAAGTGATCCTCTTGTAGTTTAAAATTGTTAGGCCTTGTCCTGTCGCTACAGGCCCTTTCAAAAAGTTTGCCCCTCTCTTTTATACCCCCCCTCTTTTATAGCCCTCCTTTAAGTGTTGAAAGGCTCCAGTAAGGTCTTCCTTGAGCCTTTTCTTCTCCAGGAATGAGCAGAGTTTTGGGTTGGGTTTTTTTTCAGCTGCAGTTTTTCTTAGTCTCCACAGCTGAAATTGCTGCTTATTGAGGTTGTGTTTTGCCCCATCTAGTAGACACACTGTGTATCCCTTTCTGGGAAAAGACCTGAAATTTGCAAAAATGGTGAGCTAAACAGATACATCAGGCTTGCCTTTAAGACAGGCTCAAAGCTAATTTGAATTTAAATGATGTGTGGAAAAGTTCTCTCTGTATCATTGAATCATAGAATGGATTAGGTTGGAAGGGACCTTATTTAGTTCCAGCCTTTTTGCTAGGGGCAGGGATACCTTCCACTAGACCAGGTTGCTCAAACCGTCATCCAGCGTGGCCTTGAACACCCTCAGGGATGGGACATCCGCAACTTCTCCGGGCAGCCTGTTCTAGTGCCTTAACACCCTCACAGTAATAGAATTTCTTCGTAATATCTAATCTAAATCTCCCCTTTCAGCTCAAAACCATTACGCCTTGACCTATTGCTACACTCCCTGATAAAGGGCCCTCCTTATCTTTCCTGTAGGCTCCCTTTAACTACTGGAAGGCTGCTAGAAGGCCTTCCTAGAGCCTTCTCTTCTGGCTGAACAACCCCAGCTCCCTTGGCCTGTGCTTCTATGGGAGGTGTATGGGAGGTATATCAAAGCAAGGATGCTGGAGTAGGTGTGACCTTACTCATAAAGAGTGCTGTGGGTGGTGTGAAGCAAGACTGCCATATTTGTCTCGAGTGTTGGGCCTTGTACTGTAAACGTCTCTCAAAATTTCTGGATGTAAGACGGCCCTGCTGAACAAGACTTTCTACACCATAAAGTATCCGTCTTGGTAAACACGAAGGAGTTTACCATATGGAAGAGAGGATGTACTTGGGGAAACCCAGACATATAGTAACTTTAAACACAAGCTGGATTTCTGTGAAGAGGATTTATTTATAAAGCTGCACAAACAAATATACCTTGTCTAGGCAAGACCCCTTGCTTGCCTAAATCTAGCTAACCTGTTGAGAATTAATAATGTAACATTTAATGGAACTTAATGTGGATCTCTTCCAAAATAAAGTTATTTTTGATTAGGCTAGAAAGACTACTAGTTCTGATAGTATTGATCCATGAAGAAAGCTGGGAAATATTTGTACAAGGGAGGTGTCAGACTTCCAGTAGATGTAGAGAATGGTTATTGCTTCAGTCCTCAGCTCAAAGTATGATTTTAGTTTTTTATGATTGCCTTAATAAAAGCTGGTTGTGTATTGTTCTTACTGTGCCATGTGATGTCTTCTAAGAAAGCTGCAACCTTCATTTTCTTCTGGTTTCAGAGATCTTGCACGTTGTGGTAAAGACAGAAATTTGAATATTACTCAGTGTTTCAGATAGAAGTTGGATTTTAAATGCTTGGGAAATAATTGAAATCTTCCTTATTCATTTTAAGTGCTGTAGAGCTGCTGGCCTAACATATTATGGTCAATAATGTATTTCTTGGTTCGTTAGTGTCTTAACTAATTAGCATATCTAGCCAGCGTGATGGTGTGGTACGACACAGTAGTAGTGCTTGCAGATCCACAGGCTCCATAACTAATACTGAAAAAGAGAGGCAGTTGTAGAGAAGAAAAATAGAACAATTATAAACAAACCATGGGGGTCAACCTTGAGTGAACAGGTATTATTACGTTGTTTGGTGTGAAATCACTGGATAATCTGCTATTTAGGAAAAAAAAAAAGCAAGGAGTACTTCATAAGGAGTTTCTTGCAGTGAATATAATTTTGAAATAGTCTTTAGAGAGAAAAAGAAAATGGGCGGTTTTCATATGTTTCTAGGAGGGTAGGTATTGTATTAAACGCGAGAGGGATAGGAAGAACAGTGTTTGTTTCTGGGTTTGTACAGCAGTGCAGATGTCAATCCATTTCATCTTTAAGTGCATGACAAATGAGATAGTTGGCCTTCAGTGCAATTTTTCGAGCCAAAAGCCCAGCATCAGGCAGTGTGTGCTAGTGTGCCTTTATTCTGCCTGTCTATTTTTCCACTTGAAGGCTACATGATTTGGTAACTGTTTCAGTTAGATATTCCACAGCACAGTTTTTCCTTGAATCTTTCAATGTCTCACTCACCGTGCAGCTAAATCATTGTATAAAAGAGAAAAACCACTGTTTTCATTTAATGTAGATAAAAGGATTTTTAATAGTTGAAAGTTGCAGTTAAATGCTCATTAGTGACCACCAAAGTAGGTGTGCAATACTTTTAAAAAAGGAAAGCAAACCAACCACAATATATGGCTTAGCACTGTTATGTGAGGTGTACCCTATTTGGCTCTGAGTTGGGCAGATCAGATGCTGTACTCGGTGAATGGGGGGAGATGTATAGGAGAATCTACGCTTGACTACGACCTGAGGCACCTCTAATGCGAGGTATATCAGGTTCATAATTTGAACATAGAAATGAACCTGTTTACTGCCTTCTCGTGCTGTTCTTCGATTTGTCTTAGATCGGCCAGGTCATCTTAGTTTCACAGTGCTGTCTTCTGTGTGTTTTGTGTTTTTTTTAATACGAAGCTTGGCTTCATACAAAGCTCTTGTGTGTGTATCCTACTAAATACCTGAGTTAAATACCTGAGTTAAATACCTGAGAAAATTAAGAGGTACAACAGTTGAGTTAAACCCTAGCTTTTCATATCCCAGCTTAAATAACTTGTCTCCTTGGTACTTCTCAGGAATTATGGAGTAACTTTGTAGTTTGCCTCTGCCTTCCTCAAATTTTAGAAATTTCATTAGTGCTGCTTTAGAGGAAATGTAAGTTGAACTTTGAGAAAGAAGCTGATATTCTTTTTCTTGAGATTTTTATGCTAGATTATCCTTCCAAGTGGACTAGAACAGGAATTGCTACCACTTTGTATAATGTAGCATAGTGAGAGGCTTCTACCTTATGCTTCTACCTCTTGCTTGACTTTGTTTCAAGTATAATTAAACAAACAGTAAATACTGAATAATAACAAGCATAAGGGTTACATATTTTGCTTACAGAATGGAGTAACATGTGATCTTGTCCTCCAGCACTGAATCTTGGAATTCTTGGAAATGTGCATGGTATAAAATGACTGAGACTGTCAACCAGTTGATGGAACCTCTGTGTAAGGAAGCAAGTGATCTGTGAAAATCAGATAGGGTAGGTGAAGGTTGATGCAGGGACACCTGCGTGTTTTCATGGGATTATTTGAGTGTCCTCTGGAGCAACTTTACATACTAGTTTCTGATGAAGGTCTTTCTTGATGAGCATTAATTCTGCTGGATAGTATGTATTTTAAGAACGTAAATTCAAGTTTGGGTAGAATAACACCACTTAATTGTTTGGTTATTTTCCTTGTTAGAAAATTAAAGGCTTGAACAGTCTTACTGGGCAGTGAATTTGTTTGATGTTAAATAGTCCTGCTAAAATGAGTTTGCAAGCAATGACTGTGTTCTTCAGCAAAATACTTAATATCAAGGGCATCCAGTGAAGGCAGACTTAAGATTACTTGGGTATAAAAGTACAGTTCTTCAGGAAAGAAACTCCCTAGAAGGCTGATTCTTCTATTTTTAGTGGGAAGTTTGGCAATGTACCCTGGAAAAGGTACAGGGCTTTGCTGCAGACATCATGCAGAGGAGCTGTGTATTCAGCAATATGCTTTTTGCTGAATTGTGCAAAGCTCTGGCAGGGCTCATTTATGTTACTGTTGTACACCAGTGTACAATATGAATGAAAGCCGTTCTCTGCTTAGTTTCAGCAGTTCTGAAACTTTGGAAACTTGTGTTGCTGGCTTAACTGTTTTGTGGCAAGATGGGGCGTGGCTGCTTCTGGATGATAGCTGAACAATTTAAATAACAGAAAATATTTTGAGGGAGTGATGCTTTCCAAAATAAGAAACTTCTTTAAAATCCAGTTCCTGACTTGAAATCATGGAAATCTGTAACTTGGATTTGAAAAATGCTGACTGCTAATAACTTCAGAACGTTTCCAAAATCAGTGTAAGGACTGTTTGTTTTTTCACTTTTTTTTTCATGTCATTTGGCTTCCAAATCTGTTCTTCTTCTGTTGAGAGGCTATTTAAGATTCATCAAATACTCCAAAGTACTTTGAAGTGTAAGAACTAGTAGTTTAATGTCATAGTTGCTCATCATCAATCATTAAACATTCCACAGATGGGGGAAGGGAGTGTGAGCTTGTGGGAGTTGCTTGTATGCAATTTGTGAAATTGCATGCTTGCAGTCTTGTGTTGTAGTTTGGGTGGTTTTTTTTTTTTTAGATATGTTCTGGCAAAATAGATCTCTAAAGCCATAATTTCAGAAACAAGCTTGGCTAGAGCTACTGTGAAAAGAAGCAGAACCATCTGCTTATTCCTTCGCTAGTCCTAGGCCAAGTTCACAGTGGATGTATTCTTCAGCTGGGGGAACCATCTAGATGACGTTTTTGTTTTGTGTTTTTGTACTAGAAAGAAAAGATCAGTTCACTGATGCGGTTTGTGTAGCCACAGAAATGCATATGCCTGCAAAAAAAGCTGAGTGGATGGAAAGGAGGAGGCTGCTTCTTAGCAATAATGCTGGCACAATTTTTTTATGACACTTTTTGGAGAAGTTTGTGTTTTAATGTTACACTAAAACCATGAGAGTTTTGTCCAGTAAACAGAATGTGTGGTATTGGAGAACATGGTCTAAATGCTTAGGACAGCTGTAAATACCATAGCTGACTTAGCAGTTGAAGAAACTTCTATTAGCGATGCCACCAAATGAGCAGCTAGCTTACTTAGACAGCCATACCAAGAAATTGTGTGACAGAATAGGTTAGGTGTATTTTCTCCAGTTCATGAAAGATACGGCGGAAAGTGATGCTTGTAGTACTTCTCAGCAGCCAGTTCTTCACTCACTTTCTTTAGCACTGTTTTTCTTCCTGTCCAGTGTTGCTTTACATAATCTGCTACTCTGTCATGAATTTGAAGATATTAAATTTTTTTTTGGTGGAAGTTTTTCTTTCCTACCTCTGCAACTCATGTGTTGGATTACTAATTGTTGTAGACTTGCTAAGGTTGCTTATCAAGGGTTGTGTAGATGCAAAGACTATTTTACTATTGACTGTAGCAGCTTTTGGATTACTATAGGATCTGTTGTGCTAAAATGATAGTCTGACAGTACAATGCATATAATTGAGTTTAATTCTCTTTATTCCCTGCTATATCACTCTGCTTTAAGTTTCTGGCAGCAAAAGTTTAGCACTACGCATATGGGATTTTGTATTACAACAGGAATTGCTGTCCCTACCAAAAACTTAATGTAAATTGGAGCTTGTTTACAGCATCTGCATCTTAGATTAAAGAGAATTAATTCATGTCTAATGTTGAGATGCTGTTTCTGCTTAGGGTAAATGACAGCCATTAAGAATAATGGTTTTCTCACTGCTGTTAAAGGCTTACTGTGAGCTACAGATTTTGATGCGTGCAGCTATGACTTGCGTGTTTTAAGAATTATTAGCTGTAGTCATTTTTGATGAGCCTGAAGAACTTGCACTTTTGATCTTTCTCATAACTTCCTCTAATTCTGTTCTTGGGGATCTGGCTTTTGAGAAACTAAATATGGTGAGAGATAGCCTTGTTTACAGTACAGTGCTGAGCTGAGTCAAGGAAACTCGAACAAAATTCAAGTGGGTAGTGTAAGCTGGTGGAAGATGTGTTTAGTCTTGCTTGTGTACTTGTACCACAGCTATGGCAACAGCTGTTCCGGATGACTGCTTGGTGTACCTTTCAGTACCTTTGTGAATCCAGTAGAGCGCTGAGGCTTCCGTGGTCATAATAGCTTCTCGTTTTTCAGTATGTAGTACCCTTATTGATGATGAGTGGATTGTGAGGGAAAACTTCTTTTCTCTTAACTATATTATTGATGATTATTCCTCATGAAACCCCAGGCTTTGTACTACTTCATGTGTGACTGAGCTTGCATGTTTGCTAAGTGGAGCTGCTGACTGTTCTAGGTGGGGATGGGGATTGACTTTCCAAAAGTGTGGTGGCCCAGGTTTATACCCTTCCCGTGGTCTGGAAGTAAGTGCAATCATTGGAGGTGTGTTGTCTTCTCCTCTGAGTGTGACATACTTAACATAGTTGTAGAAACTTCCCTTATCTGGAGAATCCAAAGTGTGGTAATGAGTTACTGCCCTGTTTGTTAGTTTGTCTGTTAAGGACTTGCAACATTTTAGGCTCTGCTGTTAAAAGGTAAAAAACTAACATCAAGGCACTGGATGCACTGACTATGGCAGTTAATTTTGAAGTCAGGAGTTCTACGATTGCTGTCTTCTACTGCAAAAAACCCAGCAGCCCCTAAAGACCTCAATCCTATAAAGCAATTGTTCTAAGTTTAAGCCGTCATGTGAGTTTCAAAGGGAGCCGGAGGCTGGCGTTCCAAGAAACGCTGATTGGATCAAAGTTATTCTAAGTGTTCTGCTTGCCCTCCTTGGACTGTTGTCTCAATTTTGGACTCCCTGCTTGGTCTAGTGCTACTTATGGTAACATTAATGTTGTATGTGGTGGGCTTCACTGGTTTTTAGTTCCGAAACTAGAGTGGATGTAAAAAGTGTGCAGTTAAGTCATTCTTGGTAAGAACAGTCATTCTGTGTGAAATGGCTTAATTCTGGTGTTGCAAAATGTTATGAGTAGTTAAATAGAGAGGAGATTGTCATTTCTTAATCAAAACAGTTTAAAAGAATGCACAGTTTAAGGGGAAAAATGGAACTGGAAGGCTAGTTGTGCTGCATGCTTCTGCAGCGTGATCTTGATGCTATAAGCAATGGGCTTAAAATAAAAGAGCTACTTCAATAAAATGATAGCTGTTTTGTTATTAAGACTCTGCTCTTTCAAGTGAGAGCTTCCTTATGTATAGTAACAGTTAATTGTGCCTATCAAAATGAGTTTCTGGTCTATGAAAGAGATGATTATAAGCTACTGGAATGCAAGTGTTTGAAAAGGTGAAGATTGGAGCATTTTGTTACCTCACAAATTGGATAGTCAATTCCTGTGCCAAGCTGTCAAGCCCGAGATATTTTTTTTTGCTGCTAATCCCGTTGGGGCTGAAGATGTATCTGTAAGCGCATCATTTAGTAGACATTTTATGTGCTGAAATGGAAGCCTGTAAGCATTTATTGTTTTCTCATCACCTTGATCGTATCTAATGTCTGCCTTTGTATTCTTTTAATATGTAAGCCAACATCTTAACGCGTGATGAACAACAACAAAAAAGTGTTACTGAAAAGCTGTTGGCTTTCTCGAGTATAGTTGAAATCTTGATTATCAGAAAGAATGTGCCTTACCATATGGTAAATATCACCTGATACTGATTCAGAGTTTCACTGAAAAGTCCTGTATTCCACTGCCTTGTTCTTGTGGGATACTAATGAGCGAAGTATTTCCAGTGTATCATCACTGCAGATATAACAGCCCTCCTGCTCTTTTAGCACTCAAAGTGGCAGTCCCAGGATCTAGTTTCATGTCTTTTCTTCCCTTCCTGAGAAAACTGTTCTTCATTTCTGCCTTTTCACATGTTCCTCTGGCTGCTTCCTAACCTCAGTTTGATAAGTGTCTAGTGTTTATTAAAAATTAAAAAATAAAAATTCATAGGGCAGTGTTGGACTGGTCTGATGTGCAGTTACACTGGGAGAAGTATGCAGTGATAACCAGAGCAGAGCTTTTTCAGTTTAATGCTTCAGACTGTAGTACTAGGTGGCCTAGGTCAAACTTTTTCCCCATTTCACATTGTAGGTTATGATAATGGTCTCCTCTGTGAAGCATGTTTTCTAGGACCTAAGTAGAAATAAAAGGAAAAGGGAGGTTATATTAAATCAAAAAAAAAAAAAAAAAAAGACAAGCCTAATTTTCTGTTTTGGAGAGGCGAAACAGGCGAGCCAGGAACTTAAGTGATGAACTAATTTTTCCGCAAATCTAACTTATTAGACTTAGTGAATTTGCTGCTAAAATTTATACAAAGTAATGTCTTGCTGTATTTTGAGTTTGAAAGCGTTTGGAGTTAAACTGCTGAAATTTCATACCACTTTCTTTTGTTGGTACTACTGCTGTTTAATGCTGAATGTTGCTTCCATCTAAAGCAGATGGCAGAACAGGATGTTCGCCTGTTGTAAACACTGATACATTCTGGCTTATTAGTTTGAATTCTCAAATTTCGTTTATGCAGAGATGCAAGGCTGAAGTGGATCAGCGAAAGCGCAGACGTATTTGTTCTGTTTTACTGCCTCATTAAGGACGCATTAAAGCCTCCAACAGAGGCATCATATCGATATATGCGGAAAGAAGCAGCTGCATATGAACTTGCCAGAGGATGTTGGTTGGAGTGCAATGACATGCGAATGCTTCTGAAAACTTAGTGCTAAATATAGGTCTGAGTACCTGACTTACTGGTTTAGGAATTCAATTTCATTCTAATTAGGATGTCATTGTTTGGGCGTAAAGGTTTCAATAACTCAAGAGCCATTACATATGAATGAAGGTTTCATCAAACTTTCATAGCTTTTAGTGGGATGTTCCTAATATGGCAATTTCAGCTTTGAAAAGTGTAAACAAGCCTGTGTTTTTTTTCCTTTGTATTTAGCTAGCCCTGTTCAACAGTCCTAAGGAAGTTTATTTTGTGGTAATGTGAAAGTGTTTTCAGGATTTCCATTCTCCAGATTTTTTTTTTGGTCTGTTGTGAGTAATCTAGCTTAATGGGATTATTAATTTAAACACTTTCTGAAGTTGCTGTTTATCCTATTGTGGGCGAAAGCAAGGCTTAAATTGCTCTCTTCTGAGAACTTGATTTAACAGGAATGCATATAGACCATTAAGCACAGACCTTTGCCACAGTATGAGAGATTAATTTGAGAACTCTTTTTAACGAATAATTAACACATTTGATAGATATGTTGGACTGTGCTACTGGCTTCTTATCAAATATAGATTTCAAATACAGCTCATCTGCCCTTACCTATTGCTGTGTACCTGTATAGTAGTTACCTTCAACTGTTAAAACATCTCATTTCAGTACGAGGATGTCGTCCTGGGAAGATTGTTCAGATGACCGAAGCAGAAGTTCGGGGCTTGTGCATAAAATCACGGGAAATATTTCTTAGCCAGCCTATTCTCCTGGAACTAGAGGCACCTCTGAAAATTTGTGGTAAGTAAACATCATATGTATTGTGTAGATGTTTTAATCTAGTTGTATACTGTGTGGGTTAGAAAGTGAGATGCAAGGCGAGTGACCTTGACTATGGTGATATGGATTAGAGTGAGGTCTTAATAATTGTAAGTATAATTTTTAACCTACTTAAGTTGAGAAAAGGCAGCTAACAGGTGGTAGATTGCTAATACTCCCAGTACTATTTAGGAACAGATTCTGTTGGCAATAAGAGCTGCTTGTGCCCTCATATAGTGCAAATTATGCAACCTGTCCCTTGTCGTTCCTTAGCTTGCATGGAGCTTCTGCTCTTTAGATCACTATTTCCAGAAGGAGTTAGCCGCTTTAAAAGCAAATGTTTTAATATTCTAGTTGCTCTCTTCAAGGCATAATCAGAACAAAGATCTTTACATGTTGTGAGATGGAACACTTCAAAAATAGTGAAGAAAGCATTATTGGTCTTTCAATTGAGAAAATACAACTGGATGCAGGTTGTTAAATTTGGCTTAGTTACCATGTAATAAATTCCTTGAGCTTTATAGCAAGTTTTAACAAACATGGTTCATGCTGTCAAATACTGATAAAATTAATACATGTATGTTCTTTAGCATCTTATAAAAAATTAGAGGTAGACTTCTTCAGAAGTCTGCTGTTCTTAATAGGTATGCAGCTGCTTAAAAACTGCTACAAAAGCTTGTAGTCATCCTTTAAGTTATTAATGGCAGATGCCAGTCTTAGAAAGCATAAAATTTCTATCATTAGGCTTCTCAAAGTGTTCATAGTAATAAAATTGAAGCAGTTTTTTAATTTGTTGTTACTCACATGCTCAGATATAGATTAGCTTCTTCCTAGTGTTCTTCCTGGCAGATATAATGCAGCAATGTTTCTTGCGTTAAAAGAGGATATTGCCAATTAAAAGGGAAAAAAAAAGAGCCCCGATAGCAAAATCATTTTAAAGGCAAGGAGGAAAAACCAGAGCAGCTTGCCTAATGACTTGGAGGTAGAATCCAGCTTTACTGCATTACGTTTATGCTACGCTGAAAAGACTGCACTAGTCTCATCATATTCCTAGATAAAGAAAAAATGAAAATACCAATTAAATATTTAGTTTGTACTTAAGTCAAGGTCTGCAAAGCATAATTAGCCTCCTTCAAAGCTAGCTTCTTGTTTGCTTAAATCGAGATGCTTGAAAGGACTGTTAGGTGCACAATAACAGGTTAGCAAATGCACTCTTAAATAAGACATTTGTTACTTTTACATTGGATTCCAAGCACTGTGATAGCGCTGGGAAGTGTCAGGTGCATCTAAATTTTATATTTGAGCAATTGTCAAAGATGTATTTAGATAAAAGCAAAAGGAAGATGATTGCTTTCACCAAAAGCAAAATATGCAGCTGTACTGCTTTGAACTGCAATTTTAGTGTGTTCAGGCAATGCCTGAAGAACCATTATAGGGTTGTCTTGTCTTGAAATCAAGTCAGTTCAAAATAAGCTTTTACATCTTGAATGGCTGTGTTTTAATGTAAGATGAAAGAAATCCTTATGTAAACGTCCATTTTAAAACAGTTGCGGCTTTTACTGTGAGGCTTTGTAGACTTGAATTCAACTTGTGCCTGTATGAAGTTTTATTTTAAAACACCAGATGCCTTGAATGGAATAGTAAGGGCTCTGCTCCCTTTACAAAATTGTTTCTATAAAATGTTCCTTTACCCTTTAAGTGCATTGGTCCCTCTGGCTCGTGTGTAACTGAAAGTAGTTCTAGACAGCGAGGATAATTATAATATTATTTCTGTAGTACGTTTACTTGGTGGTTAATTCTGGCGATTATGAAGTCTGAGGAGTGTAATGATAGTGTAGTTCTGGAGTAGTGGACTCAGCATAGTGATGACTTGTTGAGGAGTCTTCTATGTTTTCCTCCGGTTGTGACCTGGAGATTTCTATATGTCAAGTAGAATAGGAATTGTTCACATCATACGTGAACATTATTTTAATCTGAGTGAAACTCAGATTGGTTTTTTTCTGGAATGGGGTAGTGGATAATGTTCCCAGTTATTAGAAGAAAACTGGGAAGTAATTGCTCTTCCTGAGTGAGAAATAGCTATGGAACAATGCTGCCTAAAGAAGGAAGTATTGCATTTCTCATAGAAAGAGTAAAGAGTATCATAGCTATGTACTCCTCTTAGCACTGTGTGCTTTAAGAATTGAACTGACAAGCTGCAGGTTTGGGAATCCTTTTTTAAGGTTATAGAGGAAGTTATAGTCAGATGCGTGGTGCGCTTTTTGCTTATTTCTTTTTAAGGCCATGGAAGCTAGTGTTCTGCTGCAGAATACCTGTGCTTAAAGTTGGGATTTTGCCACTGAACAAGCAGCAAAAGTGAAAATGTGTTTATGGAATGCTTAGTGTAAGGTACAAGGGCTGTATTTAAACAGCCTACAGCTTGTGTTGAAGGCTTCTTGTGTAGCTTTTTTCCAGTCACTTTGGTAATGATTTCTGCAGTCAGCGGGAGTACATTGTGTGTACACTTCAAGTGATGGTAGAGTGGCTTTGGGTCTTTGACTTTACAGCAGCTCACAGATAGTTAGCTTTGGCTCGTCTGATATGATATGTTGTGGTGTTGTAATTGCTACGCAGAGCTGTTTCATGGGAAGCCTTTGAAAGCTGGCAGTGTGAGTAACATGACAATTACTTTTCCTAAGACATACCTGCAGAGTTGAATATCTTGTAAATGATACCAGACTTTGAGTCCATGTACTGTTTTTATATGGATAATTGCGTTGAAGGAGGAATTACCCCAACTATTGTGGGAGGACAAACAGTTGACCTTTGAAGTTAAGTGATCTCTGCCAGTGGAATGTTCAGTTTCTCTCTAGTCTGTCCAGATTCTTTACCGATCTGTTTTTGCAGTAAATAATGTGACTTAACTTTTTCTTAGTACTTTAGATTCCTGGCCATGTAACTGTTCAATTTGAGGTTGTCTTTCTAACCTTGTTTTATTTTGAACAAAGTAGGGCTTGTTTAGAAAGCATAAGCTTGATTGTGAAGTCTTCTGTAGCTTTTGGTTTTCATATTGGTTTTATAACTGACATAACAGTTCTGTAAATACTGTGAGTTATTTACACTTTGTGAATACTTCAGTTTGTAGTATTAACATGGCTCTCACCTTTCTGATACCTATTGTCAGTCTGGTTTTAAAAAAAATAATTTTTAAACAAAATTTGTTTCAGATTGGTTAATAAAGAGTGATTAACGGACTTAAGTTCTTGATTCATATACTCTGTATGTTGTTGCACTAATCCTTAGTAAACATTTTCTTACTCAGGTGATATTCATGGTCAGTATACAGACTTGCTGCGATTATTTGAATATGGAGGATTCCCACCAGAAGCTAATTATCTTTTCCTTGGAGATTACGTAGACAGAGGCAAACAGTCTCTGGAAACGATTTGCCTATTACTGGCATATAAAATCAAGTACCCAGAAAACTTCTTTCTTTTAAGAGGAAACCATGAGTGTGCCAGCATCAATCGGATCTATGGATTCTATGATGAATGTAAGCAAAACCTATTTCTTTTGAAAGAGTTATAGACTAATGTTGTGTTTTGGAGGCACTTCTAGTAGTGACTCTTATACTGCAAGGATTTCAATATTCTGTGAAATTGCTTTGAAACTTTATAAAAATACAGTTCAAACCAAGGTTAAAGTAATTCTATAGAATTATTATTTGTTTTTCTGCTCTCCTAGAAATGTTGTTGCAGAAGGTGGAAACCTAAGTGCACTAACAACTCTATGAAGGCAGTTTGCTAACATTTTTGGTCAGGCTGTGATATGTATTGCAGGTTGGCTTTAAGAAAACAGCTTTCTCTTCCTAATGTCCTTGCTGTTCTTGTAGGCAAGCGGAGATTTAACATTAAGCTGTGGAAGACCTTCACAGACTGTTTTAACTGTCTGCCTATTGCAGCCATTGTGGATGAGAAGATCTTCTGTTGTCATGGAGGTAAGCTTATGACTGCTTTTAAAGGCTGTGTCTAAACTGATCTCTGTGTTAATGCTATACGAGGTGGAGCATGGATGTGTATACCTGATATTTAGCTGACACGTTTGACCTTATGTTGTCTGTGAAGGTCGCTCTTATGCCTTGTGCTTTTCTGTGCACCTGGCTGGCAGCAGGCAGATGTCATTCTTACTTGATACACATGGCACTGTGTGCCTGAGGGGCAAGTGCGTCTATATGTATTCCTGTCAGTATGTCCCTCTCGGAAGGGTACTGAATGCTAGAATTCTTGCCTGATTTACCGTGACTTGCTGCTTTACCATCTATCAGTGCGGCCTTAGCTAACATTGGCATCCCTAGCAGTGAAGTGAAAGAATTAACTTTCACAAATAACCCCAGCTCTACCTTCTTGGCCTCTTTAGCTGGTGTCATAAGATATTGGTGGAAGGGACTGGTGAGGTCGCATGCTCAAGACTGCTGCTTCAAGTAAGACATTTGTTAACGTTACAGCAGGTCAGCCGTAGCTTGCTCTGCCTCCACAAAACCCTTTGCTATTGGAAAATCTGCATTCTTTGGGCACCTGTCCCAGTGCTGCCCTGCTCTTGTAGTGGAAAAAAAAGTGCTTGGTGTTGATATGACTGGGGCTTGTGACTTGTCTGAATATTGGAACATACTTAAGCACTCTTCTGTGTAGAAGGGGACTCCCTTTTTACAGGCAGTAATGCTTAAGGGTTTCTGGAACCTTGCAGAGTCAAACAATTGACAACAATTTAAAATTATGTGTAATAAGAACTGTCCTGCCCTTTTTCAGCTATCTCTGGAACTGCCTCCATTAGCTTGCACTGAATGATCCAGAGATGGTCTGGTAGGTGTCTTGCCTGCATTGTCAGTGAGGTAATTAGAGATTAGTGGAAGTGAGAGCACTACAGAAGCCTCTAGCCTGACTGAACAGCTTCAGCTGGAATTAGAAATAGAGCACACTCAGAATTCCTTAGCAGAATCTTCTAGACTTTGTGAGTCTGTATTGATAGCTGCCATCCTGCGTTTATTAATTTACAGGTATTTCTGCAAGAGCTCTGCAGAAATGGAATGCTGTATGGAATAGGCAGTAAAAATGATCCTGGCTCTTCTTGTATCTTGGATTGAAAGCTTCTGCCTTCAATGCCTGCTTAGTATAAGCTGTCAGTTGTATGCATAATATGCTCTGAGGTATTGTCATATCTCTGTAAATACAGAATTAATGCAATGGTAGACAGCCAAGTCTGCCACTCTCCAGGCAGCATTGACGTGTTAGAGAAAGTACTTCTTTTCTCACAGGTCACCTTTTCGTATTATTCTCAGTGTGGTATGGTATGGTTTTCTTCTCTTTTTCAGAAATGGTACCTATCTTATGAACTAGATCTCAAATTTTAAGAATGTGAAATACAAAATCACTTCTGCACCAAGGTAGTCAATAATCTGTGGCTAAGATTGTGTAATAAATTTGTTTCCAAAAAAGCTGGTGAAGGCCTTACTCTTTTACTATCATTATGGTTTTTTGAATTTTGTTTTATCTGGGAAACAGTAGAGAGTGGATGGTGACAAAATACTGTGGTGTTACAGGCAAGCAATTAAGCTTAAGTGAGTGGTAGAAGGTAATCAAGGAAGCTTAGCAGGTAGACTAGAATTCTGTGTTCTGTAATGAAACTTGAGTTTTGTGTGTATATGCACTTGTGACCTGAGTTAAAGCTTTATTATAAATGTATTGAGGAGATGAACATCTTGTTTAATCAAGTAAGAAAACTTACATTTTGTGCATAGTATGCTTTAAGGATCCTCTTCTGAAAGCCGGTATTTACTAGTTTATTGAATGCTAATTGTCCCTTAAACTTGTGCAGGCTTCACCTGTAGCTGAAATAACTCATTCACAACTGATCTGTGGCTCTGAAATGAAGTGAGAAGATTACTGAATGTGCTCTGTGCTCCCAGTAAATTAAAGTGGACATTCAGTGCATAAGTTCTGCCCATTTTGCGCTCTCCTCCAGTCTTATCCAAACTGCATTCCAGATCCCATGAAGTCATGGACTGTCAACGCCTGTTCATGATGTTCCTACTCTAATAAACACTGAGGCAGCAGCACAAACTATTCAGCAATGCTGGAGGTTGAAGCTAGCATGTAGATATAAGGTAGGTGCCTTTTTTACTATATTGCGAATTTTTGCATAGTTTATTTTTAAAATATTGTCCTCTGGGATATATAATAAAACTTTGCAAAACCGCATAACATAGTAAAACAAAAGGCACCTAACTTACCCCAGCAGGCTACCTACAGTAGCTTCAAATCCTGAGTCAGCTTTTTTACCTAGGCTCTTCTGGTCATCTGATGTTTGGAGTTCTCTGTCTCAGTATAAATCAAACCTCTCTTGCCATTCCTGTCTCCAAATGCTCATGCTGCTGAAAGGATCTTTCATTATACCCTTCCCATAATGTCCCTCTCTCTTCCCTGTCTTTCCACATTGCTCATACAAATCGTATTTTGGCCTTTTTGAAGGCTGTCCTTTTGACTTACTTCTGACTGTGCTATTTATGTCACTTCATTAAAACTTATTCCATAACCATTCCCGACTTCTCCCTTGCCCTGCTTTGTATTCTGTACAGTATTGTTCCCATTTATGATACCGCTGTCTAGGTCTAATCTTTAGAGACCTTATGTAATGATGTTCAAGTATCTATAAATTAAATCCATGTTGTAATGTCGTGTTGATGGAACACATTGGTCCTGTCACATTGGATTTAAGCTCTGAGATGGGAGTCATGTTAGCCAAGTAGAATACTGGATTTATGTAATGTTTTCAAGTTCTGGAATTCTGTTTCTCTTGTGACATTGATAGTGAAATACATGTTGAAGTGTAGTCTGCCTGATAATCTTACTGTCCAAAGACCTGAGGAGCATCCTGGATTGCACTGCAAACATAAGTAACCATCACTCTTGCTTTACAAATTCTAGCTGATCAGGGAGTGATTCAAATCTAGAGCCTGAATTTGAGCCTGCCAGGAGTAATGACAATTCATTTTCTGTTTTCCCTTAAGGAAGTGGTACTCTTAGGCTTTAAGTACTGTACTGAAAGATACTTTTTGTGCTTAGCTGTTGTTATGTGACAAGACAGCTTAGCTCAATGGTGTGGTTTTCAATTTTCTTTGAGTACACAGTAGGTTGCAGCAGTCACTGTAGTGGCAGCAGCTTGACAGTGAGCTTTAGTAGCCTGTTTGCATTTGTTTCTTTCATTTGATGCTGATCATGTACATGTTTTGTCTGTAGGTCTGAGTTTGAGACTTCATCTACTTTTGCTAGGGAGGAGAGTCAGCAAGATAGTTGGGAAAAGGTGACCTCTTGGGTGATTCCAAAGAGCTCTACAAACATGCAGACAGTTTTGTTCTGTTTTGCTATTTGAGTGCAGTAGGGTAGCACAGAAAATAACAGCTACAGGGTTGATACGTGGTTTTCAGTAACATTTTTCTTTTAAAGTATTTAATATTTTGTGTGCAGCCTGAAATGTTGAGAGCTGTACCCTCATAGAAGGTCACAAACTGGTTGCACTTATTTCACTGAGACTGTCCATTACTCTCTCTGGGCGTAGAGCTGAGTAGCATTAGAGCAAAATGCCCATACGTTTGTGCTAGTGTGATCTGGATGCATGTGGATCACATCTGGGGAGAGGGAAGTGGTGCATTGGTCACAGTTTAAAAGCTGATTCTCAATTTGAATTTGTATTAGTATCCCTGAATTGTTGTGTAGCACTCCTTTGATATGCTATTTAGTGTAAAATTTCTGCCATCCTTCACAACCTCACGGTTGTATTGTGAAGGCGGCTTTAACAAGCTGGTAAGGATAGAAGGCTTTTATCATAAGACCACTTCAACAAAAATGGTCTAAATTCTTAATACTTCAAAGTTCCTTGTGCCTTTATATAAAATGCATTGGAGTCATTGTTCCTGTAACACATACATTGCAGCTGTGTAAACTCCAGTATCAGCTGAAATTATTTTACACAGTGACGCCTTTCCAATGACAGGCTTTCTTCTATCATGTTCAAAGTTCTGGACTGAGTCAAATGGATAATACAGCTTGTTAATACAAAGTATGTTTCATCACAAATTAGATCTTCATGCTCTATTTTCAAATTTGCAACTTTCTTAATTAGGTCCTCTTGGCCTAAGTCATTTAGGTCACTTTAAGGTCCTTTTTTAGGGACATGTTAAGGTGCTAGAGCATCTGGTAGGCTCTCTTTCATGCTTGCATGCCTTAAGTACAAAAGCTTTATAGAGTGCATACTTAAACTGTTCAAAGGGTAGTTCTGGAATCCCATGCTTTGGCTGTAATTACATGTTAATGCAGCAAAACTATACAAAAAGAGCTGTGTCGTTGTGATGTAAATGAGTTTTTGAATAATCAAGGTACTGTGGCTTTATAAATGACCAAGCAGCTGAGCTGAAGTAGATGACTACCTCTGCGTTCCGTACCTATTGCAGTTGCACAGTCTAGTATTTGTTTACAGCATCCAGTGACTGCTGCTTAGCCGATGAGTGGTAAAACGCTGAAATAGTGATGTAACTTGTAATTCCAGTCATACCTGCAGGCTGCTTTGGCCTTTGTGGTCTTTTAAAGCTGGGTAGGATATTTTCCTTTAGCTTTTATAAAATAAAGTGGTTTTGAAGAAGGTCATCTGCCCCCTGTTTAATTTTGTTAGATAATGGGAATGCTATCCTTCACTGGTTCTCTCTAGTAAGCTGTTTAAGAGAATATACTTAACTGTAGAGTTCTGTGCTGTGTGGCTAAAAAGCTGTAGGGAAACAGTTAAAACATGTTGCTAATTTCTCTTTTTTTTTTTTTTTTTTTTTTTTTTTTTTTTTTTTGCTGTCCCTCTGCTCAGGAACTTAATTGTCTTATAGCAAACTGTCTTTTTTATACTGCAGTGGAAACAATGGATGCTGTCTGACTTTGAACCTCTGGTTGTGTGTTCTCTGGAACCCTTTTTGCAGGTAAAATATGCAGATAAGTCACTTGTTTTCTTGTATTTACAGGACTTTCTCCAGATCTTCAGTCAATGGAACAGATACGGAGAATTATGAGACCTACAGATGTTCCTGACACAGGTGAGTGACATCGAATTTATTGTAAATAGGTCTTAATCATGAGACAGTTTTAATCAATTTCTGTCCAGGCAAGGCAGTGATTTAACAGCTTCTGTTCACAGTACAGCATTTCTTGATGTCTGTGCAGGGTGTGAGTCTTGTTCCTCATGATGGCTAAGTTATCTGGTATGTTAGCAGATCTTGCCCACGTTGTTATTCCTTTTCATAACAGAGTAGGCTGTATTATCCAAGTTTGGATACATTATCCACAAGCTTGCCTTAAAACAAACTTAGAAGTCTAATGAAAGATGAAATGAATCTAAAAAACTAGTTCCTTTTCTTGTCTTGGTTAGGCACAGCCAAACCTTTTACTTTTATCAAAGAACATACGTGCTTAAAGCTTGCTGAGTATTATATACAGTATTTGGGCTTCTCTCAACTTCGAGCCAAGTCTCCCTTCCTCTTCAAATTTGTAAAGTATAGCTCCTACTGGGATTTCAGTTGTTTGTGTCAATGCGCTGCTATTCCTGAAATTTTCTTCTGCTAATACATTAATAGTTCATATATAGATACTGAATGCAAATTGCCAGCACTTTTTGTACAATATTTGTTTAAATAGTTTGTCATCTTCCTCAGTGTCCCATTTATTTTGATTTTCTTCTAGTGGATTGAAGACTGTCAAGCAGTATAATAGGATATTTTTTTAAAGTGTTAATGTCAACAGTGGGTCTGAATTTAACTTTCCGAAGAGGTATTGCATCTAAACCTTTTTGAAACACACAGCAATTACAGTTAAACCTTGGAACACAAGAATTCTACTTCCTCAGTGCTGATGCACAGGAGTAACTGGAGGAGTAATACTAATATATCTACTGTCCCGTAAACAACAGCATTTCTGTGCAAGTTGGTATGTGCACACTTGACACTGAGAAGCATTACTAGACTGGTAAAGAGTGTTTCTGTAGTATAAATTGCTACATTGTTCTTCCTTTTATGCTACTTATAGTTCACTCAGTGCATAACCAAACAAATGTCAATATGAAGGAGTCAATCTTCACATTTATCAGAGCGCTCAGAAAAGGTAGTCTATTTAACAGGCTAACACTACTGCTTGAACCACCCCCACTCTGGGAATGCCCTTGCCGAATGTGGTTCTGGTTTCCATGGACACTCCACTGAAGTCATATGTATTCTTAGTATCTCCTAAGAATAAGAATAGAGATTTTTTTCAAAAAAGGCTTTTGATCTACTAAGTGATTTACAGTCTTAATTTTGCTTTCAGAAGCAATAGCCAGATATTCACCAGCAGAGGTAAAATGAAATACCCCATCACAGACGTGTGCCTACAGCAGAGTGACACAGAATGTCTTGGCTTTTTAGACCTATCTCAGGCAACTGATACTACAAAGTTGAAGTAAGCCTTGTGGAAAAATGAGAAATAAACTGAACTGGTCTCACTTCTGTGAAGGTTACAAGTTCTTAAAAGTTGTCCATCGTGGAGGGATGTCACTTGGTGAATGTTTGTGTTGATACAGAAATTCTTGGTAAATATTTGTGTGGCTTGTGCTGAGAAGATTCTGTCACTGCTGAGAAGAGTCTGTCATTACAGTGGTTTATTCTAACCTGATGGAAAAAAAAGCCTTTTCTACCTCAACTGCAATCTAAAGACCACTTATTTTGGTGTTATTTTTATGGGGTTTGGAAGCTGTTCCCTCAAATCTGATTCTTCACTCCAACTTAAGTTACTTGCCTTTAGTAACTGTTAAAAGTACTTGCATTTTATGAGGCCAAGGTATAAATTACGGGTTTTGGTCAGCATTGCCAACCATTTCCTTATTGGGAAACTAGCTCCCTCTTGTGTGTAATCCTGAATGCCTCTTATCAGCCACATTATGGTATTCTCCTGGTCAACTGAAGCTCTTGGTAGATGTTGCATGTGAAAATACAAAGCTACTTGGCAACATAGTTTACTTTAGTCGATCTTTGTGCATAGTTGTGTTCCACCACTACTAAAGATTATAGGAGACATTTACCTTTTGCTGGGCATAACTTTAAATATGATTTGATTTGGGGGACAGAATAAAAGAGGAAGCTTTTCTGAAGCAGCTGAAGCAACCGGCTTATGGAAATTTTGGTACTTCTTGGAAATTCTTTACAAGAGAACATTAGGAATTGCAGTACAACTATGCTGTTTAGAAAAACATTATGCTGAGTATAGAACTGAAGTTCAGTAAAGTAAGTTTTCTGTGATGTGCTGTTTGTGTTCAGTACTTTATTTCTAGATAGATGTTTTATCTAAAATGCAGTTGTACTTGTTCTATTCTTTGTATTCTGAAAGCAAGTAAAATCTTAGCCTCTGCTAGAGGGAAACTGACTGGCACCGAAGACCATTTAATAGCCGCATCTAAATACAAAATGGTCTAGTTGCACAACAGGTTTCAGACATTAGTTTTGCTTGATTACATCTTGCAGGATCTGTTATTTAAGAAATGGCATCTTCAGTACACCAGACATAATTGTTAAGTAATCTTACGAGTGCCAGATAAAGGAGTCTGCTGGCATGTCTTTCAGATTGTGGAACAGAGCTCTAAATGATTTAAATGCTTAAAGTTAGTCATACCACATAAAGGAAGTACAATTTCATGGCAAACTATGAAATACATTTTGAATGTGTTTTGGTTTGTTTGTGTTATAGTTGAATCAACCTGGTTCTTTCTCATGTGAAAACACTTTGAAAGTTCTGTGTATAAAGGCATTGCATTTGATCTAGGGAATTTTTTTTAGCACCCAGTTGTAACTCCAGAGTTAGCTGACCTATTGTTGGCAGCAGGAATAAGTTCTTGACCAATGCTAAAATGACAGAGAGATTTATTGTTCTAATTTAGATTCCAGACTGGTTGTCAGAAGGCTTTTTGAAAAGTCAACAGTAGTCTTAACAAACAAAGTGCTACGTGAAAAAATATGTCAGAATTTTACCATGTTAAATTCTGATTTAGTCACGTAAGGTTCTTCAAGTATGATAAAGGTAAGAATCAAAACTGTTCCATGAACAGTACACAGAAGCTTGTGGTACAAGTTTATTTACAGTATTTATGACTGGCCTTGCATAGGATTTTAAAATTTACTGCAGCTTTCAAACGAAGCTTTCTTGGTGAGATGTGAAATTGATGGTTGCCCTCAAACTGCACCCACTGCAGTATTTTTAAACTTCTCATATGCTCACTGTAAACATACTGAACATTACAATTAAATATTATTTCAGAAAACTGTTTGGCTTGACTTGTTTCATCTCAAGGTACTGTCAGTGGTGAGGGGGGTTAAATCTCCAGACTTATGCAGAGTGTCTTCTGTCTGAGTTGCAATTGTACGTATTGCTGAGTTTGTTTCTAAGGCTTATTTTCCTTAGGAGATCTGCTCTGGTAATTACAATAAAACTATTTTACAGTATATAATGATACCTCCTAAGACTAGCATCTTCACTTGTGTTGTCTTTCAAAGGCTTGCTGTGTGACCTGCTGTGGTCTGACCCAGACAAAGATGTGCAAGGTTGGGGTGAAAATGATCGTGGGGTCTCTTTCACTTTTGGTGCTGATGTGGTCAGTAAATTTCTCAATCGTCATGATCTGGATTTGATCTGTCGAGCTCACCAGGTATGAGTTATGCTGCTGTTGCTTCTTAAAACCTCTGTCTAGACTTTCTGCCTCTTCGGTGCTACTTACCCCTAGGAGATATTTGAAACTTATTTTGCATTGTGTTACTTAGAGAAAAAAATCATCTTCCCAATAAAGGGACAACAAGGTTGTGTCCTTCATTTGACTAGTGTTGAACTGCCTGTCTAATGTCAGTGAAGTAAAATACAAACACTAAATTTCTCCATTGATCTTTCTTTTGTCTGTTTACTGTTAGCCTATTGTGTGTGAACATCAAAGATAAAGTGTCTAGGTTTAAAGTAGCAAAGTGATTTGAATTCAAGATTTAAGCTGAAGTTCCAGAGCTCTTCTCTTCCAGTAGTTGTCAGTTCTCTGGTAGTTGTAGCTTAAACTATGTCAGTTTTTCTTCATGGAGGCATTAAATGCATTTTTAATGTTTTCACCGTCAACTCTGTACATAAAAGCTTTCACTGTTGCCTTCATTTTGATTCAGGTATCTAGAGTACTTTGTTGTAGATTGATTGACTTACTGAAATATGCAGAAAGCAAGGTTATCATCGTCGTTCTTTAACTATACTTCTTTGTAGTTTTTATTAAGTTGCATTAAGCAAGTGTCCTAGTAAGGTGGGCATCAGGTTTCAATTGCCTGTATAGCATTTCAGTTTCATTATTTAGACAATTTTAAAAGCTCTTTCTTGCTGTGAACCAAAAATAGGCTTTTATTCTGTGTCACTCTTAAGCTTGGATATACTATGAGAGCACTCCAATTTCTTCTTGCAGTTTTGCTGTTAAAACATAGAAAAGATTAGTCAGTGTGTAGAATGGATATTGAGATTTCTTAACTGCTGGTCAAGATTGCTACCAGTTCTCTGTATTCATGTCACTTTAGTTCTTTATGAAAGAGGTATGACATCTTTTAAAAGACCTTGGTGATTGGACCACGGTGAGCAGCTGGAGTACTGGTTTCACTGCATTACTGTGTGAGGCTTCTATTTTGAGGAAGAGGGAATGTCCTGAGCTGATGCATCACACTACTTGCACCATTTAAAAGGTGGATTATGGTCTTGGAGAAAATGCAGCAGAACTGCTTTAAAGCTTTCAGAGCATCAAAATTATAAAAAAAGCCTACCTTTGAGGTTTGTAGGATCAGCGCAGTTTTAAGTGAAACTCAGTAGTTACAGTTGTAATGAAGATGGCATCCAGACTTTGTGTGCTTTGAACTAGTAGGTGAAACATCCAAATTCTGTGTATAAACCATAAAATGCTGGGAATCCTTAAACTGGTGGTGCATAATTGGATCTCGGGTATGAAAATATTAGACAGTCAAGCTGATGCGTATTTACGTTGAAAGTGTCAGACAGGCTAAGCTGCCTGATTTGGCTTTCAATGTCTGGATAAGACGAAATGACTGAACCTGACCAGTCTGAAAGCCAAGACATAAAATACCTTTCTGATGAGTTCTTGTCATCTCTTTAATATAAGTCCTGTTTGCCTCAAGACTGTCTTCTTTTCTTCAAAACTTACCTCTTTTTAACATGAGCTGTATTGATTTCTCTGGTGTTGACAGGTGGTTGAAGATGGATATGAATTCTTTGCTAAACGGCAGTTGGTCACCCTATTCTCAGCTCCAAATTATTGTGGAGAGTTTGACAATGCGGGGGGCATGATGAGTGTGGATGAAACTCTGATGTGTTCCTTTCAGGTATGATATATTTGTATATCAGTATTACTTCAGGTGTTGGGCTGTATGGACTGAGTTAGCCTGCTTGTTGATGTGCTTGTGGTTAGTCGAGAGTAATATACTCAAGCTACAGAATGGACTGCACAGTAGGCTCGTGTTTGTGGACAATCAGAACTGCTGACCAACTGTTCTCCAGAGAACTGTGTGGGATTTGCCTTTGTCCAAACTCATGCATATTAAGTTATTCCTGCTGTACAGATGCTCATTTCAAAGTTTAATTGGGCAATTCTTTTTATTCATACATAGTGATCAGAATACTTTATTATGCAGAGTAATGGGCTATTGGGATGCTTTTACTGTGGTTACTCTGATCAGGATTTAATCCCTACACCTTCCTGAACTTGTTTTCAGAGCCTTTTCTTTCCCACTCTCATCCCAATGTAGTGGTAGAACTAGAAGGATTTAGAAGTAGTAGTGCTATTGTGTGTGGGATTGTGATGTGATTCCCCCCAGCCCTCTCCTCTCTTGTTCCTGCTGAGTGAGATTTTGTGTTGGCTTAACAGTATTTGAAATGTTCTTAGCTGTCACTGACTCAATGGAACTTCTTTATTTTCTCTAAGATATTGAAACCATCTGAAAAGAAAGCCAAGTACCAGTATGGTGGACTGAATTCTGGGCGTCCAGTCACTCCACCCCGCACAGCTAATCCACCGAAGAAGAGGTGAAGAAAGGAATAATGTAGAAACACCATCAGATATGTCAAGGACAAAACTCCATATTACAGTATATAATAAGTGTGCACTGTAAAACCATCCAGCCATTTGACACCCTTTATGATGTCACATGTTTAACTTAAAGAGACGGGTAAAGGATCTTTATTAATTTTTTCTAGTAGAAAGATGTGCGACACTGTATTGTAACAAGTATAGCTCCAAGTTCTAATATCCAGCATAGAGTAAAAGAAAAGTTTAGGAGAAAACTATTGCAACTACATATTCACATTTACCACGGTTTTTAAAGTTGACCAACATCCCAGTTAAAACTCGATGTAGTAGTTAAACCAGATGAGAGCATGGTGTTCCATTTGTGTAATGTGGTCTTATTGTTGCTTGATTGCTTTTACTTTGGTTATTTTGTAGCTAGAATGATGCGAATATTGTATCTAGTCATATTTCCCAGCTCTATGTGAAATTGAAAGAAGAAAGGGGCTTTTTAGAACCACCATTGGTCTCTTATCCTCCCCCTAGACCCCTATTGTTAATAATATTGCCGCCCAAATGTGTGCCCCATTATAATGCAAAGTTTATAGTATGGTAGTGATTAAAAAGGTAAACTAAGTCCAAAATGCCCAGACTGGACAGCTTAACAGCCAGCATAAATTGAGACAGAAAAGCCTGTCTTGACTTTTTAACTTAAACTGCCACACAATGAATTTGTGCACTACACTATTTTAAATTATTGATATTACACTGTGCTATGGCACTTCATTTAACTTAGATAGGACAAAAGTGGTATTGCCTATTAGTTGGTAACTTGAGTATGTGGTACCTTGGCTTTAGTTTTATTAGCATGAAACACCTTTGGCATGCTTAGCTTCCAGGTAACTCCCTACCTGCATCAAAATTCATCTCACATAGTTCCATAGAACATGAAGATCCTTATTTGCTAAGCCTTTGAAAGCTGACATTCTTTTTCATAAGAGGATGTTATTAAATGGGTGTTCATCAATGGACAGTAGGCTAGCTGATGAGTGGTGAGCTGAAGTGCTGTAGGAATGTCTGACGTGATTACAAGGCTCATGTCACTAAAGATTATATCCTTTGGATTTTCATGATCAAATTTCATACACTATTGTATAAACTTCTGCTTTGTAGTGTACTATAGTAGCAATAATTTCTGTACACGATCGAGTTATGCAGTATTTTCAGTTCTCTCCTTTCTTAAAAGAGTTAACATTAGCAAATGGCAAGATACAGAGAAAATACAAAATGTATAGTAGGATAAATGAAAGGCACAGATTTGTGATGCTTTAGGATGCAATACTTATTGGACATAACTACAAAAGCTTTTATTGAATATTGTCAAACTTATAAGATTCTTTGGGGGAAGGTTTCAGATTTGTACCATTCTACGTGTGCATCAGTAGATGTAAAACTCTTGACTTCAGTATTGTCTTCAAAAATGTTAAATTGAGGATTTTAGTAACTTACGTTTTATGAATTGGCACATTATATAATGTGAGAGAGTGATTTCTGACACAGTGAGCAAGTTCTTTAAAATGGATTTAAGTCTCTTTTCTAATTCCATTTTGGTTTAAATGCATATTTTAAATGTAGGTTTTTTCATTTAGTAAAGTTGTCTAATTCATTTGAATGAAGTCTGACTGTTTATTTTAACATGCTGTTACTCAAGAAGTGTGGAGTTTGGGTTTGTTCGGTTTTTTTTTTAAAAAAAAAACAACTTACAGCATATATCCGTTATTGATTTGTATTGGCTTGGTCTGTGGTTTTAAACACATTTAATCTACCCCACTTTGAAGAAAGCACCAGTGTTTCAATACATAGAATAAAATACAGGAATAGATTTCTTCTGATATTGCTCAAAAACACCTTTTCTTGAAAGTCAGTAGAGCAGTGTAACTGAGAGTAACTTCAGTTTGTGACGAGGCGATTGATGAAATATATTCTGTAAACCTTGACACAGGGTACTTCTGCTCTAAGTAATTACTTACTTGACATTTAGTTTTCAGAGTTTTGAAAATGCTGGGTTTTGTTAAGTGTTGGCCTCTCTTGTAAGAAGCATCGTGTTACTAAACATCTGGATTAACACTCTTCCATTTTTTCCTTAGTTTCTGGAATAATGTCTTCTGTATCATAAAATGTCCAGGTGTAAAGCTGTATGTTATGTGAGTGCCTAACATGCTCGCTTGTATTACAGATGCTGTGTCTAAAGGAAAATAAAGTCTTCAGGCCTTTTGCTGTGTCCTAAAGAAAGAGGAAATTCTTAGTACATTTTATGGTTCTAGAAAGCCAGATGTGGTATTCTGGAGAATTGCTATTTTTATATGGCAGCAATCACTTGCTAAAGGATTTGAGTGCTGTTTTGACTTCTGGGAAGTTGAAGCGTCTGCTAACATGCCTTATTATCCTGTGTTGCAGAAAAAATACATTATTTAATAATCTTGCCCCGTAGATATGACCAATATTCCATACTAAAAGCAAGTCAGAAGTGTTAGATACATAACAGAACTTTCCATACCACTTGAGCTTAAGTTTACAATGTTAATATAGGTTTTTATTATTTTTACTGTTTCCCGTTCTGAAAGAGGTAGAAAAGAATCTGAATCTAGTTATACTCAGATAAAATTAACTCTTTCTTCCATGGAAATCACTGTTGGTCTAATTACTAATAAGTTTTTTCCACGTAAGTCTTGTCCTAAATAGCAGTGTTAGTGTACTGGGAAATAAAAGGAGGATTCTCAAATGAGCCATTAAGAGGCTTGTAAAATGTCACACCGTTTGAGGGATATTTTTGCATGTGCTCTCCCCACACCCTTGTATCTGACAGTAATATTGATTCCTGATTTCGTAGTAGAGTACAAGATGGCACATGACCTCTTGTGTTCATTCTTTGTGGTTGACAGACATTTCGTGATTATTAAACACTAGAGAAATACCTGCTTTAATTAATTTAAAATATGGTGCAATGAGTATTTCTTTGCTCTCTTGCATTGCTTGATATGATATTCTAGTTTTGCACCACTTTTTTGTAAGCTTCACTGTGGTCTGTTTTGTATGCATGGAATAGTCATAATTTAAAGGAGGAAAAAAGTGTTTCAATAGTTGTGGTTATTATGCTGCTCTAATACCTAGGATGTTATTTCTGTTTAGGTAGTTTTTCATACTGATCTCATACATTTCCAAGAAATTACTTAGAAATAGACTCACTAAAAATACATTAAGGGGTCTTATGCTAGTGGATTGTACTCAGTTTGCTGTGGCTGGACACAGAAGTACTTGCAGCCACCGAAGTCCAAGTTGGTCTTCTTGGTTCTGACTCGATGTGATTAACTGCGTCTGTATTGCTGCTAGGTATCACCAAGCTTCACAGTCACTGTTAGGAAGACAGTTTGCTTTTGTACCATCCTCTCTGTTGAGAGGAACTAATAGATAGGTATGGCATTTTCTGTAGTATCACACTACAGTCTACTTACTCACCTGGGAAACTCCCAAGAGGAATTTTTTAGATCTGTGGAATGAAGTTGCTTTTATTCTTAATAGCCTACATCCCTCTTCCAGGGTTGTTGGAAGGTAGGGATCCTCTCTGCTGTGTTTCTGCCAAAAGATGATAAAAATAGGAGTTGATGAGCAGCAAAGTATCTTTTATACGAAGAAGTGTTCCTGTCTGTGACTTGTGTTTTGATAAGTCCAAGAGGATATTGCAATCATTACTGTGAAAGCTGTCAGATTAAATTACTGGAGCTGTATGTGGTTTGGGGTTGGTGAACACATTTTTTGCTCTCTAGTGATGGAAACGTGAAAGACATTACTGCTCTTGAAAATTGAAGGTGACCTGAGAGTAACTGGTTTTGGTAGCTGGAATTTCAGAATGTGTCAAACACAAATATCCCATGGTTGGCCTTTGATGTAAAGCTCAAAGGTTAATGGAAAAGAGTACCTGCTGTGTTGAGGTGTATGTAGTTATAGTTGAAAAAAACTAGCTTTTAACCACATGTTGAATTTCTTCCTCACAAACTCTCAATTTTATAGCTGTGACTGGTGCTTCTGGAACTTTCCTTGCTATCCAGTTTGGAGATGAAGACACTATACAAACGTGGCGGGTAACATTACAGCTTAGCAAAGAGCAGAGATGAAGTGGTGCTGTCACTTCTGTATTGCTTTTAAACTTGTGTTGTGACTTGATTCATGGTTGGCATCTGTCTGCTCTGTAATGTACATGAGGATAAATGTGCATATTTCGCTTTGAATCAACTGGTGAAAAAGCAAGGGTGAGAAAATGTCTTCTTATGCTGGAGCAGAGATGACTACGGTACAATCAGATGTTTCTCTGACTCCACATGAAGTCAATAATATGCTTTAAAGATGAGCGTTGTTTTTTTAGTACAGAACAGAGTTGTGATGAGGTTCATGCACATAAAAGGAAACTCAATAAAAAGGGAATTCGATGAATCAATACTGGGTTTAGGATATTTAAGCATAGCCTAATATTAATAGCCTGTATATTTTTTTTCTCTGCTGTCAAGTTAGCATCATTAGCAGCTTTCAAACTCACTCAGAGTGCAGCTGTATACTTTTTTCTCCTGCATTATACATTGATTTTGCTTGCTTTGTTCCAAAGGGTGATAAAGGTTTTAGTGACAGCATCTAACCAGCTGCCTGTGTGCAACTCATGGGTGTATGACCAAACTTTCTCACTGCACGTATCAGATGATCAGAGCAGAAGGAACCTCGGAGCATGTTGAACTACTTGGACTGAACACTGGAAAACCGTGTGACAGTAAGTCAGTGTTGGCACAGTAAATAATCTACCAAGATGTGACACAAGTTCAGGTACTTTCTGTTATTAAGGATCTGCCAGGTTCTTGTCCCATGGATTTCTGGAAACTGGTAGTGCCCAAGAATCTTCCTTGCACAGTCCTCGAGTTGTTGGGAAACTAGCAAAGCTGTCTGGTTATTTGTTCTGTATCTTAGTGTGCCTTGTTAAAATAAATAATAATGCTCTCAATGTATTTATTTGTAATGAGGACAAAATTTCATTCTGTTTCCTGGTGCCCTGTTTGAACTCATTAATCCCTTACCTGTATGTCCCAAGAAATAAGACTGAAAAGATAATTCAAAATAACCTTGCCAATACATAGCTATGGTAATCTTTTGCAAGGAAAACCTATTGCTGCCTGTTGTGGGTTTTGCAACCTGCAAGTTTTTTCCTCTCTCATTTCCCTTTCCCTGAGGTGGGGTTGGGTTTGGAAAGGAAGGGAATTGGGAGGCTAGCTGCTTGGTTTTAGCTGCTGAAATTGGCCAGCCTGGAGCTAAACCATGACACTGCCTGAAACAGAAGATATGGAGTTTTAAACAGAGTATATGCGTTGCATGTGGCCTAGCACAGCCTCTTTCCTGTTTGCTGCCTTTGTTAAGAGAATCTGCAGTCTAAGCTTCTTGTTTGGCCTACTGCAGACCTGGTCTTAGAAGCAACTGCATCAGAAGGCAGGTACTAACTAGATCTAGCTGCGGATAAAGATAAGGAAAAGCTATTCTGTATCTTCAGGTGGAGATGTAAGCGTTATATTATAGATGAGAAGAGCTCCCAGGCAGAGGTCTAGAAACAAGCACTGCTTGAAAAATCCTCTTGAAATAGGATAGACGTGCCCAGATGTTGTTTCAGTGTCTTAATTTAACCTGAGTTATTGTTTAATGAAGGAAGTAAAGCAAATAGGATTACATTATTTTTGCTCTCTTACAGATAGCAGATATTCAAAACCAGTAGATGATATTTGCAGAGAGCAGAAGAATAGTTAAGTTACTGATTTTTCTCCTTTGTAGAGAGTTCCAACTGCTTATGTTGCTTTAGAAGTATGAATCTTCAGGGTGGAAGAGAATGCTGTAGATGGATCCAATAATTTTTGAAAAGGCTAGCCAGAAAAAATGTGTGGACAAACTGGTGCAGCTCATGACACAAAGCAGAGCGTCACACATCAATGAATGCAGAGGACAGCCTTGCCAAGTAAATATATTCTGCTG
The DNA here is from genome assembly GCF_017976375.1 of Cuculus canorus. NCBI lineage: Eukaryota > Metazoa > Chordata > Aves > Cuculiformes > Cuculidae > Cuculus > Cuculus canorus. The sequence goes on from NC_071403.1 coordinate 105,301,983, forward strand.
TAATGTTTTTCTCTATCATTTTTAATTGCCAACAAGTGTATCTTAATGTGAAATAGCTACAAGTATTTCACATTGCTTCCTCTGGCTACTTCCTAGTTACTCTAGTAAGCTCTTTGCCTTCTCAAATTTCTAGGCATGTATAAATTAGTAATTTTCCACTAGCTACCTCAGAATATTTTATATTTCTATTTCAGATTGCTGTTCCTGAGTGGCTTCTTGCGCCTTCCACAAGGAGATTGTATATTACTTCTGTGAAATGCTGGGAGAGAGAATGTGTTATGAGAATTACATTTTAATGGACATGTTTTAGTGCACCTAATTTCCAGAAGGCTGGGTTAAGAACATGTGTTGTAAGACTTCAGGCCCAATTCTGTTGAAGCAGTGATGGAGAGCAAACACCTGATTTTGTTCATTCCTATTCAAGGCTCATGCCTAAAAGGACAGCAACAAACTGACATGCTAGTTTTAAAGGCTTCTGCCTTGCTTTTTCTACTTAGAATAAAAAGACATTCTTTTCCTTGGTCTGTCTTGTTTATGCTAATGCTATGCAAGAATTTAGTGCAGTCAACCTAATGAGAGACCCAGTCTGTTGACAACGATTTTCTTCATGTTAGAATTGGTCTGGCATGCAGATGCCATCTAGTGGTCAAATGCCAGTGGATGAGAAGCTGTTGCAGAACTGGTATTTGATGGTGTGTTTATCCTGCACTTGTCTAAAGTGGAAGGCTTATCCCTTGATCAGTACAGTAATGTATCCGTAGTTCATGGCTTCATAATAACTCAGATCTTGCTCCCTTGAAGCTACGCTTGCCTCAGTTGTACAAATTTATTTCCCATAATCTGGCAGACTTCATGAGATCTCTTAAAATTATCTGAGCTGCTATGAAAAGTGTAGAAAAGTTAGGCTTTGTCTTAGGCAAAGGTTTCTGGGTGTCTTTACCACTGTGGAGATTTCTGTTTCTCAGTCTAACCAAGTAAGGTGGGATCCGTTGTGTAAATTCCAGTGATCAGAGGATGACTGGTAGAAAACATGTAAGAAAAAGCGTGTTTAGGTCTGGTATGAACAAATATAACTACACACAGGAAAAAAAAAATATTTCTGGCTTAGATATGGAGAGCTAATTGAGAGATGCTATCAGAATAAGGATGGTATTAAATTTAAATACCTCATCTACACAAACACTACATAATTTGTGTTGTTTTTCATTAAGCAGTTCTTCCTCTGTTCCACCCATGGGCTTGGTATCAGAGGCGTATACTGTTGAAAAGAGATTTGTAGAGTTTAGACCTGATCTGAGGGACTTGCTTGATATTTAGCCAGGTTCCACTAGTTGTCTACAAGGAGTTGCTCTTTAAAAGCTGTGTCTGCACTAGTGTGTTAGTTTGGAGCAATTATGTGATTTTGAAGTGAGTCCTGAATGTCCTAGTGTACCGATTTGGATTGCAGAGCTCAAGCTGTTGTATGCAAGTTAGATCTTTTGGTTTAGTTTCATGCAAAGCAAATATATTCCTAGCGTGTATGTCCTTGGTATCAGTAATCCAGGTTACTGAGTGGGCTATGCCACTGTGAAGTCCCCCAGCAAGTATGGGACACAGGGCTGCACAGACAGAAAGAATGGAAACACAATGTGAAGAGCTTATGTGACATTGAGGTGCTTCCCATGCTGCATAAAGTGAAACTGGCATTGGCACTTGCGACATCGTCCCTCAAGAGCAACACTGAAATCTGTCATTCTACTGTTCTACAATCTACACAACAGTTTCCTCAGTATGCTTTCCATTCTGCCTTGCTTTCTGTTGCTCTGATTTTTTTTTTTCCGTCTCTATTTTCTGACTGCTTTTCTACCCAATGGTGTCAAGGTCTCTTTGGCTTCTTGGGTGTTCCAATGGGGTGGCACCTTAGGCTGCAAGGAAATACTTGTTTTCAATCTGTCATGAGAGGGCTGGAATTTTTGGCTGCATAACCTAGCAGCAGGAGGGAGGAGACTGTGTACCTCAGTCGTCACCAGTTACTAGAACACCAGCAATTGGGGTATGTGTACAGTTCTGAGATAGTGGAAGAAGTTGTCCTGAATATCAGGGCAACAGCCAGTTTTTGAGATGCCAAAGCATGCATCCTTACTACAGTGATATTGAAGAGGTCTCTTTGGAATCATACAGCCTCCTGTGCTTGTGGCAACTGAGCTTCAACCCAGGTGGATGCACTGCTTTCCTGTACTTGTTGTTAAGGTGGAGCAGCAGGACAGGCATGTGAGTCTTCAGGTGCAACTAAGACACTGGCCTGGGTTTGTGGAGAGGCAATGAATTGCTGGTTCAATCAAGAAAGCTATTTTAGGCCTTTAAAAGCAATCCATATGGCTGTGAACTGTAGGAGAAACCTACCATGAAACAGTTTTTTTTCCTCACAGTGTGTATTTCCTTCCATGTGAGGTTTGTCCAAGGAACTAAGCAAACTGCACACAAGGCCAATGTACTTGCATAACCTTTCTAAATGTCAAGAGGCAAGACAGCCTCTTCCTCTCCATAATTGCCATAGGGTATGAGCTAATGGCACTGCACGCAACCCTGGGAACACTAGCAATGACAAGTGTCATTTGTGGTGTCAGTTTAGTTGGAAAGAATGGCAGTTATCTGCTGACCTCCCTCCATGTTTTCCTCCCTCCATGTTCCAACAAGCCTGAAAAGTTTCATGGCTGCACTTTCTTAGGCCCTGGAAGCAGAAGCATGAAGGTTTGGCCTAGAGAAGATGCCTCATACCACTGTGTGGTCACATCAGGATAAGAGGTTTGGATGTCAGGTACAGAGCTGCTATTCCAAAAGGCAACCTGCAATTATGGATTAGTTATGGGCCAAGTGCCCCCAAGGTGGAAGGAGAAAAAGGACATGTTGTCCTGCTTGTTGGCATGATTTTGTTCCAAATATATAGCACTCTAGTGGGAAGTAGGCAAGCTTGTCTCACAAGAATTGCAGGTGGTTGGTTAATAAGGAGAGGCCATGCTGGAAGGCCTGCTGAGTTCTAGGTAAGTGATGCTCAGTTACCTAGAGCTCAGAAGGCTTGACAGCAGTTCATAGGCCGCCTACATGCCAGACTTATTAAGGCTCAGGTGCTGGAGACTCTAGGAAGGTGATGGGAAGACCACTATATTCAGGAGGCATTTGATTTTCTTCCAGAGTTCCCACATCATGCTCTTGGGTAGTGAGTCATGGGCCAGCTGCAGGAAGAAAGGAAGACAAAGGTTAGCTTGATTCTTCTAGCAGCTTTCATACACCTCTGTTCATCAGATACCCTCTTCACACATATAGGTGAGCATGGGGTAATGTGGTATGGAAGCATACTCTATACAGAGTGCTTGCTGGTCCTCTAGCCTTCCTTAAAAATGGAGATGTGTTACTTACCGCTTGTGGCTGGGTCACACTGTTAAGTTTGGGCTATTAGTCCCTAGTGGGCCATATTGAATCCCTAGGATAAGTCTATATTGGCCCACTCACTGCTCTCTCTTTCCCGTCCCTGAAGTTGCTATCCCCAGGGCCACATCTCTGCTCACGCACACAAGAATTATGTGCGACTGCTCAGGGACTACAATTTGGACACTAGCTGAGCAGTTCCGGTTCAACTCGGGTGTTGTGGCCACTCAGATTTTTGGGTTTCCACCTCAAATTACCAGACTTCCTGTTCTACGGTTTTCTAGGGTACAGACTGAGCAATGTGTAAAGCTGGAAGGGTGTGATGACCCTGAAAAGGAGGGTGCTCCAGCAAAGACTATGCTCAGAATAAATGGACGCCTTCAGCCTTCTGCTTAGTTATTGGCTCAAGCATCCACATGGGATGAGTGGCATGCATCTGTTTGGGTTATGAAGTGTATGTTCAGTCCTTATAGTAGTGTTTGGTAGTTGAGGCCAAATATAGCTTATTCTTTCAGGGACTGCGATGTCTGTGTGAGGCTATGAAGCAGACTGGGAGGAAACGGAACAGCTCTGAAATTCGTGGAGACAGGATTGTTGGGCACTTAGGAGAATCATGCAAGAGCTTGACTGTCACTTAGACTCACAGGCAGGACTTTGTTCCCATACAGTGCTGTATATTGGGGTTTATTGGTAGAGAAATTTTAATAGCACGAAGTATTTTAGCGCTCAGATGAACTGTCTTTCCTTTTAAAAAAAAAAAAAAAATAGAAAAATTAGTAGTAGATGGAGACGTTTGTGCCCAAGTTATCTAAATGGCCAGGAGATGGCATCAGCGTACCACAAAGAAGCATTTGAGCCTCAAAGTGTAGCTTAAAGGAGATCGTTTTACAGTGACCATTTTGTCCATGCTTGCTCAGTCACCCATGTCTGTACGAGAAGGCTTTGTTATGTGGGTGAAGTGCAGTATTTGTATGTAACTTGACTAAATCAAGAACTAATTATTTGCAGGCAGTTATGGTCAGATATTTTTTAGGGTAATTGGATGTGGTAATTTTTGTACACAATTACTCAGGCTGTGTTTGTGTGGTTACCAATTTATGCGTGTCAGGTTTGTATAGGTCACTGATCTCAGTCAATGGCTTTAGTGTCCTGGCCTTCAAACTGAAAAAAAACTTAGGTGCAGATTGTAATATTAATGCTTTATCAACAAGAAATGTTTGCTCTATGCCACAGCTATAATGCATTCTTACCCCCTTTCATTTTAAAGTAGTTTATAAATCCACAAGTAGGCAAGCAATAAAATATGCTTTTCAGTCTTTTAAGTTAGGTAAGTCTGGTGGTAGAAAACAAAAATATTGATGGACTTTTTGACACTAGAGTGCTTATAAGGACTAAAGGGGAGAGTTCCGAACTTGGGCTTGCAGTCAGGATTAGATTCCTACTTAGAGACAATAATTGTGTCCTGTGTACAGTACTGGCAGTGCTAGCCACCATTTCCTAATAAAGGGTTCTATTTTTTGGGTTGGAACTCTTCCAAAACTTGGGTTCTTCCTCAGCTGTTGTTTTATTGTGATTTCTTTATTTCTTTCTTCATTTTAACCCTGTCAAAGAATGAGCAATAAGAAAAATAAAATTTCTCCACCTGTATCGGGAACACCGCTTTGTTCTTGTGTTTTGCTGACCCACAAATAACATTTCTAAGCAGTAGCTGAAAAAAAACCCGAAACTGTGATCCCTGCTTCACAGTGGTGGGTTTATATTGACAGTATCACCGACCTACTGCAGGGTTAATGTGCAGCATTCTAATTGCCCTAGATTGTTGGCTGCTCATCTTCCTACCCTGATTGCTACTAGACATTAAACTCTTCTGTTTGTACTTTGAACTGGTGCCTGCAATTAGGATCAATTCAACAGAGAAAGAAGCAGTATCATTGTGTGACAGGAAAAAAAAATCATGATCCTTGCTCAACTTTATTACTTGCACGTACCAGGGGATGACCTGTGGTTTACTGGGATGATTATTTGGTATGCTGCAGTGATCCTGCATGTGGCTTTCATAGATGATTTCCACAAAGACTGGGGACGAAAGCACCTGTCTGCATTCTTCTCATTGGAGCTGTTTGTTAGTATCCTGTGGCTGCTAGCAGCTGTGGTAGATTCCATGTCAACATGTTGCCCATGAGGTAGGAGTTGGACTTCGGAACATTCACAAGATGCTTCTTGATGTTCCTGTCAACAAACTTCAAGTGACTGTAATTCTCTAAAACACAGATTTGCATTTATCTTATTCGTCTTCTTAGGAAAGTAGCATGTATATTTGAATTTATGTGGCATTAGCCTGTGATATTGTCATTGTACATCTGTCCATGTCAGAGGTAGCACACGTTGCCCTGTACGACTTACAAGAGAAACAGGAACTTCAAAGTGGCGAGCACTGGAGTGATACATAGGCTTCTTGGAAATAGACATCTTGGCCTACTGCTAGCTTTTACTGGAAACCTCTTAAAATTCAGCTTTGAAATAACATTTGAAAGTCAATGGTTTTTACAAATTTCCCTATAGGAAAAACAAAAAGAAGTGTACTGCAGTTGATGCTTATCTCTTATTTCAGTAAGGCTGATGCTTTATTGCAAGAATATTGCCTATGTATGACTTCAAACAGTTTGAGTATTTCCATTCTGGGAGTACTAAGCATTGTATGCCTGGTGGGAAATAAGCTGCTTGTGTAGATCCTCACCCACTTATGATGGTCTTTTTTATTTTTATGTATCTACTTTCTCCAGCCTGAAAATTTTCCTTTATTTCTATTACCTCTGTTCCATGTTTATTAGTTTGTGGCTTCTGCTGACATCCCTTCTTACAGGTAGTGTGTATACCTACATTTTCAAATATATCTTCTGACTCCTTTCTTGGGAGTGGAAAATTGGGGTGGCCAGTTTGAGAGCTGATCACCCATGAATCTCACCAGACACCCAAGCTCATTAAAAATGAAGCTGAAATAAGCAGTTTAACTCTAGTAGCATAAGGTAAAAGTTAACTTACGCTGCTAAGGTGTTTACATGTTCTGTGCTGCTTTAGGAAGTGTTATAGTTATCTAGGCTACCTATTTGAAATCTATTGAGCTGGAAGTGGTTGTGATTGGTAATACTGCTTTATAAACGGTACAACTTGTGAACAACCCCAAGAGCAAATGCATCTTTGAAATGCATGAAGCTGCTGGTATATGAAGAGTTAGAGATATGTGTTTACTCACTTAAACATGAGCTGCCATCATTTAGGAAAATAGCATGTAGAAGTTCCTGTTGCTGCCTAAAAGGAATTCTTCAGTTGAGTTCTGCTATCTGTATCAATGATATTGATAGATTTTATATCAGATTTTTCACCATTCTCCACTAAGAAAGACGTAATCTGGCAAAATGCAGACCTCTTATATTAACACATAGTATTTCCCAAAAATTCAGTGTCCTTCAGAAATAGTCATTTGTATAAGAATGTCTGGAAACGGAACAAATGTGTCTGTCTTCAGCAGCAGTTCATTTGTATAATATTCTTTTCTTCCTCCTAGGGTAATGTTCTGAAGAACTTGCTGCAAGAGATGCTGCATTGGAAACAGAGAATTGAGCCACAGGTCTGAACACCTAAATGGTTCAGTCTATGTATGCTGAACCTAGCATATTTCTACACCTCCTTGATTTCCTTTTCCAAAGAGTTGAACTCTAAGATGTTGCAGCCTCATGCTTCTATGGTAACATTTCACACTCTACTTATGATGTAGGGTAATGCGAGACTGTCACTTTTTGGGGGCTTTTGGGATTTTTTTTTTTAGAACTCAAAAATATAGATTAGAACATTAGCTGCAGTCGTGCACCATCTGTTGTTGCCTCTTGGGCATACAAACATGTTCCTGAATATCCCCTGTGTCAACAAACCATGTATGATAGATAGAGAGATTTAACTATTGCCTGATGAAGCATCAGTGCATTGATTTTTTTTTTTTTTTAAACCAAGTGATATCTTGCATTAAGAAGAGATTTCCTTGTATCATATGCTAGTTTAACTCAAACCATTATGGCTATGGCATATATTTCAGAGAAAAAAAAAATCTAATTAGTCAGGCATACTAAATGTTCATTGATGGCAAATTCTTAAAACTTTCACGTAGTTATAGCTGTATCCACAACCAATACATTTCTGTAGTCATTGACTCTCTTGAAATGCTATTTCACTAATAGGAGCAAATGTTGTTCCATAAAAAGCAAGGAGCTTATGTTGATCCCTGTAATTACTTTTTAAGCAGATGGAACATACATGTCCAGCTCATTTTAGAAGCCCTAGACACAGCAGTCTTGCAGTTATGAGGAATCAGTCTCTCTTCCATGAAAAGAAATGACGGTAAAGAGAAATTGTGAGCTCTCAATCCCTACCACACAGCAAGTGTACTGTTGAAGGGACATGGAAAGCATTGAAAAAGTAGCTAAATAGAAATGAATGCTGCACAAAATGCCCTGGGCACTGAAAAGTGCTCGTTTTCATGTTAACCATACCCCGTGTGCAGCTTTCAGTGCTATTGATGGTCATGTTTTGAGGCAGGCCAGCCTAGTATCAGCTTTCTGGCCAGAATCCACCATGCACCATTAACAAGTAGTATCAAAAAAAAACCAAAACAAAAAAACTAGGAGGGCAAAGGTTCCTTCTCACACTGTATAAAAGCTGTCTGTTTGGGCTCAAGTTTTATCTACTACTGCATGGAATCAACATTTTCTTGAACATGGATATCTCATTTGAAGCTTGCCTGATGTTTAATATCTTCGAACTGTCTTTTGTTGGATCACAACAAAAAACCTGTCAGTTTACATATCAGTTGAAGCATGACAAACTGTTTTTCTCATGGATGAGGGCAAAAAAGCAAGAATGTAAAGGGCTACAGTTGCTAATTTGGAACAAAACTAAAGGATAGGACCTGGATTCCTTTCTTTTGGCTTGTATTTTACCATCAGGATCTCTGAAAGCAGCTGGAACTTGTGCTAAAAAGAAATAATGTCTGACTGGCTTCGGCTGAGATGTGTTGCACTGCCTGTGCCAGCTGAGCCCCCTTTCCCAGAGGAGGAGTTCCACCCTGTGGGAGCACAGATGGCAGTTGTGCCTCCTGTCTTCCTTCTGGCTCTGCCAGAGCAAAACCCAACTCTGTGCAAGTCCAAGAGATGATGCCCAAAACCTTTGCACCCTTCATTGCACCAGCAGCAGCATCTTCCTTTCTGAGCTGCTTCTCTACTACAGGTACTCTTGCATCCCCCAGTGCTGTGACTGCCACTTTGCTCTTATTTTCCTGTCTGCATTTCCACTGATGCAAACCAGGAGTAGGTTAGTCGTAACCTTATTAGTGAAAAAATCGGGGTCCTCTTGCATGTATCCATCTGGTATTGATTTTGTTGAGATGGTATGCCTGAGAGAAGAACTTCTAAGACTTTGTGCATAACCATCAAATAAGAAACTAAACTTACTAGTTATTTCCTGTAATAGGTATCCCTAGTACATAATGGGTCCCTTCAGATCAAGCACTTACCTCAATCTGTTTCTGTTGTCTTAGATATTGTCAAGTATCCACAAAAGAATGTCTGTAGCAAGATGTACCAAGTCTTAATAATGACAATACTGTCTCACTCTATAACTTTTTGTGTACTGCAAGGTCTCTTCTGTAGTGTGGAAAGGGTACATATAGATGTTGTCTGTGAATGGCTTTTTCACGTGGGTGAAAGTGTGTCAAGGTGTGTGCTAAAAATTAAATGATACTGCAGCTGTATGATAGTGCTTGGCTTTAATCTGTGCCCTCTCTAGTTTACTCACATGGACATGGCTGCAATTTTTGCAAGACTAATAAATGCAATCAGAAGGAAGCTGCATAATGTGACTCATGCAACCTGTTTAGTCATAAATTGCCTTTGCTTTTCAAATTCAGTCAAGGCCTTGCTAACAGTTATCTTGTACAGTCATTAGATGCAGAACAAGATGAACTCTAGGAAAGTTGCCCCAAAGACTAATTTTATATTTGTGGAAAAAAAGGTGACCTGGAAACCACAGCAATCTGAAGATTCGTCTAGATTTATTTTAAGATTGTTACTAGGGAAGACACAGAACAGCATTGCTAGAGACCAGCCAGTTGCCTCCCGAGAGGAAAGGATCTCTGTTGAAGTGAAAGTAGTTTTGGACAGGTGACATGCAATAGAGCTGACCCAGTGGAAGCAGGAACTGCACTTATAGATCATGCATGTGATGTTATTTAACCCCCTGCTGACATGGGAAGAGCAGTCTCTGCCTCCTTACCCCACAGTAGAGTGGCTTAGAAGCATCTGAGATAAGTTACTTGCATCCCCTGGGATCTATGTTAGTTGCTGAAACTGGTATAATGTGTATAAAGAAGAGGAAGATCATGCCCATGCATTCCTAGCCCCATCACAACCTTAAATTGAATCCTCACTATCAAGGAACTGGCCACCGTCTTGTGATATTGTTCTCTAAGAAGGAGAAAAAAAAAGCCATAAGATAAAACCCAACTACCTTCAAGTTGCTGAGCTGTCCTATGGCGACACTCTCTCATGCTGAAGGGGAAGCAAGGTGATAATACATCCTCTCTCCGTAAGATGTTTCCAGTTGAGAGCAGATCTGCTTCATCTGCCTTTCGCCCATCACTATTTGGGAACTTTACAATACCTCTTCACCAACAATTGTATACTTTTCTACATATGGACTTTGCTTTTGCAGAATCTGCAGACAGCATTGTTTTTTAAGGCTAACTTGTTTGATCAATCATTAGCTTATGGGACAAAGAGGACAGGCGTATCTTTCCACTTGGGTAGTCAACCTCTATGAAATAATTTATATGCCAATACAAACAGTATAGAATTTAAGATTTGAAACATTTTGATGTATATGAATTCTTTTGTAGTGGGTAAAGCAGATATAACAAAAGAGAAGGCTTTGTACAAACTTGAGAATTAAAGGAAATCAAAGTGAAACCAGAAACATTCCATCATTCAGCCCGGTACTGCTATCCTGTAAGTTGAGTAATGCTTTTAAAGCCAATAGGTCTTACTCGCGTTAAGATTCAACTGGTTTTGCTCTATCTTTTTGATGGTTTCACACAATCAAAAAGTATTCTACAATAGTAATATAAACTAGCCTTGCAGATCAATGTATTAAATCATGTTCTTCAGGTATATAAAGTAGAAGGAAGCTTGTATATGGATTAGCAGTCCTTAATTCTTTTAAACCACTTATTCAGTGTAGGACTTAAGTGTGTACTTAAAATTAAGCACAGAAGTAGTTCCCTTTCAATCACTAGGACTATTTGCATACTGAACTTTATGGAAGCGGTTAAGCACTTCTCCAGATCATGATTGTAAACAGAGACTCTTTGACATGGCAGCAAAATACATTAACACCAACTCTAGTCTTTTCTTAACTGTTTCACATCTTTATCCTGTTCACGCATACTTTCTCCAGTCAGTGACTTGAGCCTGTACCTGTCTGATTAATCGTTGAGAATCTTCCTGGTTCCTCAGTGTTTAGCAAAGTAATGTTTTGTCACACATTCCACCCATCTTTTTTCCAGTGTTCTTTGACTTCAGCAAAATAATGCGGTTGCACTCGGAAGCAGAATGTGACTTTTGACCTACTATTTCATTCCCCAGGTTTTTACCATCCTTTTTAAGATCACGTATATACTGTGACAGATGGTAAGTTCTTCCATCTTATGTACTGCTATTAAGAGTCAACGTGAAATAGGAATTGGACATTCTCCAAAGTTTGCCAGTTGTGCCCTGTAGGCAAGTATCCCTAGTCCTTTCCAATACATTCTATACATAATTGATCTCACTAACATTTGTGCAGTTGCCTGCACGCTCTGTTCTGCAGTTTGTTCTCAGGATTTTCCATAACTTAAATGCTTCATTAGTTACTCTTTATCCTTTGCATGAAGTTGAATTCAGCCTTTAAAAAATAATGTGAATGCCTTGGTCCATTTAAGAGCGGTAGTTGTGTCCTTTCTTTGAAAGTATAGCAGCGCATACAGGAAACTTGATCCAAAGTTCAGGGAGATCAGTAGACAGGCAAGACATCTTGTTATCATTGTATGAGGATGGAGACACATGCAGGTATGGATTTATCTACAAGTCAGTACCTTGCCCATGCAGTGCCCATGTGTTGCAGCCTTGGCCATAGAATTTTAATCGCCCTTAAATATAGCTGCTTATAGAAGTATTGGAATGACTTTAAGAATGAAATTACAATTGATTGTAAATGCTGGCATCCAGAACTTCACTGAAGAGGCTTTCAAGTCCACTAGAGTAATCTGAATGTCCAATTCCTCTTCCTTCTAATGGGAAGTACTCATATATCCAAATTGAGACTCCCAGCCTCTGATTATATTTACATATAGCCTTTATATGTGTGATCTATATATGCAGTCTTTCACACATGCATATTGCCAAGCTAAAATTGCCGTATTAGGGTAGCGCTGCCATCATTGTGATATCTGTTTTGTTTCAGGAGAAAAAAAACCCTCAAACTGAATAGATGCATTTTGTTCACTACTCCTAAATATATCTTCTTTTCTATAGGGAGTAATTTTGTTTGTATGAACAGTAGAGGCAAGAGAAAAAACACAGTATATCTTAGCCAGCTTCAGTAAATTTAGTCTTGTTAGTGCTTGAGTAGTAAAGGGGAAAGAACACAGAAGCAAATGCATGGAAGATTCAAGTTTTCTTGCATAAGCTTGTAGCTCTGTAAAAGTCTCCATAAGTTACAAAGCTTTAAAGGAACATGGAACTACTGGACAAAGAGATGAAAGGAGTTCTCTGTATAGGGGTCAACTTGCAAATAGACATCACTATTGCATAGCGACCAGTATCCTTCCTTATCTATAATCTAAATGATTTTGCTGCCTTATTTTGGGATGATTAATTAGACCTTATTTTTTTCTTTATAAATGTGTATAAACTTAGTATGATGTCTGGTCTGGACAACCTAACTGCTATACCACTAGGAAAGTTTGGTACGTTGTTGGCAATGTAGTGATTATGCAGTGCAAAAGAGGCTTCAGGCAGCTTCACTGTGGCATTTTGTTTGGGAAACTTGCCAGTAATTTGGTACAGCCTGGGTCAACATCTGTAAGCCCTAAAGCAGAAGGAAAACAAAAGATGGTACAATCGAGGCTGTGATACTCTGTCCACTGGAACTGCAAACTATGGGCAGATAATCCAAAACACATAACCTCAAAGCAAAACACAAAGACATCAGCCTGTGGTCAATTTTCTATGTGTATCCACTTCAAAAATTAACAGAAGCAGCAAGAAATCAAAGTCTATTGTTTCTATCCATCTTGTTCCACTTCTCACAATGTTAATATCATCTGAACATAATGCCTAGTGTGCACATTAGGCTGTATTCCTTGGTATGTCCTTCTCAGAAGTTTTATAAACATGTTACAGCAGAGGGCAGTAGGAACCTATGTCTCCGTAAGGTTGTTTTGTATCACTAGCATAGAAGTTCATGTCTTCTCCTCACTCTTCTTTCCTGCTAAAATGATATTCAAGGTCCAGATAAAGCTTAGAGGGGAGCTGCTGCAACTGTTGTCACTGTACTTGTCACAGTGAATGCAAGGTCTATACTTGTAGATCCATTTCTAGTCAGTGAACTGATTCTCTAGATTTGATGTATGCTGCAAACAACCCAGGCCCAAGCTGATGGCAGAAACTGACTAATTTTTATCTCAATTCAGAATCCTGTGACAGTCTGTAGAAGGGAAATGATGTGACAAACTATACATCTAATCCTCAAGCATGTTTCCCTGCTAGTTTCTGAAATATCTTAATCTTCTCCTAGAAGGCTACTTCTTAATTTCCTAACAATATCTAGGGTCTGAAAACTGGAGACTTTGAAAGTGCATGCATATAGTCATGAAAAACCCAGTGCTGTAAAGCAGCATTGGCTGGGAACCTCTCAGATCCATACAGCATGACGATGTCAACAGTGCCAGGATTACTTCTCCTCTGTGCATCTGTTCTCTTTAGTCTTCGCTTACCCTCGGGGCCTTCTGCCAGTGTCCAGGAGACACTGTGGTTCATGTGGGTTTGCTTGCCATTGCTTTCTGTTAGTTCACGTTAGTGTTCTAGTAAGCAAGCCATCTTGGTAGGTTGGGGTTTCTCTCCCACCCTGTTTATATTTCCAGAAGAAGGACATGCTTGTACACCCTTTTCTCCTGCTCAGTGGACTTGTGTCTCAGCAGCGAGCGCAGCTGTCTCTCAGCATAGTGCCAGCTCACAGCAGAGATCAGCAGAGGCTTTGAACGTGCTCTCTCCTTTAATCGGAAGTAGCCCGCATCTGATGAGCTTCCACACAACATTGCAAAACTCAGCTTTCCCCCGCCCCGGCTTCTCCAGGCTTGTGAGAGTATACGTGTGTGGGAAGGAGAGAGTTGTCATTGCGAAGAATTGGTCAGGGGAGTAGGGGATTTGCTCATTTCCTAGCTTACTGGTGAGGATCTGCCTTATATTTTGCTACACCTGGCATGTGTGTTTAACTTTACTTTGGTAACTATACCGTATGTACAGAAGTACTTGCTGAAAGACAGATAAAACATATTATACACAGACTGTGCTTAGGTATACTAGGAATGCGTCTGGTTGTAGAAGTTCCTAGCTCTTGCGGTCACTCATATTTGCTAACCTGAGACATTACTAGATAGTCTAGTTTTCTTTTTGCCATTTTCTTTCTTTGCCTGTGTGTTTGTAAAGGAAAGTTTAAAATCGGGGCCCATGTAACAGAGCAATTTGCAAAGTGGTTTGCTTCTGAGGCCAGACCAGCCCCAGCTATAAAGGACAAGGACTGCTCACTGCATGGTTGTTCACAGCTATTCAAGGATGGAAGAAGAAAGAAACTATAGAGGGGAGCTGCATCTTCAAAGATACCCTGTACCTTGTTCTGGTGCTCTTTTTCCCCTGTTATTCAGTTGAAGTCCATTCCAGGTGAAGTCCCGTTTTGGGCAAAAAACTGTCAAGGAGGTTAAACAGTAGGGGAGGAGTCAGGGAAATGAGTTAGTCTTTTGCTTTGATAATGTCTGCAGCTTAACGTGTTGTAGCGTTGTCGTAACTCTAGCATTGCGTTATTGCAGCTGCACATTCAGATGACCCCTTAGTGCCATGCTGATGTGTCACAGGGGATCAGGGAATACTTGAATGTCTGCTTCTGCGAATTGCACCCAGGATGCTCTGATACAGGAAATGTCCGCTAGATACCTGGTGGAGAAAACACTTTTCTGGGCTATCTATGCTTTCAAAGCTAAATTCCTCTGCAATATTCCTTTTAGAAACTGATTTAAATATGCATAGCTATGAAGATTGCTTTTACAAAACTATATTTAAAAAAAGGCACTCAAAATTGACCATACAAAAAATTAGTGAGATTATTGTAACACAGGAAGTTAGTTAACGGTTGTTCCACTAAGTATAACTAAGTTAACTGATAAACATATATTGAAAATCTATTTAAGTGCAAATTTCAATACTTATACCTGAAAGAACAACAAAGGGCATGAAACAGACTCATGTGGTTTTAATAAATCCTTAAACAGGCTTTATGTGGTATATTATCACAATTTCACCATGAAATGTGAAGAATGCATCTTGAAATAAACCTCTGTTCTCAGGCCAGCCTCTTGGGCAGATGGGTGTCAAAAGGCTATTCTCTTCTGTGAGCATCAGAAGATTGAATGATTTGTGATGTAAAACGTACCAGGACTACAAAGACAAAAAACGTAGCTGATTAAAGGGAAGTTTTTCATTTAAATTTGAACTTGCTCTTTTGTCAGTGTAGATTTTTGGTATGAATGCTTGCACTGGCTCTTTTCTTGTCTCTTTAGGGGACATCAGAATCACTGAAACTCTGGGGAAAAGCTAAACCACATTATTCTTATCTAATTCAGAGCCCTGAGTATGTTGCACAGTGTCACTGAGGTAACTCCTATCAAGTTATGCTGCAGTGGTACTTTTCTTATGTTTAATTATGTGCTGCTTATTAACACAAAATGGTGAAAATAATCAGCTGTTCAAAACAAGAGCAAAATTACTAAAAACAGCTGAAAATTTTTGAGCAAACAGATTTGGTGTTGGAAATTGCTGATTAGGTAAAATGGAAGCATTTCAAATACACAGACCCATTCTCTTTGAAATCTCAAGGAAAGCTTTTGAACCTTTCTTTAATTTGACAAGCCAAAAGCACCTCATTCCAATTATAATCTTAGATGTCTCATACAATGTAAGTTGGTAAAAAGCACTTTGAAAGCAAATTTCAGTATTTTATTTTGCCCTTTTTTGTATTTTTAATTATAATGTGAACTTGAACATTTTGTCATCTTCCAGAGGAGACGGAAAGTCTTTCATGAAGTTAGTACTGCCTGAGGTTGGTCAGGATCTTATGCAGATGTGAGGTCAACACCCTACATAGATAGGTGGAGGAGTTAGATTGCAGGAGTTAAGAGAAACCAAAGAAGCACGTATTTACACTGAAGATTCACAGCCTGTCTATTTTAGCCTTGGTCAGACTTTAATGGATGGCTGCTTCAGTGTGCCTGCCTGTAGCTGAATCTGAACCAGAGGGCTGTTAGAAACATTAAAAATCCTAGTGTAGCATCTTGGGACTCCATCATCATAGGGCTTCCCCACATTATGGAAGTTTAAGCTTGGATCAGCTGTCACTGATACAGAAATTTGAGGAAAGATTCAAAGAGGATTCAGAAAAGACAGGATTGATCCAAACACAAGGGAAAGAACTTAACAATAGTAGAGCACCCAACTGTTGTGAACCAGGTAATATGATGGTGTTAGCCTCAGTTTCTGTGCTTAAAATACAGTATCCTAGAGGAAATAATCCTGTCATTATAAAAGATGTGCTACATTACCTGATAGATTTTCTAGTTTCCAGTGTCTGAGATCCATAGCCAGCCCTCTTTGGGGTGGTAGGTGATGAAATAGGAAGGGAAAAGCAGGAGCGGTTACCCGTTTCCTCCTATTTGGCGTGAATTGAGAGGAATATGGGCTCTGTATCTGGCTAGGTCATTGTTTGAGGACTAAACTGCCAAGAAGTAAACTGTGTTCTAGTTCATCCTCTAGTCTGCTCCTAGCAGGGTGTTGAAATGTCCCTACAGTGATCAGTTTGCAATGTTAGTAGCTGGATTTGTGACAGCATGACTGTGGCAGTGCCCATAAGGAAAAAGCATTAAGACAGTAATTTGTCACACAGGTCACTTGAATATCCTTAAGATGCTTCTAGCACATGATTAAGAAAGAAAGTAGCAGTACAATTGCTTCTTTATAGTCAACAGATGTTTCCAAACTTAGTAAGTTCTTAAGACCTACACCATGAGCTAATCTTCCCTGGAGTAACAGCTTCTTCTACCTCAGAATATTTATGGTTATTACTATTACATAAATACGCAGACATGCCAGGGATCAAGTGTTCATTTTTTTTCAAGGTGTGCAGTATACAGAGTGAGAGGGGCCATCTAATGGTAATAGATTCAACCTAAACAAAAAGCCAGATGAAGAGAAGCATTGCTGCATGCTTGAGCCACATATTGTCTCACTGGACTTCGCTTAACAGGCCTTACTCTGAAATACAGCTTTCACTTTGCCCTGCTTTCAAATTCTTAAAAAATCCTTTTAGAAGAAATTAGGCAGAGGTTAATAGTAGCTTTACTTTGAAATCTGCTTATGCTTTACATAACATAAAAGCCTGCCTGTCTAGGTTAGATGTCTGCTTAGTTCTGTGCCACCTTGTATGAGCGTAAGGAGTAAGACTCAGTCTTAAACAACAGAAGGTCAGCTGAATTGCAGTTAATCCTTTCTTTTCAACTCCCAGAAAGGAGGGGGAAGAAATTGATGCAGAATAGAATCATACTCGAATGGTGAACGTCTCATATAATTTCACAGAGTTCGAACAGAGGTAAGTTTAGCCTGCTCATCCACAGTATCTACTATGGGATCAACTAGAGCCTTTTCCTGTTCCAAAGGAGAGAGTTCACCTCATAGGGAACACTACTGTGGCCAGCAGACTACATCTGGTAGACCTTCTAGCAGCTACAAGGAACACTTCAGCTCTTCAGCTGAGTGCAGCCAGCTGTGACGGTCTGTATAGGTGATCCCTGGGTGTTCGGATGGTTTTCTCCACAGCCCCTCTTTCAACTGCTGGGAAGACTTCAATGAGGTTGAGAGATGCATTGTAGCTGAAAATTAGTCAGCCTGGGATTTGCCAGTATGTAGTTCTGCTGGCCATGATCGCATACTGCTCCGATGCTGCCTTCTACTGAGGTAAAAGACTCTACTCCTCTGAGATCAAATGGGATGCCAAGCAAACACTGCCAGAGAGGTTTTGGTAGCACAACTACCACTTTCAGAGGTAGCCTAGGTCTCTTGGCACAGCACCACGTTGCATATGTATCTGTTTGCAGCTCAAAATATATCAGCTTGCATAGGTGCCAAAATGGCATAGCATAGTCATGCCTTTCTGGCTCCCCATTTTCACTTCTAGTTTACTTCTGTTATTGTTGCTTTTCAGATCTGTCTCTGGTCTTAGAGGATTATCTGCAGCTTTGTTTCCTGCAAAGAAAATGCCAGTTTAAATTCTTCTCAGTCAAGAATGATCTAAAGCATCACTGAGTCAAGGACTTTCTACCATGAATTCAGTAGAATTCAGGTGAGGTCCTAAATCTGCTTGTGTTGTATTTTCTTTTTAATTTAACCACACTTGCATTACTTCTCTTGTAATATTTCTTGGCCCTTGGTAGCATTCGAGAAATGTTCCAGTTTAATGCTTTACATGACTGTCAATAATGTACCAATGACTGTCTTCTATATCACTGAGGATGCTGAGAAAGATGCCTGGAGATGTCCCTCTCTTTTCATAGTTCAAATTCATACTTATTCTACTCTGTTTACAGTGTTTAGGGAGATCTCAGTTTGCATTACCTGGATCATATCTGAAACTATTCAAATCGGTTTTGAGAGGAAGCTGTGTGTAAGTTATCTTCTATAATCTAACACTATATCTGATACTTCCTTTCAGTTTCCTGATGGTTACGTCTAAAATGAAGCAAACAGCAATATTAGCAACTGAAATTAACCAAAAATTTGTGCTTTAGAGACCTAGGCAGTGCATTGCTCTTACTTCTCTTATCCTCTGAATGCCTATAGATTTTTTTTTTCACCTCTCAGAATTTGTTCCTTTTCATTTTATTGGCAATAGATGCTGTCATTAGTGCCACACAGCAGAACTCAGCAATTTTTCAAGGATGCTTTGCTATATTGCGTTTTCTGTCCCAAGATGGAAGTGAAATGCGTTGGCAGAAATTTAGCAGAACACAAGAGACACTTCCTCATCAAGAAATAAGATGCAGCCAGACAGTTTAGCAAAGGTGGTGGTCTAGTCTCTGGCTGAGTTCAGCACTTAGGAGCACTGCTTTTCATTGAAGTTTCCATAGGTGCTGTTATTTCCAGTTCCCTCCACTTGATTCAGCATTTGTCCATATGAGATGTTTGGTATCTAAGTGTGGTGGGATGGCCATGGCCAGCAGCCAACTCCCACCACCTACTTGATTACTCTCCTCTCCCGTCCCCCAGCATGAAAAAGAGAGAATAGGAAGAACAAGAATGAGAAAGCTCATGTGTTGACATGAAGACAGAGGGTTTACTTCCTGTAAACATCAAGGGCAAAACAGGTTAGACTTGAGGAAAATTAAAGTATTGTAAATTAATGGGTGTATATTTAATCACTGATTTAGGTATTGGATAACAAAAAGACAAGCACTAAAACACTTAGAAAATACACCTCTCCTTCTGCCTTTCCCAGGCTCAACTTTACTCCCTCACTGCTGCTTCCTCTCTTCCCCACCTTGTTATCACCACAGGTTTTGTACGATCAGTCCCTTCAGCGAGGCAATGGAGAGTGGGGTTTACAGTTGGTACCTAGCAGTTCCTCTTTGCTGCTGCCTTCTTGTCATGCTCTTCTGTTCTGGTGCAGGTCCTCCCTAGCCTGCAGTGAATGCAGCTTTCCCAAATTCTCAACTAATACAGGATTCAGCACTCCAAACACCCAGGGCTGCCCACAGTGCCTGCTACTGTGTCAGGTCTCTTAGAAGTGGTATCATTGCGCCTCATGCTGAGTACCATGCAGAGTGGTAGCGTCAGGAGGAGACCCGAGGATGCCCAGTGACTGGGGAGCCTGCACTGGCCCTTGTGTCCGCGGTTGAGCGTGGAGGTTCTCAGCACTTTCCAGGATATGGCTATCAATAATAAACCATTTTAAATATCTCAAAAGCAGTGCTGTGATGACAACCCAAGTAATTAATTGCATTACTTTTAATAGACCCTTCAAATAGTGCCAAG
This sequence comes from Cuculus canorus, assembly GCF_017976375.1. Lineage (NCBI taxonomy): Eukaryota > Metazoa > Chordata > Aves > Cuculiformes > Cuculidae > Cuculus > Cuculus canorus. The sequence continues at coordinate 105,321,821 of NC_071403.1, forward strand.
TCAGTGACATCTGCTGCAGTGTGGAAATACCTTCAGGGAAGAACATTTTTAATATAACGATACCTCAAAAGGCAGGCCATAGATAGATAGGCTGAAAATGGCCATGCAGAGGATAAAATGTTTTAACAGACTGTTAAGCTTTCCTGCTTATTGCTCAGCCAAAAAAAAAAATGACCATTCACCCACTTACTGGTGGATGATTTAATTAGGACCTGCTTCTAAAACCAGAAAACTTGTCTACCTAAGATGCACTCTGTGCTTCTTGAAGAAGGTCATGTTTTCCTGCACTGTATTTCTGTTTGGCATCAGTATTACTTTTGCTCATTTAAGCAGAGTTATCTTTGATACCCAATGGTGAATCAAATCCAGGGGAAGCATCATCCTCAGCTGATGCACACAGGCTTGCCCTAGAGCACTTAGAAGCACTGATTAACAGCAGCAGAGTGTGTGGAGCTGGAGTTTTCATATATACACAAATTCACTTGCTGCTCTGATCCTCTTGGGGAAAAATGCAAAGATCTTATTAAAATAAGGTTTGTTTATTGACCTTCTCTCTAATTTCTGTGTCTATAAAATAATCTTGTTTATTAAGAAGTCATCTTTAGCTGAAATACACCGTGTTCCCTGAAACATTTTGTGCAGAATCCATGAATTGAAGCTGTACAAACTGAATATCAAGGAATTAATTTCAGAGGATATGATCTCATAATCTCACTAGCTATTCATACTTGGAGTTGGATAGGTTTTGGCTGGCAGCTGCAACCCTGGAGATAAGTTCATCCGTATATTCAAAGGAAACAGCACTTTTTAAAAAATTATATTTACTATTACATTTTCATGCTTGTGTCAAGTCTCAGGGTTTGGATCAAAGGCCAGGCTTATTCTTGTGTTGGTGCTAGCACCTAGCCTGCTCTGATTCAGTGGCGTTATTGTGGAAGTAGTGACCAAACTTTATGATCCTGCTCCAGTGAATCTCAGAAGAACTGGCAGAAATGCAGTTCTAGGATCTCTCTTCAACCTTCATGACTCTCTCTGCATCAATAACTGTGTACTGCAGTGGCAGTGCAGAGCCCATGGAGTCGGCTTTATGTCTCAAAGTAGTGCACTTGTATATATAGGGTTTTTTCTGAAGCCATTCTGCAGCCTCTTCACATTTTGCATTTTGCAATGGTGAATTATGTATCCTACAGTGCTTTGGAAATGGAGAGAGGAAGAGGGACACACCATATGTACCAAGTGGAATTTTCTTATTGTTTAAAAACTTCACTATGTAGAAAATAGTGGAAAAGTTGCCTAAAAGCAGTCTGGAAGTAAAGAATTGTTCAGTGGTTCTTTGTTATCTCTGTGGAATGGAAATAGAGAACTGGCAACAGTGCCTCAGTTACTGGAAGTCTCCAAGGTAATTTCCAAGACTCGTTGATAGCTTACATGGAATTTGGGCAAGTAAATTTTCAAAAGAGTACTTCCCAGTTAATTCCTTTTATCTGTCTTCAGTAGATGACTCGTTTATTACCAGAATTTACTCATTTGGCTGCATTGCTGTACAATCTTCCTTTACATATTATGTGCCTAAACGTCAAAGATTTCCAAAGGTCTCATGATTTGCCCTGACGTTAGCTAAACCTGTTGGACTTCAATGTCTCAAAAAGGAGGCTTGCTATGTTCCTTTAAAGCAGCAAGTGAAAAACCCAGCCTCTGGCATTTAAATCCAGAGCCAAAGCTAGGTCACATCAGCTCAGTTAAGCCTTTAGGTAGGTGAGTAGACAATGTCACTACTTTGATTCCTAGGGGCTGTTCTCGTGTTTAAACAGGTCTGTCCCCTTTGTTGAGCTGCAGCCAATGTCCCAGAAGCTTGGTTGAAATGAGCAGCTGGGTGCTGACAGGCCAAACTGCCCCATGTGCAGATATATGTTCAGCATCCTGTCATATGGTGAGCTGGACCCTTCACAGGAGAGGGCACAACCTCGATTCTGTTTTATTTACCCTAAAAGAAGGCAGCAGACAAATTCACATGAGAAGGGAAATGGGCTTGCTAGAAGATACAGGATATCCATAGGGATTAAGACTGAAGGTCTGAGTGAGGGCTCTGTTAATGAGGCAAGGCCCTTGTAAAAGGGCCTGAAAGCCTTAGGCTGGCCTTGTGGGTAGAAGTTCTGAAAGGGTCACTGGGGAATAGTGTGAAATTGGGAGACGCAAAGGCTTTAGAAACGATGGCTCCTGGGATCTGCTATGGGTGGGAGTTGGATAATGCTGCACTTGAAGAAGCTGATGATGCTTTTCTTGCCAGAAAGGAGGAAAAGGCATGGAGAAAGGAAAACTGATGTTTGTAATTGAAGACTGACTGGTTTGGGGTTTTTTCTCTTGCTTTGACTTTGGTTCTAGAAGCTCTAGATCAACATTAAGTCACCTCAGCTGGGTCACAACCTGGTGATGAGAGAATCTTATATGAATGAGCCTGTCTAAACCAAGTAATCCTCTGCTTGAGGAAAACTTGTCTCTCTTCAGTGTCATAGGAGGAAGAGGCGGCTGTGTTTTACTTAGTCCAGTAAATGTAGTTAGTCGCCTTGCTCAGCACTCATTGCCGTGTGAGCAATCCCACCATGTACATGTCCAAAGTTATGCAAAGCCAAGCGGGAACGAAAGTACTTTTATGAGGTGGTGAGGAAACAGAATTTAAAAAAAAATGTGAGCCACTTTGAAATGTAACCTGAGACATTTTGCATGTTGCAGATCGCAACTAGATTTTCAAAACCAGAAGGAAAAGCAGCACTACTAGACCACATGCAAGGAGGGCTGTACCAGGCACTGAATATTCGTATTCTCATCTCACAAACAGACCATGAGTGAGAACTGTTGCCCGAGGTTACAGGATGAAATTCAGTAGGTATCAAAAAAAAAATTAAATAATTAATTCCCCCTTTTCCATGTGCTTTCACCTGATACAGACTTCATCATATGAATCTAATGCTTCCTGTACATTGTAGTTGAAATGCTGCAATTCTCCTTAAAACAGATTAACCAGTGAATGAGAACAAAGGTAAGCCATCGTATAACTCAGGAGAAGACTGTTGGTGCATCTGTCAGAGATTAGTGAGCATTAGACTCTACAATAGTCAATGCCACAGAGAGTAGACTGGTGAGAGGACTGCCTGCTCCTTTGCCTTCTGATCCATTGCCCAAGAGGTGAACCTAAAGATTTTTAGTGCTGGCCACTAATTTGTTGACCTTGACAAATACTTTCCCATCCTGGTTGTAAAAGACTGGAAGATGCAGAGCTCTTGTGAACTGTAGGCATGATTTCAAAGAATGTTTCCATGTATTTTCACTTTGGCAGCTGTGGGTCTTATGGGTTGTGCTGTAATTTATGTCATAAACCCAAGTATAACAATATTTCCTGAAAAACATCACCTAGTATAAAGTAAATTTTAATAAAACTGTACAAGTTGGTTTTTGTAAAGGCTTGTTTCATTGCCCATTGGAATCCATAGAAAGGTTTCAACTGACTTGGGTGACTACTGATGGGATGAAGTAGGCTGTTTCATGGAAAACCCGGAGGATGGTGGTGGTGATGCTACATTAAGACAGTGTAGAAAAGCCCATACTCTCACTAGCAACAGTAAATGAGGAGGAAAGATATTTTTTTTTTTTAATCTTTCTTGCAGAAAAAGAATAAAAGTTAGGAAGAAAGATAGGCTCTAGAACAGAGAGAAATATGACAATGAGAGCTTTCAGCAGGACCTGACTGACTGGGGTTTTCATCTTTGTGCACAAAATGAATATGGCATACAGAACAACTAGTGAAATCAAGATTTACATGCAAAATAACTGAAGTGGGTGAATTTGGTACGAATGATGGCTTAATTTTTTGATCTGCAGAATAAAATGTGACAAACTTCCAAAGAAGCGCAGTCATCCTTGTTTCAGTACTAAGTGCTCTGTGGGAGTTGCAGCACTGATTAAGTTACAGGCTGTGGATTTCAAGTGCCCTTTTTCGAATGTGATAGTGAGGGTTGTTGATAATGAGGTTAAACTTCACATGGAAACCAGATGATTCAAGGAAGCTGAACTACAATGCTGCTTTCTGCACTGTGATCTGCGCCCTGCTCAAAGGTCAGCTGGAATAAGTAGACCTGGAAAAAAGCAGAAAAAAAAAGACAGTTTTTTCTTGTTCTGATATGGAGCAGGAAGGCAAACTTTGCCCTCTTCAGCTTCTCCACAGTGGCACTGTTTTGGCAAGGAAGGTACACAGAAATCTGTTGAGTTTTATTGGTAATGTGAAATTTTATTGATGGTTCTTCTTGATATGGAGTCTGTGCAATGATGTCCACATCTTTCCAGAGCCACAGTTAAGTCATGAAGCTCTGTACAAGTATGGAAGCACCCGATGCAGAGATCCCCATCACTGTAGGGTTTTAGACACTGCATGACATAAGGATTATTTGCTGCACAACAAGCAGTTTTCTATTTGAACACATTTCAACAATATGACAAAGACTGGAAAAAATTGCTCTCAACTTTAATTGAAGAGGTAATTGCTAAAAAGAAAAGAATGGAACTACTGCTTTTCTTGTGTGTTACCTACTTACTTGGCACATCTCCAAAATCAGCTGATGGAAAGAATAAATCTGCATTTCAGGAGAAAGCCGTAGGTAATCCAAATAATATACTTGGCTATGCACTCCCACTCCACTCAAATTCATTTCTGAAGTGATGAACATACAAGGAATTTGAATACATTGTGGAGGAATAAATGCTACAATAATTTAAAAGGGGATAAAAAACAATGAAGCATGCTGAGCTGCTATTTTTCGACTTGTGAGTTAGAAATTTTTTTCTGAGGCTGCTGTGTTGCTTTGCTCTCTTCCATTTTTTCCTCCACCAGTTGAAGAATTAAACGAGTTCTGGTGAAAAGAGAAGTCTGTGGCTCTAAGTCCTATTCTATGGATTGATGTGAGTCTTAATTTCTGCTTAGACTTTGTGCCTACTGTCTCCCAAGTGGATTTCATTCATTAAAAAAAACAGCTTTATTTCTCTGTCTGATGTGTATTAAGCTCGGGTAATGTTCAGTCCCAACTACTGTTTAGGTCCATGAAGAAAAGTTTTGTTTTTCATTAACACCCACGACTTAACCAGTGTTTGTGGATCTATCATCTTTTATTTCCTCTTTAGCTTCATTTTAGCCCATCTATATTATATGCATGATTTTGCCATTTCCTTTGTTAAGTTCTTGTTTTTCTACCAAGCACTGTGGTATATACATGTGCTATAGCTCTTTCATAGGCAAAACCTTGATTCCCTGCCTTTCCATTAACCAAGATGATATCTTTCAGGCATATCTTTAAGTATTTTTTTTCTAGATTTTTCCCTGAGTAATTTTTATAGACAGGGAAAAAGTCCTTGTTCATACCAGGATCAACTCAGAGAGGCAGAAAACCCCATGAAGATGTGGGCTACTGCTCAAAAGTACACAACCCCATAACAATACTCAAATATTGCTTCAGTTTTTCCCTGATGGTCTAGTCCAGAAGTTATTTCCCAACAGCTCAAGGTCAAAAAGTGGAGTGTAGTTTGTAGCCAAGACCCAAACTGAAAGAAACTAAAGGGTCTTTTATGCAGGAAACTTGAAAGGCCGCGTATTTCCTTCCCTAAGTATAAATAATTCTCTCTGTGACCCCTGTGGCATGATCCCTTGGAAATGATATAAATAGTACTTTCCAAAAGAAGTGACAAGATGTTAACTTTCTGGGGAAAGTAGGTAGGCAGGCCTTTGAGACCAACAGGAGACACACTCAAGCAGTGCAGGCAAAAGCTAGCTTTCAAAATTCTCCTCAGCAGCTTTTTCATCTGCAGAAGCTTGAGTTTTTCCAAGCAGGTTTTGAAACATATTATTACAGTAAATGTAAGGCTCCAATAGTGGTGCTGAGCTGATAATCCTGGAAACCAAAGCTCTTGGCTTACCCAAAAAACCTAGCACAGGGCATGCAGCAGAAGTGGATGGTTCCCTATCTAGGCCCCCTCCTGGGAGGGGAGAACATTACTGCGTCCTGTTCCCAGTGGGTACTTCGCCTGCCAAGCTGCTAGTAATAGAGTATTGACTCACTGCCACTCGAAATAGCTCACATACTGATGTTGCCCAGAACCCAAAGTGTATTACCTCTGCATTAATTGAAATGTAGCTTTCAGCAACCCTTATAAACCTGCTCGGCTGTAGTGCGAACGCATTTGTTTCCAGCAGAGATCCTGATAACTAGTGAGATTCAGGAGCGGTGACTGACCTTTGATCATTGGATTTCAACTTGGCTTGCTGCCCTGCTGGGAGGAGGAAAGGAAAATTCTTCCTTATAAAAGCCAAGTTCATGTCAGTGTCTTCTGTTAACATTTAGTTTGTTTAGCTAAAAACACAAAGCTTTTAAGGTCTCTTTGTACTGAATTGCCTGGCTCCTTTTCATGATGATACTCCTAGCTCAGAATTTGTGTCTTCATATTTAATCTGTATGTGACTTGCATTTCGAACGATAGTGCAGTTGCTGCATTTCCAAATTTGCCTGTCTCCTAGCTTTCCCCTTGTTTCACCTCAAAAACTGCCTTGGGATTTTCCTCAGGGCTGCCAAAGGTCAACTTCACTTCTTCCTTGGAAACTCCTTAGCTCCACTGTTTAGGGACAAACCCTCTGCTTGGATGCCGCCCAGGTGCTGCTCTGGTTATAGTCCCCTGAGGGCTGGAAAGGTAGAGTGAACAACCCTGCAGGCAGTCATGGTGCTTTTGCAGTCATCGGACTCCAGAGAGAACCAGGGCTCTTGCACTTGCAGCTCCTTCGGGATTCATTCCTGCTCACGCTCCCCCTGTGCTTTTTTCTGATCATTCTTCATGACAGGAGGGACAACTGACACCTGTTCAAATCTAGGTTTTAGATTGCCAGCTGCTACATGACCTGGTTCCTCCTGTGACTTTGGAGTAATTCATACAATCTGAGCTTGAACTCCATGCTTTTCTCTGAAATTACTCTGCTTTACCCCAATTATACAAAACCCTTTCCTACTGGAAATGTAGTTCATTATTAGTGGGAACAATAGCAGATAAGCATCATTGGCTTCCACTACACCCCAAGCCAAAACAAAACCGAAAACTTAATAACACCTGGTAAGGCAAGTTTAAAAAAGGAAATGCACAAAAGGGAGCAAAGAGGTCACAATTTTTTAAAGAAATGTAAAATGAACGCACAAAACAAACGCATCCCAGAACAAAAGCTAAATCTGCAATGGCAGCTGCTGTCTTTGAACTGTGTTTTTTTCATGGTGCACTGCACCATTACAGCGTGGGTTAAATAACCACAGTATGAGGTCAATGGCCCCTTCAGGAGTGTGCTAATTTCACACTATGCCATTGTTAATAGGCAAGATTTAACTGATATTACTCTTGTTGGTATGTAGTCTCTAAACAATTTTTAGATTGTTTCAATTTGTCTTGTTAGAGGATCAATTTGTTGTTTTTGGCAATTTTCTTATTGGAAAATTAGTTTCATCTTTAAATACTGAGATGCATGCTGTTATTTCAGTTGGTGTTCTCTTCTGCTTTAGTTTCATGTTTTCTGGTGTTTGACAAAGTGTTTGTACAAGTGCAAAAAAGGGGGAAGAGTAAAGCTATGAGCAGGTTAAATTCAGCACTGGGATGAGTTTAGAACCGTAGTGGGTTTCTACTTTTGCAAATAGTTTTGCTGTCACCTTTAATGGTATATTTTGGACCTGCTTTATTGTAACAGGTCACAATCACTTTGCTTTTTGCCTAAGCTATGGATTCTCTGAAAAACTATATTGGTGTCTTCAATTAATTCATCATATACCACTCTTAAATGGTTTCCTAGAGAGTGCCAGATTTTTGACCTAGTGTGAACTGATGCAATTTGATTGGCTTTCACACTGCTGCTTGATTTTTATAGTAGCATACCTAAGACATAATTTGCATTGTACTTAGGAGAAGAGGCTTGTAAAGGCCACCTGCCTGGCAATGTAGCTGTCTGTGTGTCAACCTGCCTTGATTGTGAGTATTCCCATTAACAATCTGCCTGAATGCATTAGGAAACATTAGTGCAAGCACCTTCACCATGAGCCTGTTACCACCTCTGGAGATTTGATGTGCCACAGCAACCAACCTGTGAAGCCAGAAGGGCCTGGTACTCAAAAAAGGGAAACTGAAGGAGGACATCCAATCCCTGGATTTAGAAGCATTTAAGTAACAGATCTATTCTGGTAAATTCACGTTTTTAAATTTAAGCTCACACTAACATTGCTCAGTAGCCTGTGAGGTTTCTTTATTGGGCTGAAACCCAACCATGCGGCAACCTTGTCCAAATGGAGTTTCTGAGTGGAGCCTGGGGTCTGGCCTGGGTTTTGGTAGCTTAAGTCATGGTGAGTCTCTGAGAACCTCTTCATTTTCAGTAAGTAAGCACATTTTGAAGGTCTGCAGCAAGACAGCATTTAAGAAGCTTCTGCTAGAATAACCACCAACAGATTGTAAATTTCAAAGTGCAGTGTAATTGAATCTGATCTCTGTCTTTTACAGACTGTAGTAATTGGAAATTGCCTTTCTTTTAAATGTATACCGTTCCTAGCATGGCTTCTTATTGGAACCGTGATCTCATCATTTTTAAAGACATAGGAATGTGAAGTAAGAAGTGGCGTACAGTCCCCTTCATACTAGCAAAGTGGCAAAGTGGAGACTTTGGGATACTTCCTGCTGTGTCTTTGGTATTAAACTAAGTCCTACACAGTAATTAACAGCTTAGCAAATATGAACTGAGCCCTTGAATAGCCACAGCCTGCAGCCCAAATAACAGTGCTCTGTTCCAGGTCAAAACAGATGACCTACAGAAGGGCTGAGTGGAAGCAGCCCGGGTTTGCACTTGGCAGCGGGATACAGCACGCTGCTTGTAGCACCCCTCTGGCCAGCCCTGCAGGGGTTGCATCCCAGAAGGTCCATGCTGCCCTGGCTATATACTCTTCACACCTCCTTAGTCTCAGCCTTTGTCTGAACACCATCCTACCCAGTGGCTGAGCAGTTCTGTGTATAATGTAGAGGGTCAAAAATTTTTCTTCGGCAATGGGAATACAATGATTTCCCTAATTTTTAGTTCCTGTTTGTCTAGGACATCTAAAGGTAGGATTTGAACTTAAGGAAATGAAGTAAAACAGATAAGTCTGGACCTGAACATCATCTTTTGTAATGTAGGTTTGCCACTTCATGTGCACATTCTTTCTCTTCCTACATCCCTTTTCTGTGTCAATAACAGTTTTTTTGGCATGCAATGATGGACAAGTTATTTGCATAGGTATTGTTTAAAGATTGTGCAGAAAGCTACAAACAGATTTGAGGCCTGGGATCTTTAGTGGAGAGTCTATTTAACTTTATCAGGAAGAAATTTAAGACTAGATTTGCTTAGGATAAAGTACCCTTATGGTAGGACTGTACTGGTCACTCAAAAATGATTGAATGGCTCAAGAGAATGCAAGGAGACTGGTGAAGACTGTCTCAGCCATCTGTAACCTAAGTCTAAGCAAGCCCAAACTAGAAATTTGGCTTGTTGGAAAGGGTGGTACATTGGTAAGAAAAACCTCCTAAGGAGTGATTGTTCATACCCTCTTCTTTAAAACAAGGCTGAAAAACTTTTCAGAAGACATATTCTAGCCAAATATTTACTTAAATAGATGGCTATTTTGTTCTATACAGGCTTTCAGAGTTGAAATTAAAAAGGTAATGATACACCAGAGATGAGAAAGAGTGATCGTAATGGTTCAGTCTTGCTTTTAAATTCTCTGAATTTCTCACCTGCATGTAACAAATGAGTGGATACTCAAAACTGGGCCTATGTCTAAGACAACTGACACGAATTCTAAAAAATTTAGGATATGATGGAGGGTAGGACCTTTCTCCGCACCTACTTACCTGTTCCATGGGGGAAAGAAGTGTTTGCAGTTCTCTTGGACGATGCAGCAGAGAGAAATTGGCTATCACCTTCTCCTTGTCCTCAAGACAGTTGTTTTGTTCTCATCTTTGTTGATGAGGAGGACATACCACCACTTCTCCTGTTGTTGTGCATATTGAGTAGTAGGAAATATCCTGATGATCAGGTGCTTTGGAGGGTCATCACAGAAGAGGCTGACCAGCTCCTCCTGTCCAAAGGCTGTCTCTTTCGTTGTTTCCGAGTAGTTTAAAGCTGTCATCTACCTGCTCTGTCTACCAGTAGAGATGATCATACTCTCAGCTTTCTGTGTCATGGGCAGGAAAGTACATGAGAATTTGGACTGCAGAGACAGTTATTACCTGCAACTGTGTGCTGCCATGATGTGGTTACAAGCTGGGTTTCAGTTTCACATTTTTTTTATTAGCTATAACTATTTGGACTGGCTGTGGCACTTTGCTCAATGCTTTTCTCTCATGAAATCCATCTACTCATATCTTCTCACTTAAAAAATATATTTTGCATGCAAGTTCCCCAAATAGCCAATGCCACTCCAATTCCCACCTTTTTAAGGAAATACCACTTAAGCATCCATGTGTGCTGAGCAGTGATGTTTTCAAAGACCGGGAATATATTACTGTGATCATAGGGAAGGAGACAGGATTAGGTACGTGTCACCCACTGCTTCCATTATTTCAGTTGGACTTTGAAGTGCAGACCTCTTGCAGTTGGGTGACTGAAGCAAGGCAACTGAAATTAGAAACCACTTTTAATAAACACTGTATAAATAACATTAGTATGAGGGATTAAATGAAGAGCAGTGAAGGAATTTAAGGGCATGAGGTTGATGGTTCTCCTTATGATGCTTCTTTGAACCTGTGACCAAATCCTACTATTTACCCTGCGGTATTACTTACTCCACTGTGCCAAAGCAGTTGTCTGTTTTGGAAGAGGTAACAGTTTCACATATGTACCATATTTTAAGAATGATTGATAGGCTTCACGTAATCAGAGTGTGAGTTACACGTAGGTAATTCTGCTAACTAATAAATATACTTCACACTAACCTCTTTGTGATTACTCAGAAATATCTGCATACACAGTCTGAAGGATTCCCTATGCTTTTAATTCATTTTTCTTTCATGCTAATATCAGTGTTGTGATCCTCTGTCCTCTGTTCTCTGGTAAAGGTAGAAGTGGCACTGTTCCTCTTTCTAGGACACAGCGTGCTGCCTGCGTATTTCCACTTCTAAATTCACAGCCAGGCTTCACCCAAAAAGGTATTGACATAAATTATTTCATTTTGTGTTTTGAAGGTTCCCTCTGGTCATATAAAATAGATTTCATTTGAAAGTGGTTTTCGTAATCAATTTTCTTATTAGCATTTAAGCCAGAAAGTTGTGCTGAATGCACTTGGCTGGAACGCACACCCTTTCAAGTAACTTTTGTGTTAAGAACTTTAGACCATATCAGTTTAACAAATGTTCAATGAATGTATTCTCTGATGTTCCTGTGGTAGTACAGTGCTATGATATTTCTACAGAAAGGCATACTGCAAGCAGTTTGAACCTGAGAAGTGGTTAGCAATGTGTGGAACACAAGTCGGGGGCTTTGCTGTGAATTCCTCTATGAATCTGTTATATGATCCTGAGGAAGTCACATTGCCTGTCCATTCCTGCTTCTTCCCCTATCTCATATGCTGACAGTACTCTGCTTAACATGTTTCCTTTGAAAGGTAGTAAATATAGCATTTTAGTGTCCAAAACTGTAAGTTTTTCGACTCATTTTATACTGATAAACACTCCAGTTGGATTAGATAAGACATATATAGAAGAATTTTGTCTTCACCTGTTGGTATCACACATTCTGCACCGGTCTTAAGGTATTATCTCCTGCATAAACAAGCCACAGATGTATAACCTCATGAGAGTACTTGCTCAACAGTGTGATTTTGAAAATCCAGCTCACTCTGCGCAGGCATTGTTAAACATGTCTTGTTCAAAAGTACCGATCACATTCAAATAGACAATTACAAATTCCCATGGGAATATAAAATGTTGCATCTTACAGAAAAATACTCACCACAACTCCCACAGTTGATGCTGATACCACATATTGAAATATTTCTTAGTTGGCCACTGACCAACTCCGCTTAGCAAGTTAACTTAGAAGAACTGTTTCTTTATATTTTCCATTTGTCTGCACGGTAGGAGGTAATAGTTTCATTTTGACTGACCACACCATACACCATGCAGTAATTGTTTGATTCTATAAGATTTGTCTCAAAAAATTCTACAGAGTGCAACTTCAAACATGTTGAATGATTTAAAAAATACAAAAGTTTGGTTTTCCTCAAGTTTAATTACAGAAACCATTTAGCTACTTAGGCTTCCCCAAAACCACTCTTTCCTAATAATATACAAAGATTCTGCTCAGTATCTATGCGCTACATATATATATATGTGTTTGTATAATTTATTATTTTTTTTTACATAAAGTGTTTATGCAAAACCCCTCTTCAGAATGTAATGTGACATGAAATACAGCCACTGGCATACGTGTATGGCAGTAGGCTGTGCAGTGAAGGCAATGCATTGATAGCTGCCTTAGTTTTCCCTGTAAATCTGAGGTGGCATGCACTGTACAAGTCTGTATCTAGATAATCTATGCAGGTTCTGCTACAAAGAATACAAAAAGCTTCATCTACAAAATGTGTTTCACAGAGATTCCCATGGGGAAGGAAACATCTAAGTAGTTTAGTAGCTTTGGAATCAAATATATGGCAATTCTGAGATATTTCGAACAGTGCTGTATTTGCTCCCTTTTAAAAATGTAGCCGGATGATGCCTGTGCCTCTCTTTCAGACAAACAACTATTCTGTTGAGCATTGCTGGTCATCCAAATGAGATCCAAAAGCAGAGCTCCCACTTCACTAGGCTCTGCTATGCTGCAGACGGTGATGGACTCTTCTGGCTGTGATGGACTCTTCTGGCTGTGATGTCTTCCCTCTTGCCGTTCCAGTAAGAAAAAATAAATACAATATTCATAGGGAGGAAAAAAGAAAGCAAGGAGCTATGTCTGTTTCTCAGTGATGCTAGCATGCAGGCAGGAATGCAGACATCTGGATTTTGGTTGTCACTCTCCTATTCAATATGCTACTCATGACCCAGTATCTAGCAGAGAAAAGGAAATCTCTTTTCAGGTATCATCAGATCCCATATTGAGAAATTAGCATCACGTCCTATTTCTGCACCAAGCAGCTCCCGGCTATCTGAAGAAGCTATCTCACTACTCCCACCTGTGGATCTTGTCTTATGAAACCAGGTACAAATTTCTTTAATGGTCTATTTAAATGAAAAAAAGCAATCTGCTGGGTCTCCTAGAAAGATTTTGATAGGTCAAATGTAAGTTTCTGTGTAGGATTTGTGCAAGACACAAAGTACTGTCTGCAAAGGACTAAAAGCTTTGGGGCCTTAAAATGACTGTTAAGTAGTATCTATAAACCTCTAGTATTGCCTCAGATAAATATCTGCATATGCTGCTGCTATCATTTAAGTAGCAATGTTAAGTACTGTCTCAGAATTTTTACTGTTGCATCACCTCAACTCAGCTGCAACTGCAGATTAAACAAGAGGGAAGGTAAAGCTTCCACTATGTTTTCTGCACCTCATATACTATAAGCGTTACAAGCACAAAATAAATTGGGAGAGAGGGCAGGAGGGTGTCAGCAATAAGTATAGCTGTAAGCTTGCTTTCTGTGTGCATTTCAATAGGAGCTCCTGCCACCCTGAAGCCTGTATGCAGCTTAGTAATAGCCTCCTCTGTGTTGCTCTGGCCATGGCTCATCATTTGCTGCACAGCTAGTACTGAAGGCTGGACCCTGCTTCATTACACAGCGTCTTAACCTTGCTTTGCCCTTCTACCCCACAATAGCTGCTTTGTTTCTTTTCGCCAACAGTCAGACATCACAAATTCCTTCTCTCTAATGCCGTTTACTGAACCAGCACCACCCCAAGTGGTTTCAGAACTAACTGATTTAGATGCTGGAGTCTGCTGCAAGGCCAAAAATAACTCCCCGTTTCTTTCTCCTTCATTGGTGAAAGTAGGAGAGAAAGTGGCCAATGACAGAGACACAAACCCCCCATAGGCATCAGAGACAAATCTGTTTCATAGCAGGAAAAAATAATGCTCTTGAAAAATGTTTCTGTGCTCGGGCTAATAGATACAGAACTGCTGCGTGCAATTTTGCTGAACTGATGGTATCACTTGAATGGCTTACGGACTACATAAAATGCATTACATAATTATATTTTTAAACACTGTCCCCAGCTGTGCTGATGCACATAAAAGCTGTGTTTACAATGGACTCGGCACATGTAATTATTTTGTGGCACTAGCTCTGTGCATTTCCTTGATGGATGCTCCATGGTGCATAAAATTGTAGCTTTTATCATAGATTCTTGAATATATTCTTTAGCTGTTTCAGCTTTAAATACTCTGTTTTCCTCGCATGGGTGAACAGCACTGATGCCTGGCAGGGCTAAATTGTAGTATCTAAGGGAACACCTTTAAGCCCTCTGGGAGCAACAGAGGAGGAATATGATGAGTGTTGAAGTCAAGGCACCAGAGTCATGGGAAGCACTGAGCAGCAGAGCTGGCTGGTCCTCCATGAGAGGTTTGCTGTGCAGATCCTTGGGATGGAGCAGTGGCTCAAATCCTATTTGGCCTGCACACGTTCATCCTGGCGTAATTAACACTTCATCGACCCACCCGCTTTGCAGCACGTGGAGGTCAGGCAATGCCTTATGCCTGCCTGAGTGCAGGAGCGAAGGGGCTGGAGGCTGCCGATGCGGAGTCAAACAGAATGTGGCCTGGGCTGTCAGGATCAAAGAGCAGCTTTGATTTATCTTCTCTTCCATTCTGTTCGTATACAGGGAGCGAGCTCCCAGCATTTCACTGTGAGCTCTCCCTTGTCTGTTCTCCTTCCAGTTGTGGAATACCTAACATTTCTTTATGCTGGCGTAGCAGCTGATGTGTAGGACCCAGCAAAGAGAGCAGTGGGATATTTATCTTAGATCTGCTCCAGTATTTTTGAGTATTAATATCACTGTGAAAACCTAGATGCTGGAAGAGTTTTGCCTACCGAGCAATAACACTTGGAAATAAATAAAGACAAAAAGTAATACAATATCCTGAACAACTGGTTCAAAAAGATGGACAAGTAGCATCACCAGTAGATGGGCAGCTGATTATTTTAATTTCATTTTTCACTATTGCTGCAAAGATCTGGCAGACTCTTATTGTCAATAAGCAAAACGGTTTGGCATTTTACCTCTCATCCTTGGCTAGCCTTAGATATGAGACTTCACCAAGGAAATGCGGATTTTGTTGGGAGCCAGTTTTTCATGGCAGGTGTTTGGTTGGAAGTAGAGTCTGCTTTCTGGTCATAGATAGTTTGAATTCCTTTGTTACCATTCCTTGCCCGTTTCAGTCCTGTGTTTGGTTGTCAAAGTTGGAAGCCTGTGCTTCCCAAAGGACAGTTGTACAGTGTAAAGTAGTAATTGGTCTAGTGCCAGTAGTGACCGAATTATTCCACAACAAATGGCCCAACTGTTGGTAAACTAAGTTTTCCACCCTCGCATGAATATAGTCTTCTCCCATCATGGAAACTGTGCGGCTACGGATGCCCTTAGCATTCCCTCTGTTTGGTATTTGAAGTTTACATACCAGCTTCTAGGCTGTTGATGCTTTTTGCACCAAAGGGTCAGGCGGTGGAAGAATAATCTTTGGAGTGGAAAAAATGTGGAACTGCAAAAGTTTGTTGTATGTTCGTTTGCACAGTCCGCCTTTCAGATAAACCCCATCCCTGCAAGTTTGCCACTACTTAAAAAGGAGTCCTTGGATAACCTGCACAGATGCTGAACCACCAGAGAGGTGCTACTTTAGAAAAGTAAGCAGATGAAGGTACCAGAAGCAGTGCAGGGGAAATATTTCTGGAGTAAGCATCCCCTTATATGTTCACATACATGACCATCCTGTTTCTGGATCACAAGCTGTTGTTTTATTAGAGTTAACATGGCTTGTACATATGAAAAAATGGTACATTTCTCACTGGGTAGGACATTATTCTTACTGAAGTATGTAAGTATTATTTTTTAAAAGGGCTTATTTCCTTCTACTCCCTTACTCTAGAGAGCCCTGCTGAGAGTCTATCAGCCATCTAGGCCACAATATGTTTTCCAAATACATGATCATCTTATACAAATCAGCATAATTCCATGTGCTTTGATAGAGCTATGACTTAATCCAGTGGAGGATCTAACTCCTTGGTATTTTATGTAACATAGATAAACCCCAAAATTTGTGATCAGAGAAGAGACTTTTCTAGGTATAACATGCTTATTACTCTTCCACATTAGTTGCAGTCCCTCGCTGTAGTCACTTGTGCAAGACTTTCGTGTTTATGGTACGTGGAGATAAGAGTTCCCTGTCTTTTGCAAAATGTAGTGTTGTATACAGAGGAGAGTAAGAATCCACTCAACAGGAACAAACCAGTCCTCTTAAGATCACTGTTTGAACCCTGACCTTTGCCTTTTTGTGTCTCTATGTCACCAAAAGCTTCTGTTTTAAAAACCAAAATAATACTTTCTGAAGTCAAAGTTCAGTGTAAATGATGTCATGACTATAGGGGTTAAGGCATCATCTTTGTTGCACTAAGTCCCTCTTGGAAATGTCTGATAAAGACAGAAAGAAAATGGGACTTATTTAACAGATTTCTGGAGCACTGTAATTCCATTCTTGCTATATTATTATCCGTGTGGAGCTTTTTCTTTTTTAATTCCATAAAGCTCTATTCCTATATAATCTGAGCAGTTAAGCACTCAGAATTATGTAAGCTGAACATACTAGGATGCCTGTAAAACTTTGTTGCTTACGGCTTTGGAAATTTCTACATTGCTCTTCTACAGTGACTCAACTGGCATATCTCCCATATAATCTGGGAGAACATGTGGTATGGTGAGATTTCCATCCTTTGAAGGACTCTAGCATGGTCCTTAAGTATGACCTCAGCTGCAGCCTTGCTCTCCTCCCATGTCCCCTGGACTTCCCCAGGCAATCTTTAACTGCTAATCAGCAGATGTCCGCTTTAGTTCCTGTCGGCATTTCAGTTCTGTCCTTCTAGAATGTTTACCTAATGTTTTCAAAGCTATCTACCTTTTGATTTGCACAGCAGGAGAATTTGCCTGTTTTACCAGATAGGAACCTCAATATGTACTTCCACAGTCTGTTCCTTCTACAGAATATTTTTGGCCCATAAGTGGCGTTTTAGGAATACTTCTTGAGGTACTATTTTTATGATATGTATATCTTCACAGTAAATGACTAACCATATGGCCAGGCACAGTACATGTAGCTACACAGCAAGGGTTACTGCCCGGTAGGAATGTGAAGTATATATTTTGAATAGATGTGTATTGAGAAAAAAAAAAAGCGTTCAACTGCAAAGGTACAGTCTTAGGACCTTTATTTCTTCTCTTAGTTCTCCCTTGGTTTTGAATGAGGTTCAGCATCACCTCCCTTGGAATCTCACTGCAATAATGTGGGCTCAGAACAGCTGTTTTTACTTTGCCTTGCTGATTGCAGTCAAGAGATAAATGGCAAAGGAGTAAATTCTGCCTGCCTGCTACAGGTTGCATCACACAATCACGGGTAGGTCTCTGAGAAGTGTTACTGATAGCTTGATTTTTATCTTAGTGGGGTAAAGG
The DNA here is from genome assembly GCF_017976375.1 of Cuculus canorus. Lineage (NCBI taxonomy): Eukaryota > Metazoa > Chordata > Aves > Cuculiformes > Cuculidae > Cuculus > Cuculus canorus. The sequence goes on from NC_071403.1 coordinate 105,339,542, forward strand.
CTCATGAAATGGGATGGCTCAAGGAATGACTAGTGAAAGCTTTATGATGACACTTTTAAGGCATGTTCCACTGTGAACTAAAAGTTTCATCCGGGGGTTATTTGACAGTCTAGGGTGAGTGAGCAGATGCTTTGAGTCCAGCTGCTTGTAGAGATGTGTCTTCAGTGTAAAAATCCACTAACTTGGTTTTTATCAATTAATGTCAGAGGGGAAAACCACAAATGGTGATGCAGCATGGTGGAGAACTATGCTTTTGCCCCTCAAGTGGCTTCTTCGATTTAGAGCTGGGCCTTTTAATGAGGCAGATGATACTGCCATTACTTTGTGTTTCTTTCTTTTACAGATAAATCATTCCAATCAGATGTACACACACAGCTGTGTTTTGTGTGCTCACGCAGAAACAGACTCCAGTTCTCTCAGGAACAGTCCCAGCTACTCAACTGGGACTACATTATCAATACAGGTATCATAATATTTAGATGGGCCGCCTATGCAAATGTCATGCGGTGTCCCCCTGTGTGACTCTAATGTATGACTACCAAATATCCTTCTTCAGCTCCTTGATCCCAGTCCCTGGGATTTAAAATGCTTTATGGGTATCTTTGCTTTTCTTGTGACACCAGTAATTCCTGTATAATCCCAAATCATTAATTATGCACTTAAGTCAATGTGGAAGTTTCACCTAGTGTATTGACTTAGTAGTGCTCAGTAAAATTACCTACTGCTTCCTTATGCCAACAATTACATCCTGCTTTCTGTAGAGCAATGTCTAATTTCCCCACTTCTGCCATAAAGCATCCATTCCCCTGAAGAAGAACAAACTCCACCCTTTGGACAAGGTTGCAAATAGGGTAGTATGTGCTTCTGGAGCAGGGGGCAGAAGGGGGATCGTTAACAGTTTTTCTCTGGGCAGTCGGGAGACAAGGTGGGAATCAGGGAAGTCAGAGCTTTAGCCTCAGCTCCAATAACAGTTTTCTGTGTGGCCTTTTGTAAGCTCTTTCATGTTTCCACCTTATTTTGCCCAAACCTAAAATGGAGTTCAAAATCGCCACTTCTCTAACACCTCCCCCTACACACACACACACACACACACACTTGTGAGAAGGTTTAATGTTCATCTTGGAGGCTTTAAAAAGTATCATGCATCCAGGGAATGTATATGGGCAGACAGACTCCAGAATGAGCTTTATAAAATCATCAGTAAAGAAAATGGCATTTATATTAATCATAAATTTGGGATTGGAACAGCATACATTGTTAACAAACCTGCAAAACAAGCTTTCTTTCATTGGCTTGAACTGCTTTATAGTTCTGTTTGTGTACATGGAAGTGATGTTCAGTTTTTTTAAATGAGTCACAGGACTGGAAGAACAAAAATATTTGATGGTAACATATAGCAGCAAAACAATTACTCTTTTCATTCTGACAAGCACGATAACCAGAATAGCAAGTTAGAGCTAGAGGTCTATGCTGGTAGTTTCTTTTCATGTATCAGGGTTTTTTAGATCTGCTGCAAGACAGTGAAACAGAACTGAAATGTCATAACAATTAAAAGACAACACTAGATCAAACAATAAAATCAAGCATGCCCATTAGCATATAACTATTTACACTTGTGAAGGCTCTCCTGGTCAGTAAGTCTATGCAGTATTCTCACACAGCACAGCCTTGTCTAGCAGCTTTCTGTACCTTTATCCAGAGGAGACTCCTTTCCACCCTGCTTGCTGCATTGCACCACTGATTTAGTGAAGACATCATCCTCATAAGGATGCTCTTCTAACTCACCTCTGAAATCCGCTTGCTTTTCTCCTCTGACAATTAGGTTTAAATGTGCTGCAGCAAAGTACTCATCGTTAGCAGTCGTATGGCTTTTTAAGTGATAAACTGCATTAGCAAATTCCTTATTAGATAATCTATCAAATGAGGTCATACATAATTTTAGCAGTCTCATCTTGATTTATAGCATGATCACAGCAAATTACGCATACATAAACCAGCGTGCTGGCTGTCAAAGTCAGGTATTTTTACTGAGCTTTTAGCTATTTCCAGGCCGGCCCAGTGGCCTACTGGTAGCACTCTGCATCATCACAGCTTGCCCAGTTTACATGACAGCCCTCAAGCTCACCTCTCTTTGCTTATTAGGACTGACAAGAGTTCAAGGTGGTAGTCTAAATCATTGCTTCGTACCTCCTAACAATAATCCTTAATGGTGTTTATTGTGACAGGTTTTCCATACTCCCCCTAAATAGGGACAGAGACTTGCTAAAAGGGTGAGCTTAGGTATGGGGGAACTGGGTCTGTGGGATGCTGATCTGTTCCCTGCCTCCCTTCTGTATTCCTAAGGGAATGAAAAGCTAGTTGGAGTGAATCATCAGGCAGCATTGCGCACGACAGTAACAAAGTCTGCTTCTCAGTCCAGGCTGCTCGGGCCACTAGAGGCTTGGTTGCCTGTACCCACAGACGCTGGTAGAGGCAGTATTCCATCTCCTACGGCCATCTGCATTGGGAAGCTGTGCCACCTGCCTTGCTAGAAGTGATGAAATTCAGGGAAATTCATGGGAGGGAGCTTCAGGAACAAGTGCTGTTTCTGAACTGCACCTCACTACCACTGTTACCCTTCTGCTTGCTGCACCAGGCACTTAACCCCTGGGTTGCAAGTAAATTGCTGCTGGGATCCAGAAGGGACGTGATTCCTATCCCCCAGCTTCAAAAGTCTTCTGCAAACATTTCATCCACAGAGATTTATCTGTAACCACCATAGGGGGGAGCTGAAATAAACTATCTAGCCTTGCTTTTCTCTTCACCTGCTCTCACCTCACATTGGTATTTCTAGGGTTTGAGCTGTGCCAAGTCATGAGAATAGATCTCATCTGCATATCTCTGAAGACGTTATTTGTCTTCCACGGGACTTATGACCAAACTCTGTCCACAAAGGACAAATGTGAATGGAATGAGCATTCCAGGTATCTGCCCCTAAATTGCAAAATAAAAACTAAGTGAAAATCTGAATAAAAATCTCTCCAGGAGACAGATTGTAGAGGCCTAACTATCGCTGCATGAAAACTTCTTGAAACACTTAATACAAAGGTCTCCATGTTGTCTTTGCAAGAATATTCCTCAAGTGAGAGGCCTGGAGAAATCAAAGTAATTTATCAAAATGAGTAAGCTGTTTTGCACATCCAACAGTAATTTTGCCTAATCCTACTGAATGAGTTTTTCATGCATATATGTGTATGTGTACCCATATCTGTCATGAGTAAAATCTATTGTACCCTCAGTTGACAAGCTGTGTGTGGCAGACTGGAGCAGGGCACGATCCAAACTAAAAGCAGAGTATAGCGCTTCCCTCCAGAGCCCATAAGCTAAAATAGCAATTGCACCTCCTCCCCATGCCTGTATCAACACTGGCCTGGGGGCCCTCTTCTCTTTTGTTCTCTGCTTTTTCCTCTGCCAGGGATGGCTGAAGATACAGCAGAGGATAATGAGAAGGGGGTTGTTTACTTGAGGCGCAACTATAGGGTGAAAATTGGGTGAGCGAAGGAGCATTTGGGTCACACTAGCCGTGCAGCGAGGCTGTGCCACAGGATGGAGTGGGGTGAGCAGGTAGGGCTGAGGACCTTGCTGCAGAAGCGGGGAAATGCCCTCCTCTGCCTGAGGATGTGTGTTGGGGGAGGACAGGGGGCCCTGCAGGCCACCCTGCAGACCTTGACACACTGCCATGCAAAAGGCAGCCTCCCGCCTAGGGCTGCACTGCAAGGGCATGGTCCTCAGTGGCTACTGAGCAGCACTGACTGAAACAGCAGCCTTAAGCACAGCAGAAAGTCCCCATCCCTAGTGGGCATGAGGCTCCCCTATAGCCCTGCCTGGTTCCCCCCTCTGCTCCAGCCCTCAGCCAAAGGCCTCAAGCACAGCCCCATGTCCCTGCTCCACTTCTGTGGGTCCCTGGGGAAGCAGCTGTGAGACCCCCTGGGCTCCATGGGGTGATGGGGGTCCCTCAGTAGCCAGCAGCCCCGGTTTGGCCGCTCCTTCTCTAGACCTGCCTCTGCAGAGGTGTTTGCAGCCATTGGCATGGGCGCTGCAGAGCTGGTTGCCTGGCAGCACAAACACATCCTCTTCCCCATGACACACATCATCTCCATCGACCCAGACCAGCTCCCGTTTCGTTTATTTGCCTAAGCTGGAGAGCCCAGCAAGGGAAAACGCAGCTCACTGAAATGCAAGCATTGTTTCATTATTTGGGTGATGCAGGGACCCTTGCGCTCAGCAGCTGCCCCACAGGTGACTTCACCCAGCACTGCACGCAAAATGCTGTTATGCTCGGCAGTTCAGAATTAGCACTGAGAGAACAAGCCCCGTTAAATAAACACATGCTAATTAGAATGCATCAATATTTAGCTTTCTGCAACACTGTCAGAGGGAAAGCAATTGTGAAGCTAAACCCAGGGTCTGTCTTCCTGTGTCTGGGTCTTCAGTTCCTGCTGAGAACACACTGCGTGTTTGATGTGCTGAAAGAAGGCAAAGCATTGTATCCGAGAGCACAGAGTTGCTCCAGGTCTCTGTGGCTTATAAAGCAGCGTGCACAGCGTGTTTATCTGCTCCCAGCTTGGGACTCAGCCTCTGAGCATGCTGCTGCATCCAGTCACTGTGCTGTACTAACGCAGATGCTCAATATTGCAGCAACCATAGGACTATGAATTTGAGAGACAAAAATTGCCAGCTTCAGAGATATGCATCTTTCTTAAAAGAAATAAAACCATTATGAGTCAGGCATATTACCTGCTAGCAGCCTATCGAGTTGAATTGTCTTCTGTAAAGAGGTAAGGGACAGGAGAATGCCTGATGAGTGCAGCAAGAGTGAGGGCACAGGGTGGGAATGGAAGGGCAAGACTAACTACACACAACCACAGAGCAGCTGCGGTTGGCATGCCATAGAGCAGAGAGCACGTGGGAGAAGCAGCCAGTGGACTCCCTGCCCAGGAGGCTGTGCTGGACTGCAGAGGTGTGGATTGAGGCTGCTCAGGCTCTGGGAGAAGGTAGTTTTGAAGGAAGTGTGAAGGTGCCCAGCTGTGCTGAGTCCCACACCACCACAGCGGACCACTGCAATCTGAAGTAGGGTGGGTATATCTATGCTAGGGTGCAGTTTCTTATAGAGACATAATCTTATGACACTCTGCTTTCCTGTCTGCAGGAAGACTGAAATCAATGTGGCCTATCAGTTGTTTTCTCAGTCTACCTTGAAACAGAACATTTGACCCAGGGAGGTTCAAGCTATGTGAAAGCAGGTACACCAGGTTCAGAACCCCTTCCGGCTGGAACTGCTTGACATGATGTGGGAATGAGCATCACACCATTGAGGATCTGCAGCTCTATCCTCTGCAACGTCAGCATCAGCCCTCCCCACCCAGGGCAGTGGTGATGGCTCAAGGGAGCCAAAAGCCGGGGCAGAGGCCATTTGCAGGGAGGTGCACAGCCAGGGAGCATAGCAGCTTCTCCTTTTTCAGATGAAGAAGGAAATCTCTGGTGGGTGCTGCATAGGAGAAGCTGTGGCACAGCAGGCAGAGGTATAGCTGTTGAGGTTGGGAGGAGGGTGAGGAGAAAGGGCTGCTATTTAATTGCCAGCCCCTGTTCTATCAGCAAATAGGAGGATGAGCTGTCACTGGTTGGAAGGTAGCAGATGGCCTAATTGTGAGATTCTCTCCTGCAAGAGCAAAATGTTATACTGTTTTTAACATCTTTGCCTAGAGCTGAGTGCTGGCTTTGGATACTACCAAGATTTACTGTACAGAGGCAATTTGTGCCAGAAATGTGCTCTAGTGATAATCAGGGGAAAACTGTGCTGGAAGTGACATTTAAGAAATAATTATTGTGGCCCGTTGCTGTTAGTCACGCATCCCAAAAGCTGATCTGGCTAACACAGCTTTTCAAAACATCTTCTGCTCAATGTCTCTGGAAATTATGCCATGGCTGTGTCATCCTACGTTGCCCTGTAATCACTAGGACACTGTCTATGTGTGCATACCATTTTTCCCTCTCTTTGGGGGAAAATAATTCCTTATGTCGTCTGATACTTCTCATTCTGCTTCAGCTGGTTTCGTGCAGATTCTTACCTCAGGAATTTGCAGGAGAGCACAGGCCTCACTTTCCTGGAAACAGCTATGAAGCATTGCCATCTCATCTCTCCTTGCATGAAGCCCCATGCAGCAACACCACTGCAAAGGTCTGAGGTGCCCCGTAACAGCTTAACGCTTTGCAAAACGCCAGTCTTGGATGCAGAGACAGCAGTTTGCCTACATCGTGCTAATATCAGGTGCTTGAAACTTTATATTGAAGGTGTAGATGCGTTACTGGTGAGTCATTATGGCAGGTGCATTTTGTCAGCTCCAGCTCTGATCTGACAACAGGGGAGAGTGCAGTGCCTCTCTTAGCTGGGTCAGGTTTTCAGAGAAAGTTCTGCTAAGGGCTTTGTGGGGGAGAAAACTTTGACTAACCTGTAAATCTGCTTACTATTACTTATCAGTAAGTGCAAAACCCAGGGTGAGGATCGGCTTGATCCGGAATCAAGTGCATGTTCTGCTTGAAGATAACAGCTCTTTTCTTGTTGATTTTTTTGCAGTCCACTTGAAATGCTTCTTAAGAACTTTCACCTGCTGAGCATACCATATGCTCTGTCTTCCTGTTAGTACTTTAAACTTCATCATGTTTGTTGGGCTTTTTTTTGGAAATAAAAGGGCTTCAACGGACTATCTGTAAACTTTGTCTCCTAAAGCATTAGGATGCATTAAATCATCTTTGAATGTATCTTTCCCCTACTGTCCATCTTCAAAAGACAATACAGTAGGTGTTTATGCTGCAGCAGTCTGTGCTTCTTTCCCTCCTTTTCTCAGTAGTCTCCTGCTAAAAATCCCACAGCTGTGACACACCAGCTGATCTCCCTCAAATCCCACTGGTTTCATATCTCTCAGCCTCCAATTAAATTTCCCTATTTTCCCATTCAAGGCCCTCCATAACGTTACTTTGCCTTTGATCTTTCTTCCCACTCTTCTGCCTGTCTGTACTCTCTCAGTCATTCCTTCATTCTGCTCATTTTATCACGTTCCTGGATGGTTCAATGTTGCTTTTTAAATTTGTGTTCCTCTTGACACCTTCATCCATCTCCTGTTTCCTATGAGCCAAGCATTTTTCCCTCTCGTTTTGTCTACTCTACCTTAAACCCATCTCTTTTTCTTCCTTGCTAGCAACAACACTCCACACGCAGAGTCACCTGAGCTGTTGTTCCATGTGGTTTTCCTGGAGTGCATGTTCTTCCCACAAGGATTTGCAGTTCTCCTACGGTGCACACCCCACAGATGCTAACACACAAAGGTCTTTTGAAGAGCAGCAGTCACCGGTAAGTAACTATTCATTAATCCTGTTCCTTATGTGATACACATAAAACTTTAAACTTTTCCTAGCCAGGTGATAAGAGGAATCTTTTCTACGTTGATGTGAAGGTACGCTTTGGCCACTTTAGCTAGGTTAAAGCATTGAAATGTATGTTATTTAAACTTATAATAACTTAAACTTCCTATAGGCAGCAAAGCCATTCAAGGAACATAAATAAGAAGCAGAGTATTAGAACAGGATTTGGGTCTCACCGATAATGCTTTGCACCACCATGACATCACTGGCTGCATTCGAATTGCCGTCAACATCTTTACATTCCTGCACATGACAAACAATAGGGAATAGGTCCCATACAGCAGAGGAAATACAGCAGCAAATGTCTCACGTCCATTTCTCAACTGTCATCAAATAGCTTTTATCCGTGGCATAGCATAAGTGTCAGCCAACTGGCAAAGGCAGCCAATATTAAAAATGTTAGGGATTATTCATGTCAACAGACACAAGGGAGCTTTTCTCCGTCCATGGATCTGCACTAGGGGTGGTATGAAAAATGCAGCAGGTTCTCTACAGTAATCTCAAGTCTGAATAACTTCAGGAGGCCAACAGCTGACTGTCACTTCCAAGCAAAATCAAAATATTCACCTAGCACAATTAGATGAGAGCTTGGATAGGTGAGAGATTTAACTATGTGGATAGATAGATAGAAAAGCTATACTGTAAGGATGTAACGTAGAAAGACTAAAACGATTTTTTTTAAAAAAAATGCTTAGATAGAAGACGGTCTGCAGGTTGTGAGCTGGTCGTGACTTCTCAAGTTTGCCTCTGATTACATAATTAGCTGATAGATCATTGGACAGTTTAATTGCAGGCATTTACTGTGCTATTTGGCTGATTTCCATTGGCCACGTGATCTGGCTTTTATGGACAAGTGGATTTCGGAAATAGATAATACTTTCTCCTCTTAAAAGATTTTTTTAAAAGAAATTAATGAAAACGTTATTAAATTTGTGAGACTATTAATAGAAAAAGTAATAAGGTTGGCACAAGCAGTAAAAGTGCTTACTTGATGAACAACAGGTAAAGTTGGAAAATGATGGCGATTTCTCAGGTTAACTGGTTAGGGCAATTCCCCAACTGGTTATTTCAGTCCCACTGTATTTGCAGAAGCCTATTATATTCTGTCATCTTGCATTTTTTAATTGTTGGTTTTCAAAACATATTGCCTGCTTCTTTTCCCCCTCAATTATTTTTCACTAGTTTAAATTTTTGAACTTGGTGATGTTATGTGGTTATGAAATCAGGAGTAATTTAAGTGGAAAAAAAGAATTTAAGGCTCATAGAAGTTACCATGAATAAGGTGACCTGATCCGCTCTGACACAGATCTATGTTCCACTTATGCTCTGGAAAACTTTGGGTACTATATTTTTGTCAAAACCTAATTTCTGTACAAATGTGCAATGCAGAAGAAACCCACCCAGCAAACCCCTTTGATGTATCCCATGGCATCACCATGACAACATATAGCTGCACAGTCTATGTACATCGTTATAGGGAGACTAACCACTCCTGGATTCTTCCCACATAGAGCTGAAAGGCAGGGTAGCCGCCTGCAGAGGATGTTGCTGGGATTTAAATGTGGAAACCGCAGCTCATGATTCATGCAGGGTAAACTCGAGGCAAGAGGAGCAGCCTTATGAAAGAGGTGAGCCTTGCGCTAGAGCTTCCCATGCTGAGGCTGCTTGGTCAAGTAAAGGAATGGCACTGGCAGGTCTCCAACGAGCCTCCAAAGTTCACGTGGAGGACCTTTGCAGGCTTCTCAAAGTCTTCCTGAAAGGCCTAGTGTGACTTATCAACAGTAAGATAAGAACAGAAGGTAATTTGGGTTAATGAGTTATACTGAAAGGGTTTGGTTGTTTTTTTTTTTCCTTCCTGCACATGTCAAAGCTAAGGGAGAGCAATCCTGCCCTCTCTCCCTGGTGGAGAACTCTGCACTCTGAGGCAAAAGGTTCACTCTACAGTCCCCAGCAGTAAGTAGAAAACTATCACCACCAGGCCAGGCCAGTGGGCTGCAGACAAGGCTATTCCTCACAGACAAAAGATCAATTCAGGACTAAGAAAAGGAACCTATCACTAACCTTGTGTATGTGTGCGGTTATCTTCCCTTTCATAGCCCCTAGTGTTTATTGCACTGGATTTAATTGCCCTTTAAGTTTCACTTCAAATCAAACAATAAACGTTGCTGTGTCGTTTACTTGCTTCCTGGAGCAGCTAGGAGCAGGAGCTTGGGTTGATGAGCAATCCCGTGGGTTCAGGAGAATGGCTTTTTCCTTTGGGCTGCTCTGCAGAGGAACAGACCCTGTACAGCTGCAAACACTGTGCCGGGTCTGCATTAGGCACTGTTGGCTGCAGTGCACCAGCTCTCAGCTGCAGACTGGAGTTTCAAGAAGTGTGGTAAGGATGCACCAGCTGGGATAGTTGACCAGTGACAGATTTAGTAAATCCCTAACATGGCTTTCTTCCTAACCTGTCCTTTCCTTGGCTCCTTCCCCCAGCACCAGTATGGTTTACATCACTTCATTGAGGGGTGAGCGGCATTGCCTTCACGGCAGCGTCTGGGCGCCTGCGCAGCCGCTCCTACAAAGCAGCTGAAGTGCTGTAATTTCATACTCCAGCTGACGGTGCAGGAACTTGTTCATCTCCCTGTCCCCTGGCGTAGACACGGTCCTGGCTGCTGCAGTCGTTGAAGCTGAATTACTATTTGCAGTGGTTAAGAAGCACTCCTACTATAAACAGGGCTGTATGTGTAACCACCCCAGCAAAGCAAGATTGGCCTTTTTATACTTGTTTCTGACTTCTGGACTGGGCAAGTCTTCTTCTGCACTTCCACACCTCTCTAAGTAAGGCACCTTATCTCCACTCTCTGCTGCTCAGCTTTCCTTTCCAAGAAATAGAGATAACAATATTGACCTTCTTGGTAGATCACTTTCTCATTTTTTTTATGAGACGTACTACAGAAAAGCCGATTGTTAGGTTTTGTTTGGCTGTTAAAAGTCCTCAGATTAACCATGGGGCACTGTGTGTTATTAGCCATAAAAAAAACCTTACACTGATCTTTAGCACTTATGGATAGACCTTTGTTCTGCTTAGTTACTTATAATCTTTGGAGTGGTGTGCCCTGGGTTTGGGGGTTTTCTGCTGCTGTGCATGCCTGTACGGATTATGTACATATGGTTGACTTTTGGCTCTATGAGGGCGAAAGATCACTTGGTATAGCTTAACATACAGATGTCAGTTGGCATCAGCCAAGCAACTGGCCTGTGATCTGCCATTCAGCACAGTTCCTCCGAAATATAAGGGAAATTAGTTTGCCAACAGACAAGAAAAGGAACCAAAAAAGGACAAAAAACAAGGACTAGGATCCTGAAGAAATAATCGGCCACTCCTTCAGTATACACTCTATGAATGTTTTATGCTGACAGCCAGAGCTTGTCCATTCCTTGCAGATAGCCTTTGCCTTTACCATAATAACAGATACCTCCCTCTATGTAGCCTCTGAAGAAGAAAAGAAATTCTTTTTTTTTGTCCATAGGGCAGCTGAAAGCTTTTCTTCAGCCTGGACAGCACAGTGCGAATGTGGCAGTGTTAAGGAGTGTCCAAGTTCAAGGCAGATGGCATCTGGGCATGATGGAACCTAGGAGTCTTGGATAGGTACCTATTCAGCAGCATTTCCATTACAGTGTCCAGCTACATGTAAGGAAGATGTAAACAGACAAAAAAAATTCACAGATAATACCAGTTCAAAGTCAAGATAATAGCAGCAGCTGCAAAGTCAGGCCTCGGATAGCTTTCAAGTTCTGAAAAGCAGTGTCTGGAAATAACAGTGGCGTGTACCAGGTGTGAGGAGCCCCTGGTGTTGGGCTGAATGATACTAAAGCCTCAGCTCTCCAGCTACAGTCTTGGGAAGCAACAGCAGTGGTGGGACAGCATTTACAACAATGATGATTAAGTTCAGGGTGTTTCAGAAAGGATCCTGTGTATTCTGTGGGGTTGGACTGATGTTCCTGATGGATGGCAACCATTCAGGTGAGAACAGAATAATTAACCATTCTTTCACTTACAGATAAATGAAACAATCGAAGCTGGGCAGGCTTCTCTTAAGACTCTTCAGGAATCTGGACCAAGCAGCAGGGTGGTTTGGCTAGAGGCTAATCTGCCCATTACAGCATCAATCAAATTGAAGGCAGCAATTTCCTTGAGGGGAATAGAAATGAGACGGAAAGAGGACAGAGATCCAAGAAGGCTTGGGTGTGGCTGTAGGAGCCCCAACACTGTGTCACTGCACACTCAAACAAAAGCTGAGGAAGAGATTTTGGGCACAGTACTTTGAAGCAAAAAGTTACTTGAAGTGGCAAACAAACCTCCTTGCTTCTTGTTTAGCCTTTGTTTTAAAAGTTCAAGGACAAAGGGCTTTGTGCATTCAGTATTAATCAAGAGCACTGATGTAAGGAATTACCTGACTCTGTCAGCATTCTCATCCCAGTGGAACTAACCCAAAATAACTCTTGGCCCAAAGTCATTCAGGCTGTGTAACTTGATATCGGCTGAAAATAATAATGGTCTATATATTTCTTAAGAAAAAATTCTTCTTATTTTAAAGGCTTTGGTAATAATTACATGCAAGAGTTGAAGATAATAGAGAGTTGGATTGACTATTATTCTCCAATCAATTCAATTTATAAGCCTTACTTAAAGAATGCTAATTTTAAATAGGATATTCTCTGATCATTTCTACAATCGAGGGGATATAAATTCATATTTGTAACGAATGCTCTTTTTTTCACATTTGATTGCAGTAATCCAAACGTTCCTATTTAATAGCAAGGACAGAGGTAGTGTCTATTTTTTGATAACTGCTTTGCATAGCGTATTCCACACAGTTAAAATTCTTGGAGAACAGTTTTAGGTCTGAGTCTTTGGTCCTGGTGGCTGGAACAGGCTCATACTGCAGACAGAGCCCTGGAAGGATGCAGAGCTAAAAGTCACAAATTCCAGCCCTAATGCATTGTTCTAACCTTAAGCATCAGCATCATCTGTTTGGATTTCAAAGAATAAGAAGTGCTCATTTTACTTGTCTCCTCTTTTTAGTTTCATCTTAACTTGTTGTTAGAGCTGGCAGGTCTTATTCTGGTTTCCAGCCTTCCTGTCTAGTTGTACCTTCTCCAGCCTGAAAACAACCTTCTTCAGCCTTGCACAGTACATTTGGTTAGCTTTCCATCCAACTTCAGTTCTCAGGACTGTATATGTGAAAATCCTGGGAAAGGACTTTTAACCAATGCAATTCAGCGTGATAAAAATCTTTAAAATATTTTAGCTTTTGTATGGTAATTTTATGCACTGAGAGTCACTGAGAATATATAAGAAATGCTGTTTGTTTCTATGTGTAATATGAATAACCATCACTACTAACACCACAGAACAAAGAAGAAGACAAAAAGCAGATATTTTAGATATGTTGGTGGTAATGGGCTGTTCATAACAGGAATATTTTTATTTGTTCCACACAGAAATATGTAAATATTTCAGTTAGCAGAGTTCTAGGTCCTATGTAGTTTTCTTAAGATTTACTAAAATCAAGAATCAGATTTGGAGAAGAGCAGTAGAGTTAAGCGTGGTGCAGATGAGAAGCAACGCTGTCTCCTGCGATGTCTTCAGGCATCCTGAGCTGAGTTACAGCTATCCAGGTGTGACATGGAATTACAGGGCACTGTATACCTGCTACCGTCATCCACTACAGGCATGTATCATTAATTAGTATTACTTAGATACTACGCTGTTTGCAGTTTGCAGATACTGAAAGAATTTTAAGAGGGACATAGTTAGAATTTCTCACACAGGGACGGGGAGCCAAACATTTCAACTCGAACAGATACTTGCTTCATGGCTTTGGACAAAATATCACTCTTCCTTCTTTCTCTCGTAAACGAAGGCTGGGATTTGTGTCTTATGGGATGTTATGAGATTTTTTTTCCTTGTATGCATAAACCATTTTGAAGGTGGAAAGGTCCAAGTCATATTTCACAACAGCCTCACAGTTACTGTACAAATGGAGCAGACCCCATCTCTCCTAGGAAAGGGACAAACAGCTTGGAACTCGGCAAGTACTCTATCCAGCTAGAACAAATACAATTTTGCAGTCCATTGATTTCCATTTACAATGCCAAGTTTTATTTGATTTATTTTTTTAATACCTACACGCCACAACACTAACTTCCTTTTTTTTTTTCCTTTTTAAATGAAGTGTCACTGGCATGTGGTCCTCATTAACCTAGAGATATTTTGGATAAGTTACGAAAAGGATCAGCAGGCAAACAAAACGGGGTCATTTAGGAGAGTGTTGGTGATGCCGCCCAAAAACCTATTCTCCTTACATGAGAGAAGTTGGAATTCCAGAGCATACAGGACTATTGTATAGCTACATGGACTGTGTAGAGGGCTCCCACTCATCTGTGGTTAGGGACAGAGTTAAACATCTGGATCCTAGATGGTTTTTAGTGACTCTTAACAAACAGCGGTAGCAAGCACACAAATGTTACTTAGGACAAATTCTGTCCTCCAGTGTGACTCTCCCTGCATTCCCCTGGCACCATGTGGTGCCCAGGACAGTACTGCAAGGCATCAAGCCAGAATCCTCCTGCTGTTGAAAGATTGATGCTTGGAGTGGATCCTTGCCTGGGGGCCTCTCTATGGAGCCTGGTTTGGGGACATTTCACCAATGGGACATGCACCCTTCCAACCTGATCTATGGGTCACTGCCACCAACCGTGTCCATGAGTAAACAGTATCTGCTGCTACTGAATGAGCGGAGGAGTCTGAGGCAGATCAGTACAGCTGCTGTTGTCTTGCTTAGAGAAAGTGGGCTATTGCTGTCACCATAGGCACTAGGAGGGGTAGGGATGGCTGTGGTGGGAGAAGGGAGAGAGAAGGAGAACCTATTGTCAAGAGGGGACATGCACTGACATCCTCTGAACCACTGGAAGAAGCGAAGCTGTTGCTGATAATTGAAACTACACACAATACCTAAGGGTTGCAGAGAGAAAGTGACCTATCGGTGATTAAATATGGGGAATCTTGCCTCGTCGTTGCTCGCATTGATTGGTGCATACGGGTAAATGGAAGATCAGGCTGTCAGCTTCTATGAACCCTAACTTCCCCCTGAAAGGAAGATTGCCATTTTCCCAGCAATGGCCCCAGCTCTTTCAGTTACAGCCAGTCAAGTCCTAAGACATCAAATATTAATCTGGCACAGAACTTGGGCTGAGTGAGTACATTTTATAACCCACAGCATATCAAATCCTTTGGACCCGATGACAATCACTCCTTTGTTGTCACATCAGTCAGTCACTTTAACCCAGATTCTCAATCAATTCAAAGGAAAGAAAATAGTGCTTCAGAGGACTGACTACAGTAAAAGTACTTAAAAGAAAACCAAACGAACAGAAGGAAGGCAAGGCTGAAGCTCATCACAAAAGATCCCACCATAAAATCAGGAGAATGCACTAGGAGCCTTAGATGACCTCGCAGCAAGAGACTCTGTTGCTGTTTTGCGTATGGTTTCTCTGCAGGGGCAGACCTCAGATCACCCCTTATCTAGTTTTTGGGCTTGCAGTTAGTTCAAAGCCTCCACATAACAGAATTTCTCTCTGTATAACAGAATATTCTAGAACCATGAAGGCAGATAAACTTTGGAAATCAGTTTTCCCAGGTGGAGCATGCAAAGGCAGGACCCAGGCAACGGTTTCTTCCAGTTGTTGCCTCACCACAGCCCCTGTAATCTGGCAGGCAGGTGCTGCTTTTGGAGGCACTCTGTGTCAGGCAGCTTCCGCCTACGTTTTCTCCAGCATCCAGAACTGGCATGATGCTTTGATTCACCTCTGATTTTGCCTGTTGAATGTGTAATGAACAAACAACTCTTAAGACATTTAGCAGAGGGCTGAGCATACAAGCATAGCACATTAATGAATCCACTCCAATTAGCTGGGGGGTGGGGAGGAAGAAATGATAAAAATGAGAAGAATCTTGCTTTTCTCTATAAAAGACAAGAACCCGTGAGAGAAAATTATAATTTGAGCCTGAATTATTCAAAGGAAGCAGGGAAATAAAATACAGGCTGAAGAAGAATTCTTCATAATAACTTGAATCAAAAGCCAAAGCACATTAACATATGAGGACTGGAAGATTCAGAGAAATAGCTGGAAGAAAATTTCATGACTGTAGTCTTGGAAGAAAATATAGGAACTCAATTTAGTAATATATTTGACATACCCCAAGAAAGGGAAAGTTTCTACAGCATACTGGCAGCACTCTTGACCTTATCATGTGCAGAATAGATGGCTCAAGGAACAAGTAAGTAATACAAATAGGCTTTTTAAAATGTTCAGAGAGAGTCTGCCATGGAGTATTTTTCAGAAGTGTTTCTGAGTGGGTTGGAGTGGGAGAAAGGGTTGGAAGCCCAGCATGATCGTTCTCTTTTATGGAGTCCCCTATTAAATGATGTTTAGAGGCATAAGCTACCTTGGCTATGGAAAATAGTGTTATTCAGGGTGTTTTCTTTAGGTGATCAGCATGTGTGCTTTCAGGTGTCTCCCCAGTCCTTGGAAACCTGGTAAAACAAGTATCTGAGTCTAAGTTATTTATTTTTAAGAACAAAAAGTCAGCAAACATAGAAAAAATAGACCCAAGCATGTTGCTAACGGATGTGTCAGAGAACTCCTGACGCTATGCAAAAAGCTACTTCTGCAGCAACGGAGTGCAAAATCCAAAGGCATTGCCAAAGCTTACAAGTAATGACTGTTTGTAAGGCTTGATAATCTTGCATCTGTTCTAGCAAGACTATAAACACAAACGTGTGCATGCACACACACACATCCACGGGCCATCTTAGCTACTGGTTCCCTTTTTGGCAGCTTCAGCTGTGAGGACAAAGGCAAAATAAGCACAGGGATAGGAAGATCCTCTCAAATCCTTGACATTTTCACTACAGGATTTTGCAGTATAGTATTCAATGCAGCAGTTATGCTGCAAATGGAGAGCTCTGGTCTAGTGCTGTCAGTCTCACACCCACTGTTCGCGAACACCTACATTCCCTTTAAAAATAAAAATGTAAGAGCTCTGAATACAAATGTGTGAAAGTTTTACTATTTAAAGGGATCTTCTGGAGAAATTATGTCAAATATGTAGCTCTTTCTAAAATGCCAGTGGCACCCAGGATTACTCGTTCTGCACCCGCTGCTTTCTGTGGCCAGCCAGTAGACAGACAACTCTGACATCCCATGCAGGGCTGCCCCGTATCCCAGCTGCCTACCTCCTGCGATCTTCTGCTTCACTACTGCTTAGGCAAAAGTATTCCCAGAATTAGGAAAGGACTGAAAATCACATGAGTTTCCAGCTGGCAACCTCAGTGGTTGCCCTGAGTCATTAAAGCCAGTGGCCTGGGGATGAGCAGCAGGAGGTGTAGGAGGTGGGCTCACTGCCTCAAAGTGATGCTCTAGAAAGGGAGAAGCAGTTAGAGGGAAGGCGCTGTTATCAAATGCCACCCACCCCACCATGGCAGCACAGCTTTCTGAAGCTCTGCTTACTTCAGACAAGTGCGGTTGCAGAGTATTGCAAGTTGTGAAGGTGGTGGAGGTGCAGGGGGAGCAGAGGGAGGGCACGGTGATGGAAGATGACAGCGCAGGCACTATGCCAGGTCTGTAGTGGTCCCCAGCCACTGCCCTGCTGATGCATGTTGGCCAGTTTTACTGGGCATTTGTGGAGTTCTCATCTTCCCAAAGAAGTGAGATGCCTTCCTACTTAGGCATTACTGTTATTTAAGGGGAAAAGCAGGGAGTTTGAAGAGGAATGAAGACATCAGCACCCGATACCCCCTTTGTCAGATAAGCTGATAGTATGAATGGGATGTTCACCCAGTTGCAGGGCATTTCTGCTCTGACTTATGCCAGCTCCAAGCTATTGTCAGAAGAACCATTAGCTGCTTACATCAAGACATTAAGCCAAAACCTGGCTCCAGTGAGGTCAGTCATAAAAGTCAAATTGATTTCAGCAGCAACAGAAATTAGTCTCCCAGACAGTGGTCAAGAGGAAACAGATGGCAGTTTGCTACCACCTGACAGTGCACGTTTAAGTTATATTTACTCAGATTTTGGGACGTATTGAAATTCTGTGTCAGTGTGCAGACAGCACCAAGGCATGGCAGCTATGGCACTAACAGACCGAGCATTGGTAGCTACTGAAAGTGATTTCCAAACTTTTCTGCAAATACAGATGCGTATTTTAGGAACTTAGGGACACAGACATCCTGGCTCCCAGCTGTGTATGACTGACAGTGTCTCACCTATCTCATATCACTTAGCACTGATACTGTTAATTTAATTACTCAACCAGACAGAATTATTAAATGGTGTTTCAGAATTCTTTATTATGATATATGCTTTCCAGTAATTACATCGACCACTCTCATGTCGTAGAGGGGGGAAAAAGCCCTCCCACTGGGCATTTTCTGCCCGTAAAAGTATACATCTCTTAGAAATGGATTCTGTTCTTTAGCCTTCTTTTGTTTCCAGTTGCATTTAGATTGGGCTCAAGATGCGCAAATCTCTGTCAGTGCTCTTCAATGTTTATGTTTTCCTTCTTTTTAAGGAAAACGCATCCAGACAATATTTTTTTTATTTCCTCTTTCCTCTTTATTTCTCTGTAATTTCCCATTGTGACCACTTTTTAAACACATTCTTTTCAGACCCCTTCAATTCTGCATACATACGAAATAAGTTACATTTTAGTCTGTCCTGGACTTAATTTTTACATTCATCACTAATCTGAACCCTATTCTCTTAGATTGCATAAGAAAATCTACAGTTCCGAGTCATGTCTGCTCTCCTGTGGTAATTCAAGTCTTAGATTTATTATAATCGCTAACAGTAAATACTGTATCCGTTTTTAGAGAATGACCCAATCTGCTTGTATTTCCTGATCTTTCTTCTCATTCCTTTGTTATGATATGCTTTCTGCCTCTTAATTGTTTCCATGTGAAACGGCCTCAGTCAAAGCGGTTGCAATGAATAACGTCCATTTCAAAATGTCAGCATTTTGGTCACAGCAGATAACCACGAGCTGGTTACTCCCTGCGTACAGTAGCACTCCTTAAGGACAAGTAATAAGTCCTGCAGTCTTGCTAAGTGAAAAACAGTAAAGACAAAACATCCCAGACAAAAGGCAGCTAAATAAATGTGATTTCTGCCCTTTTAGCCAAGAATCCCAATCTCATTTTTTATTTCTGCACAGCCGTAAAATTTCACTTTCCTTTCAGGACAGCAGAATAGCATTAGAAGCTAACTTAGCTTCTCTCCCATGGACTGTGTTTAAATGTCTTTTGTCAAATAACTTGGGAGGGTTCCTTTTATGTTTTTTTAAGTACTGAGCCTGCTTTATTGAAGTATAAATCCAAGCTCCTTCAGTAAGGCAGCAAGCTCTGCTAGTTCTGCTGCATTTCCACAGCTCAACACAGGGCTGGATGCTCTTAACTGAGAGGTGTGAAGGAGCATCCTGGAAGAGATGGAAGCTAAATATATTCTGCTACAAGATTTCTTCCATTCCTCTCTCCACCCCCAGATCCCAGAGACTACAATGGCTTATGCAGGATTTTACATATGCAGCAAATGGTGGAGGGAGGAGAATTCCCACGGATAAAGAGCTTTAGCCCAGTACCAGCAAAGCACACAGCCTGAAATGGTGCTGGGGTGGGTTTTGAGGGAAAGCACTCCCATCATTGCTTCCAAAGAGAGATGCCACACAATTATTTTTAGGAAAGGATCCCAGGCTATAAGGAGATCCTTCCCTACAGCTTTGATATAGGCCCTTGGACAATGCGGAGAGGGCACGAGATTTCATCTAGACCCCCTGTGCTTAGTATTTCCTTTTGTTTCAAACCACTCTTCGACACCCAGCTACCCCTATGCATTGCACGGTTTGCAAGTCTTAAGTGCTGTGGCTGGTCCTCCCGAGGCCAGCTGCCTGATGACATGCTTTCCATCTCTGACAAGAGCACTGCCTTATTCATGTTTAAGGAGCCCAACTCCATAAAAGCACAAAAGACCAAACAAGTTTCCTCTCATTTGCCCCTGATTATATGCTTATATAATTCCACTAATGTCATTTGCATGAGAACAGAAACAGATCCCTAGTCTCTTGGTAGGAATGATTTTACAGGGCTGCTATCAAAACCAGAAGGCCAAGCAGGAGTCTACCTCATATGCACAAACCACCACAACAGAAGTGACATACAAAGTGGTTATTTTATTCCTACTCTACATTTCTACACACATTTATGTACGTTGTACGTAGTACGATGGGGGCAGAGGAGAACAGCTGAGCAGCCCTCCCTCTTCCACACATGAAAGTTGTTTAGCTGACTGGTTTTATCTCCAGGTATACAAAAGGAAATTAAATCATTAGAAGGGATATCTCAGAGGTGTAAACTCTGAGGGGAAGAAATTACTCTCGGTATGACAGGTTTGCAAGTGAATTACTTATTTACATAGTTCAGTAGATTTGTTATTAATCACAGATGAAAGACACAAGTTAAACACTCTTTGCAAACACATGCATTGCCTTCTCATTTACTGGAGAATGGGTGAAGTTAAAATTGCTGCTGGTATAGCCACAGATATTCAAAGCCGGAGAGCTGAAATGAGGAGAAAATGAAAGCAAACCAAATGGCTTTTAAAAGTTTCAAATGAGTGTGCTGTTGGAAGTGCTATAAAAGATAACACAAAAAAAAAGCCATCTAAAACTTGTGGCTCAAGCTCAATTTTTTGCTAGCAATCATAAATCTTAACTTCAGCAGCTTTGTGCTCGTCTGAGGGCATCAGACAAGCGAAAAAAAGTTGACCTCATCATCATGTGAAGTTTCCTATTCCTGTCCTAAGTTGTCATTGGTAAAAGTGGGCAGCAAGAATTCCAGTTGTAAACAGTGATGTGCTGCCAATGTTTCAGCAAGTAGCCCACATTTTTTCCTCTCCGCAGCTGTAATGCAGCTTGTGCATAAGGGGCTCAGTGGCTGCAGAGGAGCAGGCTGCAGACCAGCCCTCCCTTCATCTGCTTCTCTCGTGAAATATAAATGCTCTTTCTTAGGTATAATTATAGAGGAAGATGCATTAATATGGAAAACAGTCTTTGAGAGTCCTTGGGTTTTGTTTCTGCAACTGCTTACTGAAATAGGAGCTAGAAGCCCTTATCTTCTCTTGCACCCGCTCCAACTGCACAGCATAAAGACATGTCTGCAGGTCTTCCATCTTCCTGACTTGTTTTCTGAGCTCACGGCCCTTGTCCAAATCATCCCCCTGGGAGAGAGGCAGGACATTTGCTTTTTGGGTGGCTGACCAAGGACCATATGGGTGGCATTGCAGTGCTTCCAGTGAGAAGCTATTCCTCAAACACGAGCTGAAATTCAGCTCACCCCATCCACTGTGGCCTAGACATTGTTGTGGAGCTGAAGGATATGATGCAGCAGAACAATTACCTGTTGCCCTTGGGAGAAGCGTTAGAAGGGAACTATGTGCTTCAGCATGCAGCTCCCACTCTTAGTTATAGGATTGCTCCCTCAAGTTTAGTTTAGTGACTAGGTATCTCACTATTTGCCTGACAATTTTCTTTGGTGCACTTAAAAATGTTTTCAGAATGTACAATAGGAGTCATTTGAATTTTTAAAGCATCACACAGACAATGTATATCAGGCTGAAAAATACATTTGGTATCTGCTATCCCATGACCAAAACAGCCAAAGCAAAAAGAAAGCTGTAGTTATATGAAATCAGAAAAAAAAAAAGCACTTTGGAGATAATTTCAGGCATAGTAATCTCCCTTTGAAATGTGTCTGTGCAGTCATCATCTTGGAGAACCTTGAAAATGTTTAGTTTTTTTTCTCTGCTTTATATCCGTAAAAGTATCCCATTATTTTTTTTTTCCCCAGACTTAGTCAATATTGTCATTTAAGCAACCAAAAGATCTCTTCTAAACAATTGGAAAAACATGTGCTTGTAAAACTGTGGAAAGACCTATTTCCAAAACGAACCAAAACTGCTGTGGCTTCAGGGATAAAAATGATGAAATAGGACTTTGAAAATAGGACTAACACTTTGAAATAGGACTAAAAGTTTATTTATATAAGGGAGCATACTAGCTCTAGTCTACTGAGAAAATAATGAGCATTAAACCCTATGCAGCTTATGGTCCATTGAATAAAAAAATGAGATATATGTTAAAAAGAGATCTGTGGTTTAGAGATCTACTATGGTTTTTAAGTAAAACAGCTCACTATGAGGCTCAGCAAAAAAATAACTACTTTGCTAACAACTTATATCTTTTGATTTTAAAACTCCCTTAGGCCTTATTTTAATGAGAGGACATGACAAACTAAAGCAAGAGCGAAGGTGAACATTTATTGTGCCCTACAGAAAAGTGTCAGTCTAAAGGTAGATTGTCTGTTCCTTCGCTCAATCTTCTTGGTGTCACTCAGTCATTGTAGTGAGGCTTTACCATGGTCTCACCCAGCCAGCGGTGGATTTCCTATGAGGCAGAGGATGCCCACAGAGGTAAGAAAACTGCCCATGCCCTTGTCTACCTCCATCACCAGGCAAAGGAGATGGTGGGAGCAGCTAGAGGCAAAGTGATGTGGCCTGAGCAGAACAGGGTTGTGATACTTGACTGCTCGAGTAGCTAGCACTAATTTGAGCAGCTCAAAGGTCACTACTATTTATGCAGATAAAAGGTCAATGGCAAGCTGGCATGTCGCTGCAGGCTATCTTGGTACGCACTTCAACCGGAGTACTGATACGGGCTTCTGATTCACAGTTTGTCTTTCTGCATGAACTTTTAGGCCAAGCTTTGGCTGAAATAAAACATTGGGGAAAAAAAGAAGTCTCTGCCATGGTAGTTGACACAGTTAGGAGCCAGATGCAAATTTTGTGGCTCAGACTCATCTGTAGCTAAATCAAACCTTTGAGTCATTATTTATAAAAGACAGCCAAATTCTGAACTGTTTGCTTAGTATTTAGTCAGCCCTTATGTGGATATACTCCTCTGAAAGCATGCCCGAGTACAGATAGAGGAAAAAGTGAATAAGATGCTTGGGATGTGACCCACTGAAACGCCTACCGACTTCAACAGAGGTTGGGGCTCTTCAACTGCCAGCATGTGGTCAAAAATCACTTTAAATGTGCAGGACCTTAGAGCACAGACTAAATTACACGGTTTGAATTTCCAGAGCAGTTTCATTTTAGGTGAAATACTGTCTATTTGCATGAAAAAGGGAAGTAGATACATTGTTTAGTCTAGTCAAATTCTATGGTATATTTAAAATTTTATAGGCAATAAGTGCTTCAGCCTTTGCTATCATTAAAAAATGAAAACATATCTTAATCTTCAGTTCCAGCAGTTGTCTGTCTACCTGCATCGATTTTAAACAAAATCCTTTTGCCTTCTGTTGTAAATCAACGTTGTATGCCCTGGTCCCCGACAGGCAGTGAGCAAAATATTTTGTGACATTTCATTCCCTCAACAAAAGGTAATGGGAAAACATTGTTACACTGATTTGTTTTTCATCACAGAAGTATTTGGCTCTATGCCCTAATTAAGGTTGCAGCAATAACCCTATTATGAGCACTGCTTTGCCTTTGCCAGTAATTTTTTAATAGCAGTTAGCTATTATTCTGCTATTTTTTGTTTGCTAGTAAAGAAAAAATATGTTAGGATGCACAACTCCCATGTAGAAAGCCAGCAAAACTAATTGTCTTCAGATCTGGAAAAGTACTTTTTTTCTCTCCAAACATCTCTTCCAATCAAGGTGGAAAATTACCAAATTCTTCCTTGATCACTGTCTCCCTAGACCTCCAGACAAGCGGAAGTTGAGACAGTGGATTTAGCATTATTTGCTTGGATCCACTTTGGCAAGTTTATGAATTCCATTATATTTCTGTTTCACTCCAATATTTTGTGGGCTTGGTTTCAAGCAAACTGAAACCAGCCTGTAACCATGGCGTAGTCTGGTTGGTGAATAAGCGTATTTTGTAAGTGTTCTCCCATTGAAAATGGCAAATTCTAGCCACTGCACATTTGCAAGTACTTTTTCAGTAATATTCATCCAACCAAAGAGAGTCTCTGAAACTGAGGTGGTTACTGTGTCCACAGACACATAGCATGCAATTCAAACAGCTCACAACTCACACGGTGCAGCTGTAAGCACTGTGATAGTAATAACTCTGTGGTAGCTCCCACAGACGAAGGCATCTGGCCCACGTGTGGAAGTGCAGGTCACTCTTGAAGACTTTCTCTTTCTCTTACAGCTTGTCAAAGGAACGAAAAAGAAGCCTTTACAAAATCTGAAGACACTGGAATACTTTATGCAATTTCCTGGACTATATGCTACCTCTTGTAAGTGTTATGTTATTATTTTCAGTTCCTGAAAAACAGGACTGTACTATAGATGATGACTGTGGGATTTCTGTTATCTTGGAGCAAATGTCTTTTTATGCTTTCCCTCTTGTTAAGGTATTTTAGAAAATGAAACACAAAAAAAAGCAAGATCTTGCTCATTATTAATGTTGAGGGCCATCTATTCTTGTACTTCAAGCACGTAGTATAGAGAGTGGGTTTCCTACTGCCTCTGTCCAGACAGCTTGCTGATCTTCCAGAACAATACGCTGGAAAGAAAAAAAACTAGACCTATGTTTTCTTTGTAGGAGTCCAGAAAATACTGCAGGTTTATGGACAATGTTCCATCAGAAATCCTCGTAAAACTGAAGCAGTTGTTTATCTCTTTAAAAAAGCAAACAAAGAAAGAAAAGATCATGGGCCCCATTGGCTTCCTAGTCTTAATCCTAGTCTAGAGTCTAATTAGATTTCATATCTTCCTCCAGCCTCTCTCAGTTTCAGGTGAGTGCACCTTAACTCATTTTTTGAACTCTTCACATTCTGTTTCATTTTAGTGAATGGTCACAATACAGTTAAAGACTCAGCTTTAGGTCACCTAAATCAGCTTTACAACATCTAGCCCAGAGCATTGTAATCCCCACAATGGAGGTCTGTATCTGCTAACTGCAAACCTGAATGGCTCCTTGAGTGTGTTGGGGGTTCATGTTAAGCACTACACTCCTTGGAGCTGCCTTGCTAGCCATACCAGTCACTGAAACGCTAATTCAGATAGGCCTGCATTGCCCTCAGGATTGACACAGCTAAGCAACAAAATATGTAGCCCCTTCTGCCTGGGACTTCCATGTAGTGCTCTCATCCATGCACTTTCTGCAGAAGCAGAAGTGGTGGGAGGAATCCCCTGTCCTATTCCGCAGGGAAGATGTACCACCCCAATGATTTATGGGCACTATGCAGCACTGGTGTGAGAGCTTCAGGGATCAGGCACAAAGAACAGGCCAAATACATATGGAAAAAGCCTAGCTATCCCCACAACCATGTTCATATAAGGAAGTGGGGTCTTCCACATGATCCATTAAAGTATTATTAAAACGATTGAATTAATTGAATTTACACAATATTAAATACATCACGTACAGCAACTGTGAAAATTGCTGGCACAGACAGCTCATCTAATCTTGTAACACAAATTGCTTTTCTAATTTGTTGCCCCAATCCTAAATCTGGACTTTGGTAAGACTGCATTTCTGTGGGGGAAAAAAAACCAATCCCAAACATAGAGCACGAGCATTGACAAAAATATTAAATTACATACTAGAGAGAGAAATTATCACGTTAAAAAGTATGAGTTGGTAGAGTTATACAGGACTATTGCAACAGAGGAATTACAGCCAGTTCCCATTACTGCTCTGCCAGAGGTGTCAGAGTCCCAGCTCGCAGCTGCAGCCTGTCATTTGATGTATTTCCTCGCCTCTCATGGCATATGCAGGCTGCAGAGAGTGACAGCAATGCTGCTGGAAAGCAATTCTGCCTCTCTAGGTTACCGAGAGAGGACCCTCGCCTCAAGATACCCTAGAAGCTGCTGTTCTACCTACCTGAGAATGCTGACAACCTGCTTGTGAGAGGGGTGAATTCCCCCTCTCCCATTAATTTCACTGGGGTGTTCACTTTAATGCTTAGTAATGCCGCTGTAAGTGTTGGTGTAATTTCACTGGTAGTGTAATTGCAAGTTAACTTCGTGGCTGATCTCTTCAACAGATGGAAGCAGGGTGGGGGTGGTGATGAAACCCACAGGAAATGGGTGCTGCTGAAGGAAAATGCAGATGGAAAAAAGGAGACACATAAGAACAGAGAAAGGAGAGAGAAAGAGATGAAGGAACCAGGACGCATAGGGAACGTACAGCAGAGAGAGGACGCTCTGAAAGACCACCTCTGCCACCCTTAAAAAAACCTGAATGTAACTAAAAAGAGTATGAAGAATTTAATAGATTACAGATACTTTAATGGACATATACAGAAATAAACAGTATGGTGGTCAGATTCTCTGGGACCTGGAATTCTTCCTCCTGGACAGGCCTTTAACACGATAATTAAAGAGCCTTCATTATATTTATGCTGTGGGCCTCGTGTTTCCTACAGTCTCTAAGCTCCTCAGCTGGCGGGTGGCAAACTCCAGGAACAGGACTCAGGCAGACCATGCTTCTTGGTAGAGCCCTTCCATT
Source organism: Cuculus canorus (assembly GCF_017976375.1). NCBI lineage: Eukaryota > Metazoa > Chordata > Aves > Cuculiformes > Cuculidae > Cuculus > Cuculus canorus. Next base: position 105,365,627 of record NC_071403.1, read on the forward strand.
TAGTTTTCATCAAATCTCTCAGAGACCTGCTCCGCAGAAATGTTTATACCTGGTCTCAATCAATTCCTTAAGTCTTAGCACCTGAGTAACCTACCCGTGAAGCTGGGTGTCACAATGTTTTGCTTCTCCGAGATGCTGTGAAGATAAAGGACAGACACCAAGGAAAGGGCTTGGTAAATCAGGTCCAGCACCATGCACACGTGGGCGTTTTGTTGCCAGGACCGTCTCCACAGAAGATGGTTTTGCTCCAGACAGACGCACCAGCACTCTGCTCCAGATTTGAGGGTGTGACATACACGCACCCTGAGCGGTGCTATGCCACTTTTATCCCAAATCTAGGGTGGGTGATGACTTTTTTTGGTCAAGAACTTGTCTGCAGTGATTCACACCCTCTGAGACTGTAAAAAAAGTTGGGAACATCAGAGCATAACAATAACCTTGGCATTTATTGCTTTCTGTGAAAAGTATTTTATTCATCTAGGTATATATTACATACTGAAAAAATGTTATCAGAGCTTGAAAAGACAATAGATGTGCTTGATTTGTGGGCTATAAATACACTTAAGCGGAAGGGAGGCCTAAAAACCTAGTGTATCACAAAATAGTAACTTCAGATTTCAAGGCGGAAGGCCAAATTTAAGTATAAGCTGTTATTCTCTGTATTCCCTGGGATCACAAAGTGAGGCATAGAGGATGAGAGGCAGAGAGGATGAGAGGCACTGGGCTTGATGAAGGGGTGTCGTAATTATTTTAAGAAACTAGGTTTTGTTCTGGGTATTTTCCCCTTTGTCCCTGAATTCGGATTAGCTCTGAGAAGCGAGCAGGCCTGAGAATTTCCATTCATATTCAGAGGGGAAAACTCACAGAAATTTTGTTAAGAGTTGGTTCATGTCAGTCCCCTCCCAAGCACATCTTTTATTACAGTCTATGAACCAAAATGACTATGAAAAAGCAGGGATGAGTGAAGTCTCTTTAACGTGTAAAGAGGCATCGCTCTGGTTTGTGTAACAGCAGCAACGAGCAGGCAGGTATAAAACACTGTTCGTTTATAGGCACTGTGTAAATGTCAATGATTCTCGCAATAGATATGGAAGTAGATAATTTTTATTGTAATGTGACTGTTAATTCGTATTCAAACTTGCGTCAGAAAACCTGGACTCGGGTCTCCTGAAGTTTAATAACCTATTCATGGCCCCGAAATAAGCGTTGTGGTTGTCAGAGGTTCCAGGTAGGGCTGCTTGCAGTGCCCCCAGCCAACACCGCAGCGATTTGTTGCATTATCTGTTGATTTCCAGTCCACTGCATGCTTTGGAAAATATGTCTGTGGGTTCGAGAATTTTGCTTGTTTTGCTTAAATAGAGAAAACCCTGGTGAGAGCAGAGACGAGTCCATCCGTCCTTCTCAGCGTGTTTGTGGTTTGCAAGAAGGGGGAAATCTGTTCTTTTAAGCAACGCTACCAGCGATGAAGCATCTCTGGCTTGCGGAGCGAGCTGGGGATGGATGCGGGAGAGGGGGGAAAAAAAACCACCTCATTTTTGAGAGCGAGATAAGGCTGCAAAACGCGCTGGCAGGGCGCTGTCTCAGGGGAGACGGTTTCTCAGGTGCGTTTCCCTTCGGCCTCAGGGTAATGCACCAAAGAGAAAACCGCAGCCCAAGCCTGGCCCGCAGATCCTCGGGCTCTGCTCCAGCCGAGCTTCCCTGGTGGAAGGAAGGAACGAGGATGGGGGGGCTGGCGTGTCCTCCCCCACCCCGCCCTCTGCGGCGGCCGCGCTGCAACCCCCCAACATTCCCGCAATGGGGGAGAAGGTGGTGGTGGGGGGAACGGACGGACAAACACACAAAAAGGGGCATCGATGGCCGGGCCCCTCCGCACTGGGCCGGGCTGGGGCTGTGGCACACACACACGCACTGCGGGGTGAGGGGGAGGGGGAAGGTGGTGTAAGCGCTTCCCAGCGCAGACTGTGCATGTCCAAGTGACGCATTGCAGGTACGAACCCGCCAATCGGCGCCCTCCTTGTGGAGTCGATGCACCCCTCGGCATTTTTTTTCTAAAATCTTCTTCCGCGAAGAAAAATAGTCCCTGTGGCTGCCTCCTCCACTTTCGCCAACTCCTCTCCGCCGCCCCTTCACAAGCGCAACGTAACCCCTTCCCGCAACTCGCTCCTTCCTGCACCGGGGCCCGGGAATTCGGGAGTGAGAGGAGTGGGCACAAAAGGGGTGCGGGAATGGGGGGGGAGGGAGGGGGCAATGAGAAGAAGCGCGAAGAGCCGGGACTTGTTTCTCAGCTCGGTTTACCCTGAGCAGGGAGGAGGGAGCGCGGCGGAGCGATCCAGGCGGGCTGTGAGGCGGTTTATGAGGCGGCGCCGGCGGGCGGGCAAAGCTCAGTGTGAGGCGAGACGCCGCAGCGCGTAGGTCGCTCCGTGTGTGCAGCCCCGCGCCGCCGCCGCCCCAGCTCCCAGCGCACCCGCGACGAGCCGCCATGGTGAGTCCCTGCGTGCGGGGAGGGGGGAGCGCTTGCCCTGTGCTCTGTGTGGAGGGAGGGAGGAAGGAAAGGAATTGGGGGGGGGGGGGGGGGGGTGAAATGCCCGTGCTTGGGTGCGGATGGGGGATCGAGTGGCTTGGCTGGCGTGGGGTGAGGTCACTTGTATAAAAGGGGGGGGGGGGGCGGTAGGGGGTGAAGGTGTCGCTTGCGGTGCCCGCAGGGTCCCGTCCCGCTCGGAGGCGCCTCGTGTGTAGGAGGAAGTGGTTGGTTGGTGGTGGTGGTGGAGAACAGAGTTCCGCCCGCGTCCCCCTTCCTTTCCCGCCCAAGGTCTCCCGCCCAGGGGCGTTGGTGCGCATTCAAAATTCAAACCTCGCCCCTGGGATCGAGCGCCGTGCCCTGGGGGGGGAGGGGAGGGAAAGCGGTGGATAACGGTTCCCGCTGGGAGGAGACCCGGGAAAAGCAGCCTGCCACGATGGCACCGCTTTGTTATCGCTTCCTCCCGCCCGAGGGAAGCCGCCGTGTGCGGCTGAATGGGGCTGGGGGAGGGGGGGCATTGGCTGCTGCGGGCGCTTGAGACGCCCTTGTCGCTAGCGAGGTGTGTGTTTGCGCCTGGCAATAAGGCAATGCGGAGCCCTGCAGCTTCTGAGCAGCATGGTGATGAGGAGGGGCAGGCTGCCTCACTGCACCATCGCCTTCGCTAGACCTGTGGTCAGCTCACGCAGGAGTCGCTCTCTCCCCTGCCGATTTCCTGATAACGCCTTGCTGTTGGTGGCTCTGTTGAACAAGATTCTTTTTTTTTTTAAAAAAAAAAAAGACAGAGCCCCACCACCCATTTTGGCTTCCCTTTTCGGTCGTTGCGGTGGACGTTTTCTTGATCGAGCGCAATTTGTTTTTCCTAGCGGTACATTTTGTTTAGGATTAAAACCAACTGTCGAAATAGAACACCTTTTGTGGAATTGAGAGAATTGTTTCATATTCGGTCTAAAGGATATAAGTTTAGGGGTTTTTTTGTTTAAAGCGAGTGGATACTGTAACACGTACGAAAAGGAACAATTTTGTCGCAAAAGCAACACCAATGACCGCTTAGTACTGTTTCTGCAGTAAGAGAAGATGCAGTATAGTGGAATTGCCTTTTCATTCATTAATCGGACCGCTGTCGACTCGCCATCTCTAATGTGAACGATGGGTGCTTAATTTTAAGGGTTTTTTGAAGTACTGTTTCTGGGCAAAGAAATTAGGTGAGCAGAAGCCTGAATTTGTTCTTTTGCTTGAATTGTGAAACCTGTACACCAAATCATCTATAAAGGAAAAGAGCAGTGAATCTAGGAGCAAAAGACTCTTACTGGTTTTAGTCATCATCGGTACAGAACCAAAAATGGAGTATCTTCGAGCAAGGTCTGTATAAAAATGGGTGTGTCCAGGAGGCACAGTGACACTTTGAACGTGGTTATAGTTCATCCCAACAGACCAGACTGGCTAAACCTGTGAATATACGTTGTCCAATGCTGCACATGCTGGATAAAGCAGAATGTTTCCCTCTCAAAAATAAGCTATCATACTATAAGCACAATTTTAGCCCTTATATGCTAATCTGCCTAATTCTTCTTGTTCAGTTAATCTTACCAGAAGAGGACTGTCCATTCAGATCTAAGACCTGTGAAGTGTACCAAAATGCCACATTTTGGAGGGAAATGGTGTCATCTGTTGTGTGATTTGCTGGTAGCTCTCTATCGGGTAGTGTTAGTCAGCTCTGAGGATTTTCCAACAGATTACTGCATAGTGGCTAGGACTGTAATGTAATGAAACACTACCTCTAGAGGCTGCATGTGCCACTGAAACTGCTGCACACACAACAGCTCCCCTTCTTTCCTAGGAGGCTTAGATGCTTTGTCAGGCCCTCAACAAAATCTGGGGGCGAGGGATGGGAGCCATTGCAGTGAAAATGAAAGTGCTGCGGCATGAACCAGAGAATGCCATGTCAAAGCTCTGCTGCATACTCTGATTTCATCAAAGGAGATTTTTCAGGTGTATCTTGGCTATAGTAACTGACACATCAAAACTGGAGCATAGGTGTATTACAGTTGTAATTTAACCATTAGTTTCTGAAGTCGAGTTGTGTTACTGAAGGTGTGTGTACTGTCGCATGTATGATGTATGAGTATCTGGCTTAAATTCAGGACTAAGAACTCCAGAAAGCCCTCTAGGAAGACCACAGTGACCTGTAACTCGCATGCATGGATCTGGACTGCTAGCTATGCACCTGAGTCGCACGGGAGGAAGTGATCTGGCAGAGTTGCTGGCTCCGCCTTCTACTGCTGTTGCGCAGCAGTCCCTGCAGAGCCTAGCACTGCGGAGTACAGATGGTGTTTGTTCAACCTTGCCCCACCTCCTTGCTTATCTTTCAACTGCCCTATACCTGTGGCTTCTAATAAGCTTCATGCTTTTCCCAAACACTGCCTCTTACAGGTACTGACAAAGCTTATTCAAGTTTATGGTTGGTGGCTATAGGATGTTGTAAGTTGCTGAAAGAGTTACAGAGGAGGAGTTTGGGAACACCTAATGCTTAAACACTGCCTAATATCATGTATTTGTATAAACTGTTTAATATAAACAGTATGTGTCTTGGAAACCCATAAATGTTAACCTAAATAAACTAGGTTGTTGCTTCTTAAATCTGATCTACAGCTTTCTGTGGATATAAATATCCTACAGAAATGTAGTACATCATTCTCTTCACTCAAGCAATAAAAATGTAAATAGCATGCAAAGGTATGAGTCTGTCTGTGTTAATGATACACTCCAGACAAGCAAAAATCTGTTAGGCTTCTGTTAAGCAACCAGCAGAATGCTTCCCTCTCAAAGCCTGATGCTGAATTTGTGATGGTTCTTGGCAGTGTTGCTGGCAGCCCACCTTACACCATCTTATTTTTTTAAAAAAATGAAGTTGAAGGGGAGTACTTCCTACAGCTGCTGAAACAAAGAGGCAGAGTCTCTAGGTGCAAATACGTAGTCGTCACTCTTTTAAAAGTAGCTTGAGGAGGTGAGCCACAGGCAGTCTGAGAAATTACTGATGGTGGCCTTTATCTTGGGCTGTTGCTACAGTGTATGCATATGTAAGTAATTTAGCTCTTGTATGATTGCTTGAACAGTTAACTTCACTTCTGTTATGGGAATAACCAGAAGCTGGTTACTTCCAAGTTTGTATGCAGTGCAGGAATGCAATTAAAATTTAAATCAGTAAAGTAAGAATTGGCAGGTATTTTTTTGAAGTATTTCGTTGGCAGATAGCTGTGTATAGAGAATGTGATTGTCTATCAATATTATGGTAATTATAACAAGGTAGTTGCTGAAGTGGTCACAGTAGGAACAAAAGTAAAAAAGCAGTGTTGAACTTAGGCACTGAATGCATTTTTTCTGTATTTTAAGGCTTTGTTTTATTCTTCAGTCGAGTGCTATGGGGTAAGGAGCTCAAGAAGCTTTCTTGAAGGGAATATATGGCCTTCAGCTCAACTGCAACTCAGATGAAGCAACCCAAAATTTGAATCAGCTGACTTGAAAACCTAGAGAAAGTATTTCTACAGTCCTCAAACATCTTTGTGGTTTTTGAAGAGTCAAGTTCATTTTGGGTTTGGCCTTGAAGACTGAGAGGTTGTTTGTTTTTTTTAATCAGCTGTCAAATTCAGTTGATTCAAAACTGTTAGTGAGCAAAACTAGGTATGAGCTGTAGCTTACACACCTGATCTGGGAACAGTATGTTTTACACTAGAGAAGCATTCTCTCTAGTTGCCTTGTAAACTACCTTGTGCTACTTGAGGCTGTAGACAAGGGTTTGAAAAAAAAAAATATAGACAGACGTATGGCATGTGCATTAAAATTGCCGGTTTGTGCTGAAGTGCTAGTAGTACTTATTATATGGAATTTTTTTTTTACAGCCAGGTCTTGGCCATGAAGCCCATGGGTTAGGGGATGATTTAATCCTAGGGAAGAGGACCTGTGTGCCTTGAGTTTGCTAGTGTTGCTTGGGTAATTGATTGATACATTATAAGTCCTGACAAGCAGCTATTGCATTTAATGGCCTCTACAAGCCTGTGTCTTATTTTGCCTTGAACTGCTGCTGCAGCTATAATGATCTTCTGTTTTATTGCAGGCTGATCAACTGACAGAAGAGCAGATTGCAGGTGAGGTTTTTACATGCTGTGTTGCTACTCCTACTTGACCTGGTACATCTTTTAATCCAGTGACAGTCTGTGTTACACAAGATATTTAGCTTTCTTAGATACTAAAGTAGTATTGTGGAACGTTTTAATTTGTCAACTAAGTTTTAAAGGCTTATCCACTGTAAAAGCACCATGGATACAATGAATCTGAAGTTTTGTCCTCTAGAATAGTTGGACAATCTCACAGCTTTACTAGCCTTGGGACTCTGCAGTCTTGAGGTGGGGAGGATGACCGCCAACCCCCAAAGCCAGAATTGTCCCACGTGCCAACTGAAAGGCAGTGTACGAGTGTCTCTGGTGAAGACTTGGAATCTGGAGCGCTCTTCTAGCAGAAGGCAAAAATCATTTACTTTGCAGTGTCCTGCCAGTGAAAAGGTTTGAGTGGCTTTTCTCTGATGGCAGCAGGGACTGGCTTAATGATGACAACTCTCTAAATGCCATATTTGGAACCGCTTTGTGTACTTGGGACTGAAGTGTTCTGTGCCCTGTTCCAGTGGTGTGGCACTTGCTCTGAAATGCTTAAATATGCATCTCTTGAATCTTAGTATTGGTACCTTAACAATGGTTTCTATGTACTGACAACTATCTACTAGAGGCTAAAACTTCTTATGTCTTCTGCTCACACAGGCTGCTCAAACTAGTATTGGTCAGTGCTCTCTGAAGACTCATTTCAGCTTCAATAATTGATGTAACTTAAAGCTGGTAGTTTAGAATTCAGCCTTGACATGGACATTTGAAGACTTCAGGGCTTTTGATCTGATGAGAGTCTAGTGTTGATACTAGAAAGTCTCTGTGCGTAACTATTGTGTGAAATTATTTGAGGGTGTTAAGGTTCTGCTAATCTAGTAGTACTAGGTCAATTGTAGAAGTAAGACTGTAAAGATGTATTACTCTTTAACTATGGTGTAACTCCTGAAGACATTGTATTAAATGGAAGTGTCCTAATGAGTTGATTTGTTTTTATCTTTGCCAACTTTGAAGTGTAAGAACGTTCTTCTGTAGCTTTTGGACTTCAGAAGCTTGCTTTAACTCATAGGAATCTAATTATGGTTTTGTGGACAGTCCTTAGTATTTGCTTGTTGCCATGGTACTGTCTTATGAGTAAGCACAAGCCAGCTCTAGTTCAACTTGAGATTTGTTTCTGGAAGTGGCCTACATATCTTAAGGATTTTGTGGTTGGTGTAGTGGGAGCAGGCTTTATCAGTTGTCACTGCTCTCTTTTCAATAATGGTTCGTTGTTTTGCTTAACTGTAGAAGCTTTATTAGTTGATATAGCTGATTATGGAATATAAGCAGGAAGCCTAACAGTACTTCAGGATTAGTGCAAATGTTAGGTGTTCAGGAACGATAGTGTAGTTCTTGGAGCCAAAAGTGAGTATTAACAAGCTTATCCTGGAGTAGAATGTTTTCATCTGTGTGGAAAGAATAGAAGTATAACTTGGCGTTAGTATCCAGTGTAAAATGGCCTTCTGCTTTCAGTTGAGCTGTGTGGTATTTCACGAAGCAAGTGTTCACAAGTAAACAAACCTCTGATGTGAAGACGTAAGCATGCCACTAGTCTGTTGGGGAACTGTCCCCAGTATTGCCTAGGAAAGGTTACAGCTGACAAAGCAGTGTGCTTAGTTTTGCTGGTGAAGGTCAGTGTCTTGCATAAGAACTGTTACAGTTACTGGGTGCATGTTTTACAGTGACTCTGGTTTTAAAGGCTTGAGCCCCCTGCAGTCTGTTTCAGCTTATTTGATGATACCTAGCTTTTGATTTGAAGGTGAGCTTAAGAAAATGGTGCTACAAGGTAGAGACAACATTCCCCTCTGTAAATAGAAGGCCGAAGTAGTTATTTTGGCCAGTTCTCCTGGGCTCAAAACAAATCTTCCAACTCTGCTGTGAAGCACCAGAATACAGTTGTTAAATATTCCAGATGTTGTTCTTTCCTATAGAATTCATTGATCATCTAGGACTGAATTATTGTTATAAGTTGGGGTGAAGAGACTTCCCAGGTTTTGTTCATATGGAAGACTAGTTTTGGAAGCTGAGTAGGTACAGAATGTGAATGCTGGTTGCAGCCTCATTCAGTAAGAATTGAAGTTGCAGAGTCAAATGGTAATTCCTTTGGTTAGGTGTTACGTTTAAAAAGATAAATAGGTCAGGACCACTTGATGTGGGTGGTCAGTGTGTGTGTGGGAATCTAAAGATGCTTTTGTCCAAAAGCAACTGGTCTGGCGAGCTATACTTCTTCCACTAGGCCTCAAAGAAGTCTAAATGGGCTCTCTAAACAAATAGGCCCATGTTTGGTGTTCATTATGCCTTGTTCCTTTAGAGAGCTGTGGTTATCTTTCGGAGATCTGACCATGAGAGTTATTTAGAATTTATTTCATAGTAGGAATAGTCATGTTTCAGTGTTTAGCATCTGGTAGTTGTGAAGAGAACAACTGACATTCTGCTATAAAAGTTCCAAGTGTAGCTTATTACTAACTGTGCAAGTGTGGGAATGGCAGTTTTGGTTCTTTGATCATATTGGGTCACTGAAGGCTGCCGCTTCATCTGGAAAGGTGATATGTACAGAGATGCCTCAAAAGCTATTGTTAAATAGAACATTTTGAGCTAGGGTGTTAGAGTTCACATTCTGTTGGACTAGCCTTTCTTTTGTGGGACCTGGAAGCCGGTCTTTTCTCTTCATGCAGTGTGCTTTTCAAAAGGAAGGAAGTGCTGAAACCTTGTAGGCTGGCCTGAAGATGGCTGGTTCTGATGGCTCTGCCCTTGGGTTTCTGGCAGTTTGGCCTTATCTAGGATACAAGAAAATTTTCATCTCCATTTTTACATGGATGAGTGTTGAGTAGAGAGAGGACTTGCTTTTATATGCTACATGGAGTCATAAGGTGTTTAAGCATGGGAGGGTGTGTTTTATAATCATGTTGCCAGAATTGATTTGCTTGCTAAACTTAAGTATTTCATAGCTTGCCTTCAGTGGCCGTTGCTGCAAATCCTTCAAAGCTTTGCTAGGTTGTTCTTGTTCCAGTCAAAAATGTATTTGTGTAGGTTGTTATTCCTTTGATGTAATTACTAGAGGTACTTCCTAGAAGTGGTTAAAGGTGATTTAATTGTATTCCTAACTTGATTCAGCATTTCAAATGAGACTATACTGCTGATCTGACTCCTTTTAAGTAGCAACCTTAAAGGATAGCTGGTTGCTGCTTAGACAACTCAAAGTTGCATCTTTGAGTAAAAAAAAGCTGAAGAGTTGTCCTTTGAGTAGTTCATTTCAGGTGTTGATACTGTACCACTGAGTGGCCCATGTTGCAATCAAGTCTTTGAACTTTGTGTTAAAAATGTTACCTTTCTCACCAGGGTCCTTGCAGTACTGTGAAGTCTGCTTCATGTTTGGGCTAGTGACAGCTGACCTTCAAGTTAAGGATAAAGTGATTAACAGCTAGATGTTTTTAATAATAGAGTACCTGACTCTTGATGAAGGGTTGGTGCTTCCCTTTCTCGAGATCCTTTCGCGACTGTGAACTTGTCTAGTAGACTTGACCTAAAAGCCTGTTCTTCCCTGGTGTAAAACTTCACTCCTAGTAAACCTATTTGACTCCAGGCTAATTTGAGACTGTTTGAAAGTTGCAGTAGGTACAGGTTGTAGCTAACTGTTTGGGAAGGCCTGTCTCTTCTTTGTGATTATATATAATACTGGCTTGAAACTGTTTTGTCTCGTCCTGTGGTAGCCGTGCTCTGATTCTTGTGTGCTTAAATGGTGGGAGTTAGCTTTTGGAATGCTTCAAACTGTTAGAGGTATAAGTGTTTTTTTTCCTGGATGGGACTCAGTTGTGGCTCTGGTATTACAACTGCATTCATGAACTATAAAAAGCCTTTTTTTTTTATAGCTGCATTTTTAATGCTGGCCAGCTTGTACTCACCTTGACTGTTTCAGAGTGAGATGCATTTCATGTGAAAACACAACTTTTACTGTGACTAATTCTGGTCTGGGAAACTCACCATCTGGGAAGCTGGCTGGTTGCAAATATTGAAAAATTATTTCTTGGAAGTATTTCTGATGCAGGAGTACCCTTGAGTTCTCCAAAGGCATGATCTTGGTGCCTTGCGAGGCTGTAGAAGGATGTGAACTAGGAGAGAATAGATAAGGTTTTCGTGTTTAACTGTAATTTGTTTATGAGCTACTACAGTGTAGTGAGCTAGTTAAGGTCTGTGGCCAAAGACAAACAGATGGCATGGATTAAAACCAGCTCCATTTTTGGACTGGACAATTAAACATGTTATGCTTGCATTAATATTGCTGGCTACAGTACAGCCATTGTAGGGGGTAAAGAGGTAGCATTGAAACACAGTTAAGCGGTCTTACAGGTAGATTTAACTAGTCCTGATAACTGTTTCAGGATATAGTAGGGGCAAATAAATTTCTTAACAACTTTTCAGAAATAAAGACTCCGGTGACTTTCTCTTTGAATAACTGACTGGAATTGTCTATGTATATACTGGAAAAAACTGCAGAAGCCCAATGGCGGGGGAGAGAGCTGAAAAGTTCCTTTTTTAGCTAGGTATGGCCAGCTGTTAAGACCTGTGGTGCTAGGTACTGCACCTTTGTGGTAGCGTATACTGTTCTGTCTTGCCTGTCTGGTGGAAGTGGGTTATAATAAACTATTCTTAGTTTGGTCTGATTATACCTTTTTTTCCGTTGACTAGTCTCTATTAGTAGAAGTGCTATTAAGCTGTAGCATTTTTAGTATAATTTTTTCAACTTTCTCAAAGTAATTTAATACTTTAATCTCATGAGATAAAGTTCCTACTAAAGGTGTAGAACTTCCTGGTTGCAGAATAACTGTTCCTTTCAGCTCTGTATTAGGGATAGTTATTCAAGACAATAATAAGCATCTGAGTACTGCTGAAGCAGGTGTCCTTCCATCTTATTCAGGTCAAAATGAGGTTGATAGGTAGACTGGTGGATTGGTTTCCAAATGCAGGTGCTTCTGGATTGGCATTACAACCATAGCAGACTAAGTAGTAGATGAAAATTTTCTTCAGAGTGAAGTAGTTTTGTAGCTTACAACAGTAAGCAGCAATAGATTCTTACATGACTATGTGAACTTACCATTTGAAACCCCATGGCATTAACCTGTTTTTTGTTGTTGTACAGAGTTCAAAGAAGCTTTTTCACTATTTGACAAGGATGGTGATGGTACTATAACTACAAAGGAGTTGGGGACAGTGATGAGATCGCTTGGTCAAAACCCCACAGAAGCAGAGCTACAGGATATGATCAATGAAGTAGATGCTGATGGTAAGATTCTACTAATAAGTAATTTAATAAAGTGCCTAAAATATATTTTGTCTAACAGAAGTAATTGTCTTGCAGGCAATGGCACAATTGACTTCCCAGAGTTTCTGACAATGATGGCAAGAAAAATGAAAGATACAGATAGTGAAGAAGAAATTAGAGAAGCGTTCCGTGTCTTTGACAAGGTACTAAAATGCTTACCTTAACAAATATTCCTGCAATGGAAACTCAGTCTGTGTAATAAGCTCCCTCACTGAACTGAGGGGTATCCACAGTCCTGTCATCTAGAATCTTTAGGATAACTAATCACCCTAAAGCTAAGTCTGTGGGTACTGTACCTGAAAGTCAAATGGTTCATTGTGATGAGCAGAGGTTATTATTTAGTAAGCCACTACTTGCTATGATGCTGAAATACTTGTACAAGGCTGGCAGGGAAGTTGCTTAAATATTTAAAAATGGTAATCCTTTAAATCTTTCACTAAGTTTTTACCAATTAAATTGCTAAATGAGTCTAAAGTTACTCAGCGTCTTTAAGCAAGACACTTGTAAACAGAAAATATGATATTCAAGTAGCTTGAAGTGTGGGAAAGAAAGTCCAGAGTAAGTAAAAGTGGTCTCTTAACACCTTGGTGGCTTTGTGCTGGACTCGCATGGGACAGATAAATGAGATAAGTAGCTTCAGTTTAAAGATAAACTTGTACCAGTCACATGATTGAACAGGCATCTGTCACCTAAAAACATTGCAAAAGGCGGCAGTCTTTTTGTTATTGGTTAAAAAATGTAGTGGGATTGGACAGCCCAAGTAGACTCTGTAGGTTGTTTTTAAAATGTCTTTTTAAGACTCACATCTTGGATAATACAGAAGATGGGCTTACAGCTCTCATTTGTCTTGTGCAAATGCTAGCTGTCAAAGCTATGCTAACTTCTTAATGTTCAACTTGTTCTGTGATGTTTTTAAGTTTATAATTAGCTAGGCCTTAGACAAGTCTCTTTCTCCTCCTAGGATGGCAATGGTTATATTAGTGCTGCAGAACTCCGTCATGTGATGACAAATCTTGGGGAGAAGCTAACAGATGAAGAAGTTGATGAAATGATTAGGGAAGCAGACATTGATGGTGATGGTCAAGTAAACTATGAAGGTAAGGAGTGAACTGATTCATTTTGTGGAGCACTTTTCGTGCTGGTGGTTTGTGTAGATGCTGTGATACCTGCACCAAGTTTAAATAGGGAAATGTTCAGGTGAGATTTCCTCAACAGCTAGTGTTCCTTCAGGCTAATGTCTTTTAGGATGTACATTGTGTACCTCTAAATGGGTTTAAGTGGATTATCACTACGTTTGAGCTGAAGGTAAAAAATGACTATTCAGCTGTGCAGTGTAAGAAATAACTTTTTAAATGTAACAATGCCCAGTGACTGTTAGAGTAAGGAAGCTAGCAGAGATGTTCATGTACTGTTCTGTTCACTAATGAATGTTGATCTGACTGTAGCAAGTCACTCATTTTTCATTTATGCTTTTAAAATTACTAATTAAAGGGAAAAACTTCTAAAATATGCAGAAGCTTCAAGACCTTTAGAAGACCTGTTAAATAATTTCACATATCAGCTGCAACAGTAGCTTATTTTTAATTCCATCTTTCTTGGCATTGAAAGTTAAATGTGATGTCATGCAAGCAGGAAGAGTTCTGTTAAGCAGTTGCTTGCAGCTGAGAGGCAGCAAGCCTGTTTTTATTTTGAGTGTCATCTAGAAAGGAGCTAGGGTGTTTTCAAATAATATTCATTCTGTTCTAAGGTGTGGGTGTGGCTTCCATTTAAGGCCTTTTTAGTTGTGGCCTCAAAGATGAGCTGCCCTCTGATTGAAAAGTTTTTTATGAGCAAGGCTGCTGCTCCATATTTACTTATGAATAGACTGCTTAGGGGCTGGCACTGGAGAGGGCAGGCATTCCTCTTGTTTAAGATTGCTGTTTTGAAACTTGAGCAAATGTTTAACTGCTTTTAGGTTCCCAGTCATTTTGCTATTGTACCTGGAACTACGTTTCAGCTAGATTAGTGAGGAATCCAGTTTTGTGTGATCTGACTTCTACTGTGCTGAGCTTTTAATAAGCAGTGATTCAGTTGCTTAAAGTAGGCAAAATAGTAAGACTTCAGCGATTTGGCTTTGAAGAAAATCAAACAACACAGTGTCTTCCCTGTAGATATTCGTAACTGATCATCACTTCAGCACAATTTTTAGGGATCTCTTGGTCATTCTTGGATCTCTTGTCCCTTATCTGTAAGTCAGTGGGCATGAGGACCGTGTAATGTTTTATTTTGGAATTAAGGCTGTTATTCAAGTCACTGAGGGACCAAGCTTTCTTATGAAAATAGAGGCCTTTTGCCATTAGAAATAAGAGTTTAGGTATGATTTGGAATAGGGACTGTCTTGAAGATGCTTTTTTGAATGCAACTGAAAACAATTTTTAAACAAGTGTTCAGCAGGTTGCTTCTCAGATCTTGCCATTCGGATTTTCCTCTGAATAACTCTTATGTAACTCTTTCCTTTTACAGAGTTTGTACAAATGATGACAGCGAAGTGAAGACGTTGTACAGAATGTGTTAAATTTCTTGTACAAAATTGTTTATTTGCCTTTTCTCTGTTTGTAACTTATCTGTAAAAGGTTTTTCCCTTACTGTCAAAAGAATATGCATGTATAGTAATTAGAAGGCCATTCCTCCATGTTTTTCTCCTTTATCTTACTGTCATTGTTCTGATTTTTGGAAAATTGATCTAAGTAACAAATGTTGCATGTGGCTTACTCTGGATATTTAAGCCCTTCTGCACATCTAAAGTTAGATGGAATTGGTTAACTGAGGGAACATCTGGATTGTCTGTTTAAAAAGTAGCTTTCTTTAGGAGACTTAGGTATGACTAGTGTAGCAAGTTACATAAAGTAAGCTAGGGTTTACTGTGCATTAGCGGTTCCTTAGTTAAAGCGGCACATTGGCTCTAGTTCTGCAGTACATAAAGGAGTTTAATCTGTGTTTGGTGATAGAGGTAAGGACTCTTGCAGCTAGCTGCAGGATAAAATTGTGTGAATAGTATATATACATGTGGCTAATGCACTGTAAAAATCATGCTCCTAGCTTACTTCACAGTAACTTGTTTGTGGCCATACCTGTAACATGTTGTTGAAGTGTGGAGTCTTAACGTTGTGGACGATTGACAGTCAACAATATGAAACTTAAGTTGCACTAATGCAAAACGGGTGATTTATCCAGGTACTCGTACACAAGTTTTTTTTGTACTGCTGGTCCTGTACCAGAAAACATTTTTCTCCTCTTGTTACTATGCTTTTTAAACTTTGTTTAGCCACTTATTTTCAAAAAAATCTGCTTCTGGCACGATTTGCCTCAAATCCATTCCAAGTTGTATATTTGTTTTCCAATAAAAAATTACAATTTACCCATACTGTTTCAATGTATCCTTGAATTATTTACAGGAATTGTTCAATACAGTTGCTGCTCTGTGTTTCAGTATGTAGCAGTTTGGTTTGCTTATGCAATGGATTGGCTGTCTTAAAATAGCTTGGAAGGTGATGACTTAGTCCTTTAAACTCTGGCCCTTAACAGTATTGTTGACTTGAAGAAGCTTTCTTACTAGTAGTTTAAAATGTATTTTACAGTCTTGTGTGGAGCTTGGTGCTTCAATAAACTTACCGTAGTGACTGGCTATGCCCACTATCTGTAGACATTGTGACCTGGATGTTGACCTAGTTCAATAGTTGACCTAAAATTAAAATTCCTTGTTCGGACAACTAAACCTGTTTGCTTTCTTTTAATTATTTTGGAATTTATTCCCTGTCAGCTGCTACATTGGGGTAACTTAGTCTCACATCTGGACTTTTATGAAACTGCTATGTCTGAGTTGCCATGTAATCAACTCAAAGTACAGAAGGAAGACATTCTCTTACTGATCTGCTAATGAGCATGATTGTGCTTCCAGAACCAATTTTTTGTCAAGGTTTACTTTTTTAAAGCATCAACAAATCTGGTTTTGACCAAGAATGAATCTGAAACCTCAAAAGAGTACCCGAGGCTGTTCCCCTTGCCTCTGTACTCTAGGCAATAACAGACTGATCTTACATAAACATTATGGTTGTCTTGTTTGGGGATTCTGCTTGCCTTTAAACATAACCGTGGCCTCTCCATCTGGTTACCCTCACTAGTCCCAGCAGAGCAGTTATCTAATTTTTTTAAACTGTTTTAATTGCTTTGAAGTATTTATAATTTTAGTGACAGTGTATAATTAGGACCGCTGATCAACCTGATTTTTAGAAATTATCAAATAGTAATGATCACTGATCTTAAAGCCCTGCTCCCTAAGGACTATAAGCAGCGCTCTGTTGGTTTGCCAGAAGAGGCTTGTAAAAACTGTTTAAGTTGCCAGCGTCAGAATGCCTTAAAATTGTTGCTTGTGCATGGGCAATCTGGTTCAGGAAGGTTCTGCAGTCTAAATATTGTAAGCGGTTAGGGTTTGCTTTCTGTAAAATGAGTGACTGAAGAAACACTTCCTATCCAGCCTTTGTCCTGTGGCCTAGTAGCCTTGGGACAAGACATAAGCGCTTAAACTGGCACAGGGTGAGAGCTTGACAGAACCATGAGAACGACCACTTGAGAATCTTGAGTTGCTGGAGCACTGGAAGTGTTGATTTTAGAGGTAAGTAATTCAAACTAGCATATGACAAGAACTTGTATTTGCCAGTCTGGCATCTTGACTATCAATAGACTGGGAAATCACACTGTGACCCACAATCTTCTATAACTTGGCATACATTTAGAAGCATCTGATGAAAAGGAGGAATATCTTGGCCAAGGTAAATGCCTTACGTAAAATGAATGGGTGAAGTATGTGTGAGATGGCCACCTTTACTGTCATTTTTGCTGTTTTCTGTTCAGTGTTTAGTTGCCAAAATCAAAGCCGCTGTTTTTTAGTGTGAGTGTTACTGTTCTCTAAATGAAATGCTTGACTTCTAGGTCAACATTGAAGTTTTCTAGTCATCTTTACAACATAATTAAACTGCAGAATGGGGCTATACTTGGTGCTTTCTGCTAATGGAAGAATGTCTTCTGAGGTTTAGTCAGTTAAGTGTGGTGGAAGCTAATGACATTGACCACTAGAACCTGAAACTTTTGGCTGAGTTGCATTTGCAGGTGCTCTTGCTGTTGTGAAACAGGTAGTCCTTAGGTCACTCTAGGGAGATTTCTGCTTATGTATGTAGGAATACTCTGAAACTTCATCTTCTGGTAGCTTGCTAAGACAGTCTTTTATCTTGTCTGTTAAATATGGTGGAGGGTTCTATCATTCTATGCTATAATAACAGGAATGAAAACTGGTACAACACTGCAGTAAAAATTGTGGTGGGGTGCTGTTTTAATCTAAACTGGTTGGTAATGGAAGAGATCTTAGCCCTAAAGACTGCTGTTCCCTTTCTGTATAGGCTATGGGGGAGATACTCTCCATGTGTACAAACCTGATAGGAGGGAATGAACAGAAATCCAGACTTAGCTCGGTAGCACCCAGTGGCAGGGTGAGGCAAAGGGCACAACGTTAAAAAATGAAGTTCTATCTGAAAAAAGAGGCCACACTTTTTGTTTGCTGTTGAGGCTGGTCAAATGGAGGTTGTAGAGTCTGCAGCTTTGAGACCCATGTAATAATTGGTGCGGGACAACGCTACTCTCTGAGTAATACCAAGACCTGAGGGCTGGAGCCCCTGGCTCACTCCTGCAGGCTGGTCTCAAATGGCAAGTTTGGTAGTTAAGCTTGTTGATGTATTGGCCACCGAAGCTGCAATAGAGCATTCGGATTGTTCGAATTGCATAATCCTCATCTTGCAGATAAGACTTTTGGGTAGGCGTGCACTTGTTCAAAAGTTTAATTTCCCTATTTGTAAACCAGTACTTTTATCATTAATAATTGATAACCTGATGAGCAAACAATTCGGCATCCCTCCCTTAGCCAATTGTGTAGCTGCCATTTTATGATGCTGGCCAGTCAGTTCATGACAGGCAACCTTACAGAGGTCAGACAGGTATTGCCCTTCATTCCAGGCCTGACAAACCCTGAGTTTGAATTAGTCATATAATGTATTATTACTGCAATATGTCCCTGGTCGTGTGGTACCTTCTTAAAAGGTACATGCTTTTTGGCAGTCAGAAAAATGCAACTAGTGGCACTTGAGGAGGGGAATTTCTGCTGTTTTTTTTTTTTGTGTTGGTTGAATTGTAGAAGAGTTGTCTGGTTTTGGAGTGACAGCTATGTGTTTTAAACTAAATAGCTCTTTTTTTTTTACATACAATATATTGCTAATGAAATAAATTGCAAAAAAAAGGTTCAGGTCTTCCCCTCTCCTCCCAGTCTTATTAATTGTGAAGCATTAGATTATTGGCAACCTCAGCGCTATAGAGTTTCTCAGTTACCTCTGTTTCTAAGGTGCTTAAGCACCTATAAACTATAAACATTTTCTCTTAAATAGCCACTATTTTTCTAATATTGACTGAACTTGAAGCCTTTGAAAGAGCCATTTGAAGCTCCCTGTGTCTGAAGTAAAGGCAGAGTCTTTTGTTGCTGCCAAACCATGCAGATAGAATAGGAAAATCATAATTCAGGCATTCACTGAGTGTCTCCTCCAAAGCTCTGTGGTCAGTGTAGTCTTTACATTGATTTGAAAGGCCTTGAATATGCTTAAAAATAAAGCTGCTTAATGGATTAGGATGTGTGAAGATTTCCAATAACTTGGAAGCGATTCACAAAACAGTGTAATATGTCACTGGAATTTTTTCTTTTTAAGATGGTATAATTAAGACAGGCTGCGTAATTGATTTGCCTTTTCAACTGAGAATGCTAGGCATTTTTCCATGGAATTAATACTGGCATTTATTCATACATATGTTACATTGTAGAAGGCTGCCAAGATTAAAAAAGTATTACAGGATTGTCTCCTGTTGAATTTCACTTTGAGGAAGCCATCCCCACCAGCGAGATTAACAGGACAGTTTGTGAGATCATCTGAAAGAAAGAGCAAATGAACACTTAACAGCAATTATTCCTGTTGTTTTAATAATTCATTATTCCACCAGTAGGACAAGTTTTCTTCAATTTTTATATGGCTATGATGCTTGGGCTAATCACGGAAGGAAGTAATGCCTCTGTTAGCTTTTTCCATCCTCTTCTACCCTCATGCTATAGCACTATTAACTAGGTTGATACTATGGGGGCTTCTGCAGGCAATGGACAACAAAACCTTTGAAAATCCTTTTGTGGTTCTTTGCTGGGCTTTGGAAGAAATGCTACCAAAAAAATCTGGCAGCCTTTTTTGCCTTGAATATGGCTGTGTTCTACCCTTTCTTAAAGAAGCATTAGTTAAGGAGATGCATCTCCATATATCCTGAAGAAATCTCCACAGGATCTGTGCCGCAGCCTGATTTGCCATGCTGCAAATTCATCGTTTTTCCGGTGTAGATTAGACTTGAGGTTGGGGTTTTATTGCCAAGGTTCTGATAATTCTTTTTGGTTCCTGGAGAGAGGTATGAAATGCTTTTGCTGTTTTGCTTGTTGACATTAAAGAGTAATTTTCACTTAAAAAGGCAATGAAATTGGTGAAAATAGTGTAGGGGGAAGGTTTCATCTCCATGGTCTATCCTTTCTTGGCTGGCTGTCTAAAGGTAAGTCTGCCTGCCATGTTAGCTGTTTAAAAAAATATCAGTCTTTTGCTAGTGAAGCAGATTGGAGGCATTTACATCGGTCCCGAGACCTTATTCCTCATCTGCATTTGAGAGAAAAATCTCTCATCTGTCTGTGAAGTGTAAGCAAGCAGCTGTTGAGGTGATTTGCCGAACAGTCTTAAGCAAACCGGTGGTTTTCAGAGAACATCTGATGCAATTACATTTTATATCAAAAGCATGGGGAAAATGGCATCCAGCATTCAAATGTGTGTTCTTTTCTTCAGCTCCCATCCAGCCTCCTGCACCCAGCCAAAGTAGGATCTTTTCACTGAAATTGCTGATAGCTATATCCATTCACTGTTAGCACAGTAGGATGAAAGGAGTCATAGAAGTGGAATCCTCCGCTTTTGTTGTGTTTTGTTTCCTCAAATGGGAGTAGCAGACCCTACTTTGCCAAAGGGCAAGATTTCACTGCTGAACTAGTATATCTCTAGGAGCCTTTCTGGACAAGAGGCCTCTCTTAGCCTGTAAACATGTCTGTAGCTCTGAATTGATTTGCTATTTCAATAATTTTCATAAGAGTCCCATCTCTTCCATTTTTTATAATTTCACGGATGAAACAATTAGGATCCAATATATTTGTGTTTTCATCAGTCCTGACTAACTGCTAATGAAAATAAAGACAACTTGAAATGAACATTTGCATTTCTAATGACTTCAGAGAATAAACCACAGAAGAAACTCAATCTCTCTGCTTCATCAGCCGATGCAAAAGTAGAAATCCCTGATTGTCATATGAATTTTTTCAGTATGCTGTATGAAATTTTCTTCAAAAAGCCCAGCCTAACTGAGAGAAGCCCACACAGTTTTAAAGAAGGCAGAGGGAAAATATCCATCTGTAAACCAAAAACTAGAATCCCGTTGCCAAGTGCTTCTTACTTTCTTCCTGCCTTCGTAGACTTCACAGGGAAAATGCTAGCAACATACTCGCCTGAAAAAGACCACAAAGAAATCCCAGCACCTTATGATTTAAAGACAAGATAAGCTTTTATGTAGGTATGTGCATATGAGAAAGAAACAATAGCTGTGGCTCACTTTCAGAATGTAAGTGGGTGAAGACTCTAGGGATTGCTCTTCTGTAATAATATGACCTGTATTATCTGCTTCACCTGAGCTTTAAAGTGTTCTTCACAATATTGTGCTTTTGTGTTCACTGTTCTAAAGTAGAAGAATTACTTTCTGTTCCCCTTGGGTAGAGATTTGAGTGCATACTTGTTCTGTTTCCTCAGTTCCTAGCACCAGCCTCCCCTTTGTGGATGCTGGCAATCCCAAAGCAAGCCTGCATATGCAACTTGTGAGTTTCTCTCAGTGAAAAGCACAGCTGCTGCTGTTCCTTCCTTGTATTCTTATTTTTCTGTTAAAAGTATAGTGCAGTTTGATTTATTTTTTTTATGACCTTGAGCAATTCTGAACTTTGCTGGTCCGCAGTCATTCTTGTGAGATAACTTCATCTTGCCAACAGACAGAAATGCTCTTAACTCCACTGTTCAAAAGCTGTCTTCTCTGTATCCTCTTGGGCGGTGCTTTTGTCTTGAATCTGTGCTTGAGAGAGCATGGGGAAGAGGAGACAGTGTTTACTTTCTTTGTGAAATTTAGAAGGCTCTTTGGGGCTCCTACAGAGGACCATTGAATATAGCCAATGTAAGCCTGTTGCCAGGCAGAAAACAGCCCTAGTTCAAGGTCTTGATATTAAGCATGATACACATACATTATAATTCACTCACCATGGGATTGGCCTGTCTCCTCTGCTAACTTACAGTCTGAAAGCTGATCCTAGCCAGGAAGTCCCTTTCCAGACAGCACAGCAATCTCAGTCATATGGGGATGAAAACAAAAGTCGCATATGAATTTTGAGCCATTCAATCAAGCTACCCTACATTATGGAGTCACAGTCTCAGCTCAACACACTTGAGCTTGCTGAAGAGGTTTCTGGATTTTGCCATATGTCGTTCTTTCATTTTTTCCTTGAAGACTTAAGTTTTTTGGTTTTGTCCAAGTTTCCTCCTCCCTTTGATAAAGGATGTTTATCATAAGATAAATATTTTTTTCACTATTCAGAGCAGTTTTGTAACATTATTCAATTATGGCTATGATTTTAAAAAACATTAGAGCCTCAGCTTTATGGGGAGTTGTGCTTAAATGAGATCAGAACCTGAAAGATACCTATGCAAATTGATGGGCTGTACTAGTGAGTGAGATTCTAACTTCAACTCCACCACATTGTTTGTCTCTGAAATTCTGGGGAGATGCAGTATCTTAAAGGTCCTATTATCCTCCTATCTGTACTGACTTTGGTTTAAGACGTGAACACTACACTATAGAGCATTAAGCCTTCAGCTATCCTCCAGCTCCCAGGTTTGCATGTAAGTAAGTAAATCAGATGAAAATTACATCGTAGGAAAACTAATTTATGTATTCCAACACTGGAGCACACCTGTGACTCCCATTTATATGCTTCATCACAAGGCCACTAAATTTCAGTGGTATCTGGATCAAGCCTTTAGTTGCTATCTTGACCATCTGTGCAGTAGGTCCTGACACAACATATTTCTAAGGATATGCTTTGTTCCATCCCCATTTAATAAAGTGATTGTGTGATTAACTTGAGTGAGAGATTGAAGCCTGTGCTGAAAGTCAAGCATGAACTTTGTTAAACTGAGACTTAAATAGTAATTTACAATACAGTCTATCCCTATTCAGTATCTGAAATACAGGGCTTCTGCAGACACAAAGCACTGGTGGATAACACTGGTTAAAGATCTGTCAGACTGGAGCTGTCTAAAATCTTGACTATTTTGAAGGAAAAAAATACCCTACTCAGTCTTGCTTGTGCCCAGTCGTGTACACAGGTCTTTCCTTTTACAGTAAACTCAGTTATACTGCCTGGGGGCATTCATAACTGAGAACAATGTCTTGAAGTAAATTATAGAAACCATTGAGAAAAAAAAAAATGCCAAAACAGAATAGGTGACAACAGTGCCCCAACTCACCAGAACTGCTTCTTTTTTGAAGTCCAAGCAGTTCTTGTTCTGCTGTCAAGAGGTCCTCAAAATCTTGCTTCACTCTGGTAAGTACTATGCAAATGAATATTTCCACTAATTAAATATGTATGGTGTTTGAAATGCAAACCATGTACATAAATTGTCATGTGTTGGCTGAAGCATAGAAGCTCTATGTATGACCTGAGCACATGTGAAATAATTCAAATCAGCTTAGCCCTCTGGATCGCCAGCTCAGCTGGTGATGTGCGGGGCTGCCTGATTTGAATACACTCCCACTTGCCAGAGACTGGGTATGCTGATATGTGAGATCCAGGGAATTGCTCTGTGGTGGCCTAAGTTACCTCTCCCAGTTATTGACTTTAGTGCTTGGAGGCTACCCACATTCTGTTCTGTTAGTTTTGCTGTGGAAAGGGGCACAATCTGCTCCTTATTTTAAATTGCAGGTAAAGCAAAATTTAAGCTAAATGGATAGAGTTCACACTGAAGCTGTTGAGGCACTGACTATATTCTCTTCTTCTGGCCTAACTGTGAGCATGAGAACCACAACTACAAGAACAGAAACTCCTTGAATTATTGCAGAAAAGCCCGATAAGCTCACTTATTAATAGCCTAACGATCAACAGTAACTTCATCTCAGCTAGTGCATGAGATCCTGCTACCATCATGACCCTTTATTTCTATGCCTGTGGCCTATGTAGCATGCTTTGCCATTGGTTGTTTAAGTACAGTTTGCGAAATAACTGTATTGCAGGAATTGTCTTTTTAATGGCTGCTGCAAGAAAGGTGATGCATTGGCTCATGCTTACAGGATTTTGGCCAAAATGTCTTCAGACTGCTAATAGAATACCTCAGCTTTCTCTTTGTGGCTGTTCAGCCTTGAAGGCCGTTTGTGCTGTGCATAGTGAAAAGCAATATATGTTGTTGCTATTGTTAACCATCCTCTAAAAAACAGACAAGATAAACAGTATTTTATTCCCTTGTAAGGATTTAAAAGAAGTAAGAGTATGTGCCAAATTTAGAAGGAGGTGTATGTTGACAGTGTGGCTAAGGCGAGTTCAGATTGTAGATGAGCCAAAGTATGAATATTTCTGCAGCTGAAAACAGGAGTGAGTGGATTGGATGTGTATCATGTCTATGTGGTAGAAAAATTATTTGTAAAATTCCTTTATTCCTTAAATTGCAATTCCAAAAAATTTAAAGCGTCTTCAGCTCTTTCAGCACTGAAGCTGATCCTAATCGCTTCACTGGCAGCATGACTTCTCTGGCCTCTGTAATACAATTTCTGATATACTGTAAGAGATCAAACTCAAGGCCACAGCAGCTCCATTTTACTACTTCACTCAAATACTTGTATGTTGCTTATTAAATTCCCAGCTGTCTCTGCACAGGCGATACCAACCTGTGTCCCTCTGAGCTAGCTGTACTTCCCATACTGTACCCCGCTGAACAGCCCAAGTTGGAGTACTACAGAAGGGGCAATTGCTTCAGGCACTGAGATTAACAAGCTGGTGTGTCAAGTTTACCTGACTGAATTTGATGAATTGGAAATGGAAGTATTACTGCAATCTCTTCTTTTAGCAGAATGATGCAATGAGCCATGCTGAGCAGCTGGAAAACGGTAAAGTCTCTGATCAGTACCACACTTCACAAAATGGACATATGTCCTGGCCCAAGTCAGGCACCTAAGGGAATCTCTAACATGATCTTCTGCAGGAAGGCTTAGGCTTTCTCTGCCCACATCTCCAGCAGGTGAAGGCTCCAGGCTTGAAAGAAGTTGAGCAGCTGTTATGGGGTGGCCATAAGCATGAGTTAATGTTCCCAGCCACCCAGCAGGATTACTAGATCAGGTTTGGCACTCCACTGATGACAACTATGCTCCTGGCTCAGAGCGGCTTGTGTCCGGGAGAAGCTGCTCAGCAGAAGCAGTGTGCAATATAAGTAGGATCTGCAGAAGAGATGGCCAAAACATTGCCTGACCTAAGCATTTCACCTCCCATCAGCAAACTGTTGATGGTAAATCTGATTCCCAGGTGCTTAATTCCCCTCATTCATTTCATAGGAGTGACAGACACCTAATTCAGCATTGTGAATGGCAGCATTTAATTTTGCTTTTAGATACGGCATTATTAAGCATTGCAACATCCAAGCCCCTTTGGGGGAATGGAACTAAATGTATGTGTGTAATTTAGGATTGTCCCAGAGGATCAGAATTTGATAAAAAAAAAAATTATTCAGAAATGTGTTTAGGGGTCTATTAATCTCTCTACAACTGATGCTCAAGCCTGTTTGTGCAGCAATTTGTTACAAAGCTACTAAACCTGGCACTTTATTTATGGGATGCCAGTTTTTGCTTCTCTGTTGTGAAGTGAACACAGAGTTGTCAGTGATTTCTATTTTTGCATGAAAATGATTCACAATGTAGAATGTACTGTACTACAAAAGGGGTGGAAGAAAATAGTTCCATGATACATGTTGAGAGACAGAAGCAATGGCTTGCTGCTGTGATTCATGCATGTGCTGTCCCGGCATTCCAAAAATGGCTTTCTTCACAAAATCTGTAAACCATAAAAGGAAACCATCAGTCTAACAGCAAGTGATTCTGGCTGGCTGCTTGATATAAAGGAAAGTGATAATTTGCAGAGAGGATGAAATGTCAAAACTTGCTGGACATCATCTCTTGATTTACTCCATAATCGGGCAGCCCAAGCTGGCAGTCTTTGCTCTTAACCTGAAAAGACTTACTGTGCTTCAAGAATCAACATGGTATGATGGGAACCGATCAGTGGTATTTATTAATGGGTTAACTGTGGCATCTGTGTCCTGTGTACAAACACTTTTTGAGGACAGGGGCCCATAAGGGATGGTTGAACTGCAGCCTCACTGCTCTGGGGAGCTGAGGGGCTGCTGCCTACGGATTCCCTGTGGAACAGACTTGGCAGAAAGAAGGCAGCGAGTAGGCTGAGCCCTGGCAGATTGTTCTTCCCTCAGCACAACCGAGAAGTGAAAACAACACTGCTGAGAACACTCAGCAAGGCATCAGCTGAAATATGAAAATGTGGGTGTTGCTTCCCTCAACTTGTCTTCATTTGGGACCCCCTCCAGCTTGGCACAACCAGATGTGTCTCAAGGACAACATGTTCATATGTTCATTCCAAGGCTTTTTATGAGGTCAGGGGATCTGTCATCTTAGACTAGGAGAAGTTTGCAGTAGCTGGAGACAGGGTGAACTCTAGCTATAGTTGATGCCCTCTCATAATTTATAAGCAGAGTATTCATTAATGGATGCCTTTGACGTACACTTGGGAACAACTCTTGGAAAATATATGCAAATACAAGTATAGAAACTCTTACTGGAAAATGCAATTTATTGCAGCTGTTAATTCACTGTTTTAAAACCAGAATCACAGCAATAATGCCTGTGTATGCTTTGTCCTTTGCTTGTAAGGAATTCCTGCCTAATTCAGCCATCGTCTTAGCTGTATTTCTTAGAGTAGATAGGTAGGTCCTTTTCCCTTTTGAGGCTTGATCCATTTGCTGAGGAACATTTTCAAGGTACTAGTAATATCTAGATATCCAATGGAAATGAGAAGAGGGTTTGTTTTATCCTGCAAAACAAATTATTTATGCTCATTTATAGTTCTAGAAGGAAGGATATTTTTAAGAAATAGAATAAACATCAGTATAGCTCCTCAATGTTTATTTGAAAGTATAGCAAAGGATTGTATTAATACAAATTATCATGGCATAGACTCTCTCAGTTAAGTAAATGCTAACTTTTTTTTGAAAAATCCTTTAGGATCTCATTAACCACTCCGTGCCAGGTGGCCCATTGTGGTAGCAGAGCCATTCTGAGTAAACAGCAACTTCTTAGATGAGTTATAAATACTCCTATTATACAGTAATTTGCAACAAACACCCTTTAAAATTTTATTTCCAGCCTTGGAATTTCAGTCCAGATCTGGTGTGCTTTATGGACAGACAGGATCTGCTTGGATGCTGATTTGGGGACCAACTTTACACTTTCTATTTATTTTGCTGTGTAAACGTTCTGTGCCAAAAAAACTTCTTGTTTGACCTCCAGCTAACAATGAGTTACAAATGGCATCCATGCTGAGGTTTTTGATTGTATACCCGAAATAAACCCATAAGCAACTGCTTCTCTTCTAAATCTCACCATAATAATAATAATGACACAAACTGATGCACTAGTGCAGCACCACTATATGCAGCGCTGGCTTTTCAATTTCATAAATGCATGTCAACATCCTGCGAATGGCTTAAAATATAGTTACAGTCAGGAAAGGATTTTGCAAAAGCAACGTCTCAGTGTTCTATATTAATTCTGAATTATAAACATAGCAAGTCCCACTTTCCACATTTTTTTTTTTATCCTGGTATTAACTGTCAGCTCTATGCTATGAACAGTCTCATGTCTATTGCGAAATGTCAGCTTCTCCACATAGGAGAATAATTTTTTGTCACTTCCACATTTTATATTTCATAGAATCATAGAATGCTTTGGGTTGGAAGGGATCTTTTAAAGGTCACCTAGTCCACACCGCTGCAGGAGCAGGGACCTCTTTAACTAGATCCCCATCCAACGTGACCTTGGATGTTTCCAGTGATAGGGCCTCCATTATCTCCCTGGGTAAACTGTTCTACTGTTTCACAACACTCATTGTAAAGAATTTTTTCTTTGTATCCTGTCTAAATCTACCCTCCCTTAGTTTCAAAACATCACGCCTTGTCCAACATTCATTTAATTAAAAAAAACAGTCTTTTAACAGTCATGATCCAGAGGGTCTGTTACTCTCAGGATTAAGGACTCCTATTTTTTTTGGTAGCTTGCCAGGAAAAGCTTTTCCATTAAACACCTTTGCTTAATTAATCTTCCCCAAGTCAAATTTACTAAGCTTATAAATTAAGGGTCCAATCTTTAGTTAGCTTTTACTCAAGTAACTCTCAGCACTTTTTGGTTTAACTTGGTGAGAGGGATCACAGGCCTCCAAAACAATTTGGTATAGCTTTTCCCCTTCCCTACTGCTGATCATTGAGAACCTAACCAGGTCTCTGAAGCTGTCTTGTTTTTTTCAGGATGGCCCTGCAGTTTCTGCTCTGTCAGAACTGGCACTGCTCTAGAGACATAGGCTGCCACCACCCAGCGGGCTACAGGCTTGATCTCCTGTGTTCAGCACCCTCTTCTTCTCTGCAGTCCTCTTATGACTGTCATACTTGCAAGGCTTCTGCCTCAAGCACTCTAATCCACTTCTGCAAAGCTTTGAAGGTTGTTTTTGTAGCACTCAGTCACTGAGGCATTTGTTGCACCGCTGGAGTGTATGGCCGTCTTCCTTCAGTAACCTTGCTGCTTGTGCTCCAAAGCACAAGAAATTTGAGTTTAGCAGGAAAACCTTACTTTTCCTCATTCCAAAGGTAGAATGTCCTTCTCTTCCTTCCCCCTGGCCTTGCCTGACCAACTGATATTTTCTTTGATGAAGCAGAAACATAAATAATTTAAGAACCATTCCCACTTGGCATAACAACATCCAGTAAAATGGATTTGTTCACATCTCCCTGTGCCCAGGATGTTCAAATCAACCAATTGTATATAGGACTGTGTCTGCAAGCACAGGGGAACCATGATTCCTAGAATAGTAACCCATCAATGAAGAAGTTATAGAATAGGAATGGCAGCATTTGGAAAAATATGATGTGGCAAATGGTGGCTAGCTTGTAGGTTGGCACATACTCTACCCATTGTCACAGCCATTTGAGGTCAAAATGCTTCAAGAACCAAGAGAAATACACTAATGCCATCCTAATTACTGTGGCTAAGATCCAGGTAAGGAGCACCTCAAGAAGTTATCTTTAAAGAAGCAAAATTGTTTATTTCCCATCTATGTTATGGAAACTAATAATCCGCTTCTATGAGTAGTCCTTAAATGGTCACTGAGTCGGTATCAGTGTGGTTTATCTGCTGTGCAAGTAACAGTAACCACGTATGTGAGATCTGCCAAAACTCTGATCTGTTTTGGAGAACTGACTTTACGGAATGCTTTTGATTTATAAATCCACTTTCCTTTGTCATCTGCCACCTTTGCCAGGCTTCTCCCAGATTGCTTATTCTTTCCTTCTCTGTCTTGTTCATATTTTTGTACTTAGATTACGACTCATTTTCATTTCAAACATAGCAACTTTGGTCTATCCGATCTTTTATTCTAAATGATCAGCATTAGAAAAATTATGACACAAAGACACAGCTGGGGTTCAAGAAAGAAATCCAATAAGCTTCCCTTTTTAGTAATAATTTATTGTATTTTGCATTTACTATTTGTCATAAGGCTGGTCTTTAGGATATGGGAGTCTAAGCTTCGCATCGTACCTGATAGGCGTATTTGACAGGACATTCAGATATTCAAGCTGATGAAGGCTAACTCTTCATTAGTCTGCAAAGAAAAGACACCATGCCATTTTTTTACTGTGTATCTCATGACATTTTAGATTTAAATGGGGCTTACGTGGTTCATGAATTGGCCTTAAATCATCTACATGCTGTCACTAAGCATTTTCTTAGCAGCTGTTCTTTCCTTTAGTTAATTACTTATCAAATGTCAGAATATGATGGCTGAGTGAAATGTCCTGTTATCTGAACAAACCCTAATTTCACAATCGCTTTCTGTAGACAAACAAAATGAAGTGCTACATGAAAAATCATGAGATGTTCTGACTGCACCAAAGCTTCATTTTTATGCTTGACTAAACCTGACAATCAAAAATAAGGGAGAAGAGCGGGGGGAATTAATAAATGCACATTACCCTACCTAATAGCAGTGAACAGTCCTAGGCTGGACTGCAGCTGTTAAGGACCAAATTGATATTTTTTTCTCCCTGGAGACAAATATGAAAGCCTTTTATGGAAGATTCTAACTCAAAAATGGCTACTGGAAGTTTGGTTTGTGGTTGTGGTTGGGTTTTGGTTTTCGGTTTTTTTATTATTTGAGTATTCCAAAATCCTCTTGGTTTGTAGAGCAAAATGTATGTTTTCATTCAAGATGGGACTCATAATCTGAAATTTATGGAGAAGCAGGCATAGCTGTTATATTTGATCGTTACTCTGCTATGGCTATAAAATTATTATCTGGTTATAGTTTGGAACAGGACTGAGGATTGAATAATCTGCTAAAAAAAGTAGGCTCCAGCTCATTTCCCAATGAAAAAATATCGTGGCTATTAGAAAGAAATGTATAAATACAAAGAAAAGACATTACATAATGTGCTAGGGCTATTTTAACATCAGTGTTTTTACTCTCCACAGAGTTGCTATATATTTTCGTAATTGCTGAGATCAACTTCCAAATATAACTAGAATGCCTTTTCTGGATTGCTTTTGATTGTTCTGCTAGCAGAAATCTTAAGTTTCGGCTTAAAATGAGGTGGGAATATGTAGAGGAAAGCTTGAGTTACAGAGAAATTTACTGTTTATGTCTGCAAAGAAGTGATACAGACAGGACTTCAGTTTCCTATCAGGAACAACTTTCCTAAATACTGCTCCTGTTTAGTTCTCCTCTCACCCTGAAATAACACGAGACGCTGAAATAATATGGGAGTTTTATACCAGTGTTTATCAAGTCTAATCAGAAATAAGCCTTTAATGTGACACTGACCAAAAAAATTGTGAGGCCAGAATCTGTTAAATATACAAAAGTACTTTAGCTCAACAGGATGAGTGTTTTATTTTACACCTTGCATTTATTTCTGTGAATGAAGAGCAGGGATCAGAGAATGACATATCTGTTTGCCAGGGAAGCACAGATCTCATTTGCGCATTAAAAGCCTACCAGTTAAAAAGCTCTAAAGAAAAAAGCAGCAAAACCTCCCTGAGCCCTGCAGCAGCTCTAGCTGCTCAATGAACAAAGGCAGGAGGACCACGATAAAAAAAGATGACAGGCAGCGTTTTGCTTTAAGCACTGGAAAAGAATGCTCTTCCTTTACTCTGGGATTGTGTTAACACAAAATGAGACTATAATTCCCTGGAGAGGGAAAAGAAAGAAAGTAATCCAGAAAGGGTCTATGTCCACACTAGTCATACACATCACCAATGAGGGAAAACTACGGCAAAGCATTATTGCCCACAGTGCTGTGAGCTGTCATGTTTTCCTTTGATTCTATATAAAAACATGAGCTTATTTACTAGTCTTTTGTTAGTCCTTTCCCCTCAAGTAAACTTCTTTACTTTTCAGGAGGGAAGTATGGTCTATCATGGGAGTCCAGAAAGGGAAGATATTTTTATTCCAATATCCTGAGCAAGTGTTTAAACTGCTAACAAAGGAAATCTTCCTCCCTTTATGTTGCTGATCATACCTCAGAAAACAGTTACAGCTACTCTTTATAAGCAGCAAGTTACACTGTGTGATCTGAATGCGGTCTAAACAATGATGAAATACTTAGAAATTACTTGATAGTGATGCATTGACAGGTAATGGAGTTCTCATCTTCTTGTTTGCATTACAGCATCTATATGTAATGCTTGATAATGTATTTGCTGTGGCATTGGCATGATTATCTGCATCGGTTAAAATGAGCGTTAATTTATAATGAACTGTGATTGGAATACTGTTCTAAGGGACAGAACTATTCACAACAAGAAACGTTGCATCAATAAATCTGAGAGAATGAAGGACAGGGTTTTAAAAAAAATACCTGCCTAGCGATGCTAATGATGTTCTTAGGCAATTTTTTAAACCCTGGCATACAGTGAACAGCTACGTTTCTTCAGAATACCCACTTATTCTGAAACCAGTACTCATAAGAAGTTTCTTCCTTGCTCATCGGCTTCTTTAAAAAGCACTTGCATCAATACAAGTACTACAACTAGTAGGGCTCAAAAGTTAAGATGTTCTTTCAAAGAGCTGGGTGGAAATTAGAGAGAGAAACCCCTGAACTGAGAAGTAACTCTCTCCTTCTACTTCTGGAAATGATAGTTTGACATACACACTATAGAATATTTTTCCTCGATTACATGCTCATTCTATGAGCTGCACTGAGGATGTGCTGGATGTGTAGCACACTCTAAAGCCAGAATGCTAGAAACTGAATGCGTGAAGCAAAAACTAATAATCAACATCAGTGCTTATTGTTTACTGCTTGATTGGGGTGATCTTGTATTTTCTGAGAGCTACTAGGCATGCTGTTTGAACAAATGAGGCAGCAACAAACAAACTTTCAGTGCATTCAGATTATTGACATCACAGCTACTGGTTCTCAGAATATTGTGAGATATATATGCTAAAGAACACATTTTAAGGGCAATTATCAGCATCCAAATGGCAACCTATGTCTATGTCACTCAGCACAGAGCTTCTCATGGAAGCAGTTGTGTAATGCTGATTTTAATAGGTCTTTGCCCAAGCCTTTTCCATGATGTAAGGGCTATCTGTCTCCTAATATCTCTGCCTCATGAATAACCCCAGTGACTTCGTTGTGAATGAAACATGGAATATTACGAAAGTGTAATTCCATCCAAGTCAGTGGTGAAACATGCATTGTGTGCAGTGAGGACAAGATCTCACCTGTAAGGTCTTGCTCTGCCCGGCTTTGACAACAGAGGGATGAGAATCATGGGGCCAGTGTTCTCTTACATCCCGACTACATGAATGGGGCGAAATGCTTCCCAGCCAAGTTGATACCAGTCTCAAACCCAGAGATGCTCTTTTATGTCTTTGAGGCTTAGGTATTTTGTCTTGGTTTCCACATTTACACAGTCTGTCTTTTTTATATCTCAAGTTGAGTCCTGTTTTCAACAAAGTATTCCCACTGGGAGCTCCAACCCCTACTTCAAATCCAGCAGGATGGGGTTGTGATAGCAAATCTTGCAACCACTGCACTGAGCCATGCAGAAGAAATGACAAGTTTTGCCTAGCCGTCTGTCCCCTGCATGGTAAGGGGTCTGTGTACGCTAAGGACTCTTGGGAGGGCTTACATTAAGTTGGCAGAGCAACACTTGGTGCAGAATTCCTGCTGCAGCTCACTTGTAAAATAGTCCTCAAATTGTTGTGACTTATCTTGTTTTATTCATGGCCAAAATGTAAATGTCTAGGCTACAAGGCAGGAGCTATGCAAGAAGCTTTAAGTTAAGCAGGCTTAGTAACCTGAGGCTGCCACTGCATTTGAACGCATCAGGCCCTGAGTAAATTTAATTCAGATTTTCCTCCTAGCTGGGCTTGTTCATGCCCTCTGTAAATGGCGCCACCTTATTTGGGTAGATAGTATGGTTTTAGAAGGCAATATTAGATCCCACGGTTAGAAAACTGACTTTAAGTTTTATTTAGAATGCAGGACTCTCACACAAATTGCAGCACACAGGGGGGCAAAAAAATGCAACATCTGGTCTGTTTTTATAGCTTCTACTCTAATGCAAGGTGTCAAATCAGTTTAACTAAGCTGTACAAAAACATCATCACTTCTGTTTAATTATAAATCTGTTGCATATCATTTAGATCTTTGAAAATGAATATGAATAAACAGATTTACCTCTAATCTATATTGATCTCTATCAAGAGATGAACAGATGATGAACTTAAACCATCCAGTTCCATTCCAGTGCATTTCCCATCTGTACAGAAATGGAAAAATGTTTACTGTAATTAAGACCAAACACTTCAAGCAAATGATTATGGTAGTAAGAAAAAAAAGAAAAAAGAAAAAATACTTAAGAGCAAAATCACAAGTGAGAAATGTTGTTCTATATTGCAAGGATGGTGACACCCAAATGCACAGAGCAGGAAATGCACTCATCACTTTGACTAATGGGATGTGTTCCTCCTCTTGGTAAAATGCATAGAGGTGAGCATACTGCTTAACGTCCGTGTTTTGTTGCCTCCTAAGTAGGGATAATCACTCTCTAAAATGGATCTGAAAACACTCTAAAGGCAACTGATTTGGTTTTTCCCCCAATACTGCATTAGTCATAAGAAACAGCCACTCATCTTCCAGGTCTATCACTAAATTGGGAAAGACACACAGCGAGGGTGCTGGAGAAGTGATAAAATGCAAACATACAGCATGCTGATATGAGAGACAAAATGGCAAATGACACCTATTATAAGCTGCAAAGGCCAAGAGAGCATCAACCTTTGTTCCTTGTGGGAAGATCCTTGCTGGCTTAGGTTTATAAATACCATAACATCTTGAAATGGTACCTTGAAATCTGTCTTCCAGGAAAGCGTACAGCGTGTTTTGTGGATGAAAGATCCCTCATTAAGATGGTGGAATTTCAGTTCCAGGGTGCTATGTGACCTGGTTGGTAGTTGCGAGTCCTGTAATCTGTCACTCCCATCTGCCTAGTTTTGGAGAAAAAAGTTCTCTCTTTCCTCTACTTTCTACTCATCATTACTTGTCTGATGTAACTTCTGCATAAAGTATCTGAACAGCGAGCAACATGATTAACACGATAAGCATAGGGATATAACATTCAGAGATGATAAGCCCTGGTGACAATGGGCTTGGGTCTACTTAGCCAGTTGTGAAAAGGAAATATGAATAAGGACAAGTTTACCCACGTATAAGCATAATGAATACTTCTTTATCAGCCATGACTTAAATTCTCTGTATCTGGATACTCAAGCTAGCCCTGGGGCCAATTAACAACGCTGAACCTCTGAATAGGCCTTCATTTGAAGAATGTTATTTAGGAAACCACAAAACACAGCACAATGATTCTTTCTCCAGACACAAGAACCATCACAGTACATTTATTTCTTCCTTGGAGAAGGAAATATGAACATAAAATCTGTTTTCTTCTTGATTTCTGGAGCTGCAGGGGAACATTATCTTATTTCAATGTCCTATTCCAATTACATTCTGGTTTACAATCCTATAAAATTTGAAATAACATGAAAAATCCTTACATAACTATATAGATATAGAAGTGTTATAGGTAAGAATTTGCACATTTAAATCCAAACAGTTTAAAACGAAATCCAGTGTTACTTATTTGTGCTGGCTTACTTGCATTACTTTTCAGCTTGGATAATAACAGTTAGGTGGTTTATGATTATTTCACATTGAATTTCACTCCAGGCTCCCTTTGCACCAGCTCAGCTCTTGGGTAGTTCAGTGGTTACAAATCCTGTGGGGAGAAAGTTTCTATTTTGTTGGAAGACAGAAATTCTTTGGAAATTTGTTTAAGTTGCTGCTGCCTGCTGATTAATCCTGGGCTTTATCACAGACTCATTAATATGGAGGCCCTGGTACTGTAATAGATGACTTAGCAAACCCCAGGTCTGGCTTGGAAATCCTTGCAATGCCAAGGAATCAAATCCTGTCCCTACTGAGTGCCAGGAGTGAGGAATGTCTAAATAAAATAAGTTTCAAAATGTAAGTAACTGAAACTTCTTTCTAAGCACATAAGAAAAAAAAACCCAAACCAACCTGAAAACTGAATCATATATGCTTGTAAATGAATAAAATCCAGGATCTCCCTGGACACTTCTTCTGGACTTTCTGTTACTGGAGGGAACCCTGGCTTGACGGCGCACTCAGGGGGCACCGAAGAGGTGTGGTGGCCATATGCAGATCATTTCATCTTTCCTTATTTTGACTTCCCTACCCATCTATAGATATAATGACACCTTTACCCTTTAAAGACTACTTTTGAGATCTCTGGGTGAAAATATCTATTCAAAGCCATGAATTGTTACTGAGCAATATGAGGCTTGGCTCTTGTTTGGAGCTTTCAGACTGTTTTGCAACACAATATTCCTAAAAGAAATCCTTTTCTAACAGCCCTGCGGGTTTGCTGCTCATTCCTCACTCTTTTATCTGATATTTCTTGTTTTTCATT
This sequence comes from Cuculus canorus, assembly GCF_017976375.1. Classification (NCBI taxonomy): domain Eukaryota; kingdom Metazoa; phylum Chordata; class Aves; order Cuculiformes; family Cuculidae; genus Cuculus; species Cuculus canorus. The sequence continues at coordinate 105,401,208 of NC_071403.1, forward strand.
TGTGCAGGCAACACCAGGGCCTGAAGCTATACACCCACAAGGTGGTTTCCCAAGCAGCCATGAACTGTTGCTGGCTCCACTCAGGAGCACAGCATCTTCTTCACTTTGCAGACTGGTGTCAGGAATACAAGGGGGAAGGCAATGTCCCTCTTTCCAGACATGATTTATCATCTGGGAGAACCTGGGAAGTGATTCAGAGTAACTGTAAATGAAGAGAGTCACAGGCGATGAGGCTCAGGGGAAGGAAAAATATTGAGGGCAGGGGAAGACGATTGAAGAATTTTTCTAAAAAACTTGAACAGTCCTCTGACAGGAAAAGTAGAAATAAACCTGATGACAAGAAACCATGATATGTAAATGTTAATCAGGAAAGGCTCTAAGCATAAGAGAATGTCCTTATTGATAGTAATAAAAGAATGTGCAAACTCTGGAAGTTTTATTTTCTGTATGATTTTAGGATTGTTTTAAGGCCAATGTATAATTTAAACTATTGACTTCAGTTGGAAGATTTGAGCTTTGAGAGCTCTGTGTGTGTTACGTATCTGCCAGAGCAAGGGGCTCTGATGGGAGTGGTGCTCTCTGTTCTGGTTAAGGTTGCTAAAGTGTTTTTAATTCTATTTTTGCTCTTTCTCTGGCACTTACAATTGCTTACAACTTTCTGAAACTTCATGTACTGAGCTGAACTCTTCCGGATGGTTTCCCTTTGAAAATGGTTTCATGCATGTGGGCTTGAGAGAAACCAATTCAGCCATTTTAAATCATGAATGGCCTTTATTTCCATGTCCCGTTTTTAAATATTTCAGAAATGCTTTCTAACCCATACAGTTGTTTTCAATTAGAGGTCAGCCTTGCAAGGTGCAAGGACCTTCTCTCGTGAGATTTGTAAGACAGAACACTTCATAGGGATGTAAAGTTTGCCTTTTTTGTTTTACTTTTTTTGTGGGTTTTTTTAATAATTACCTTGAAGTAGTCCTAAAAATATATAGTGAATTATGCATCAAATGGTAGTGTGCTGTGCTCCCAGTGTGGGTAAAGTTTTAGGTTTCTGCTTCGATGAGTGAAATAAATATTTGGGCCTTAAAAGTGGGACGCAGCCAAGGGAAACTGTAGAGTAAGCTTCCTAAAATGGAATATAAATTCAGTGTATTATATTAATCACTGATGCTCTTGCTGAAATTTAAAAATATTACATCTATGAAATGCTTCTCTTGAAAAATCTTATGTTAACAGAGAGGGATTGGCAGGACAGGGCGTGTCTCTGCAGGTGATAAGCAAAAGCAAGCAAGACCTCCTGAAGGTGTTTTATATATATGATTCCTGGTGTTCCCCAGGCAGAAAAACTTTCCACAAAGTGCTGTGGCTGAGACTCTCTCAGAGAACACTGAACTGCTATTGAAAGGCACTAAAATATTCTGCTCCTAATTTGGAGCTCAAATTGGTATAGTGGCTTTCCACCTAGCCTGAAATGGAGGTGGGTCCTCCGATACACCCAAGGGAAAATGAATGTTGTTGCATATCATTTCTTTTCCTTATGAAAAGATACGGCAGAATGAGGGTGGAGGAGATGAGTGTACCTACCTCAAAGGAGAGTAAGGATAAATGGAGAAACGTAGGGGTGGGAGAGCCACCCTTATCAGGCATCATAAATCTCTTTCATTGAGACACATCAAAGCAGAAAGCAGTAATATCGTCTGGTATTTCTTGCTATGGGAAGACTTCAGAATAGTTGTGGCAACGCAGGGCAGACTGTGGTATGTATCAGGTGGGACAGTAAATGTTCCTGTCCCTGGGATGAATGATGTTTTTGCAGCCTGTGAATTATTTGTATTGGTGTTATCGGTACTGGTAATCAGTAACTAGTTAAGAACATGAGATAAAGTAGAGTGGTTTACTGCACTTAAGTACATGGGAGCCATTTTAGATACTGGAAATAGCGTGGTCCAGCATGTATCAACCAGTTCTCTCTGTGCCCTGTTTGCCATTTTTGCAGCATAGTGTTCCTAGAGGGACAAGGGAAGGGACTTGCTGCTGAAGTTTGCGTGCTTCCTAGCTTGTCAGTAAGTTCTGTGCCTGTATTAAGGCAACACACTCGTATTTCAGTATCTCACTCTTTGCCTTGGTGCTTATTTATGGAAAAATTTCATTCCCATTCTCTGTTAGCATGCCCAGGCATTATCTGCTGAGGCTGTAAACACCGGGAGAAAGGCTCCTGTGGCTTTGCAGTGCCTAGCTCAGCAGGAATCCAATCTCAGATCAGACTTCGGACTGTCTTAAAATTTGAATAATTCTAAAGGTCACTAGTCCTGGGGAGGCTGGGGGAAACTTGCACCCAAAGGAAAGGGAGAACTTAGGCAGCCATCTGCTTCTGTATCGTGAGCACTTGTAACATGCAGGTTGTCCAATGACGCATTCTTTGTCAGTCTCTGTAAGCAGTAGATTGCTTCGGGCTCTATCTAAATGGCTGGGACAAACTGCATGTAGAAGAGTCTGATTATACATACGTGGCCTTCTGGGCGAATGAATTATATGCCACTCCTTAGTGCTGGGAAGCACAAACATTTGCTGACTTGCCTTACTCCACCGTGTCAGATCTGCTAACCAAGTTGCTGGCAGGTCTGTCCAGGAGAACTTTAGCTCCTCTAGCACATAAGGGACTTGGGAGCGGCTGGTCCAGGAAAGGACATTAAATCTGAATGCCATAGCCAACCTGATCCATTCCTTGCTTGCAGTGGTGTTACTAAGCTGTGGCTTCACTGTGGTCAACAGTCTTACCACTAGAGAGCCAGTAAGAGGGGAGAGGAGCCCCAAGGGCACACTGCTGCTGCTTGGTTGGACATCCAACATCTTAGTAACCTGCTGTCCTTCCTGCTTAATGTGTTTGGGTTTGACTTAGATTTCTAGGAAAGGTCCTAAGTAAGACCCCAAATCTGAACCCTTCCTATTGCCCCCTCACCCCAGTGTGGAGAAGTCAGTAGCCTACATGCTTGTGCCTTACCACCAGCACTTCAGCTATGGTCAGTCAAAGAGAGCTCTTGACTTGTGTCAGGTTAAGCTCTAGCCTTTGCTCTCAGGTTACCTTTACTGCGAATGGATCTGTGGTGCCCAATTTAATGAGGCTCTGTGAGAAGCAGTTACACTGTCCTCTCCTTCCCTGAATGGAAGGAAAAGACTGATGAATAACTCAAACCTGCAACCTGAGCTGTAAGGTTTTTTTGCCACCAATTATGTTTCTGCTGGTATAACCCTGGGGTTCCCCTTTAAGGAGGTGAGGTAGTTCTGCTGTTCCATCATCTCCCCTTTGAAAACAAACCTCATGGTCTGTGACACTGGTTTTCCCACCACGTAGTGAAAATACATCCTCTAATGGGTTTGAAATAAATGGGTATCTTTATAAAATAGTAGTGCTCGCTAGAGATCGGTGCCTGTGAACTTGGTACATGCCACCTCCTTGTGTTGTCGTTTGTCTGAATGCGACTCCCATTGTACTGATGAGGCTGCCTGGCAGGTAGCAGGGACGCATGGCTGAGTTTTCTTTATAGTTGCTTTCAAATATTTATCTGCAGGAGGATAATGGGAGAGCTATGTTTCCTCTTGTCATCAGAATTTCAGAAAGGATTTTAATCTCCTGTACTCCTGCCCATGGAGCCCTGACAAAAGTGGCCTGACCATCTCTCCTTCTTCCCTTTTGGGCTCAGCAGGGATGTATTCAGCCTTTCCAGACTGAGCAACATACTGGGAATCTATCCGGTTTTGGAAACCCAGCTGAATCTGCTTATGTGGGCCACAGGGTACTGTCAGTGAAATCTAGCAGGGGCTCCTTGTCTTTCTCCTCTTTTTCTGTTCTGTAATCCTCCATTCCCTCTTTTAACTGATAAGAAAGTCAGTGAAGCTAGATGTACAATTCTGACTCCAGTGTGAGATGTAGGTGTCCAGCACATCCGAGAACCAATTTCACTCTTGCCAGCATGGACATTAATGTAAGTGTGTCTTAAGATTTTATAGACCCGACTGCAGCTTCTGTTCTAAGTACTTACGACTGGTCTCAAATTAATCATTTAGAACCTTAAAAGCTGCTGCAAGTCTCGTATACTTCTCAGTTTTAAGTATGCACTGAGATGATAAGGTTTACAATGGGACTGTCCACAGGGACTGCCTTAACTTGCTGTCTGCTCGTTACTGTTTAGTGCTTCATATTTCCTCCAGCCTGAAGGGCTTTTCTTTCTTTGCTGTAGTTCCAACTGGGCACTGAGAGTTTTATTGTGTCTTTGAAAGTCCCTATCACCACAGCAGCCTAAGCATCAGTGTGCCTGGCCTTTGCGTTAATGATGGTGTTAGGGGCACGTGGTAATAAAGATTAGGATCATGTGGGGTTGCTCTCAACGTGATGATGTAAGCTCTTATAACACTGTAAAATATAGTTTGGCAATTATTATGAAAATAGAAGGAGAATCCTAATCGAACAACCTGCCTCTCTGCTCCCTTTGCAAGCTGCATGCTTTGTCATGATGCTGATGCACAGGGGACAGGACGTGCGTGGTGGAGAGAAGTACAGAAATGTGTGTGTTGCCTTGTTGTGATATGCCGCATGTGCACCTATGTTTTCTTAGAGCATGTGAGAAGAGGGGCTGTTTCCCAGCTGCCATCCTCTCCTTTTGTTCAATGTATCTCACCCCTGCTCTAGGCAGGAAAGTGAAGTTAAATTCGTCTCTTCTTCCTATTTCATAAAAGAAACTCTGCAAAGTAAGGGATTCTTTAGTGGCAAAAAGCCATTGTCAGCTCTCCCAGGACAGCTCCCCTTGCCGAGCTTTTGAGGCTCAAGGACATAAAGAGATGAGAAGGGCCTGTGTGCTTGCCCATCTTTCCAAGTCCAATTATCGGATAGACGTGTGTTACTTTTACATTGTGGCTTATAGTGGTGAAGAAGAGCCTGGTAGCTGGAAGGGAACAAGCTCCTTTATAACGTGGTGAAGAAGTATAACCTTCAACTGTCAGCTGCAATCCAGTTTAAGGCACAATACTGGTGTTAAACTTTGCCCTCTTAACTTGATAGAATTACTGAGTTGATAGATCCCAAGATGGTATCTAAAGTCATGTTTAAGACAGTGTGGGTTTTTTTTTCCAAAACAAGTCTCTTCATTAGTATGCGCACACATTGCAGTGTGTCAGGGGAACACCTAACGCTTGCTAGATAAACATGTACATCGTTCCTCTCCTCGTGGGAGGAGCAGCCACAGAACTGCATCATGCCGAGTCCTGCTGGGTGCTCGTCCATCTGCAGCCTACTTGGTATGCAAAGATACGTTTTCTGCAGTGAAAAGTCTTTGATTCACCCAGGTCGAGATCACTTTATTAGCATTGCAAAAATGCTAAGAGCCTATACAGCTGATAACCTTCTGCTCAGTTTGAGCATCTGCTACATATGTGATCCTAGCAGAGATATTTTGGAAAGGTGTGTTTATTGTTTTGCACTTAGCAGATATGGAAATGCCTGGCAGTTTCACAAACATGTCCTTGGCTAAAGTCTGTTGCTAAGCAATAGTTTAAGATGAGGAATATATACAAATCCCCGAATGCTCAATTTTTAGGGCTCTAGGCACTCATAGGAGAGAGGAACAGAAACATCCTGCTTTTGTCTGGAGAAACCGAAAGAAATGTTAATCTTTGTTAGCCTGAAAACAGCATTAAATTGTAAGGATTTGCATATGTTACCCTCCTGCAGACAACTGCAGCACACAGTGGAATAAGCAGGTCAGACGGGTAACCACATGTACTCCTCCTCTGAGGTGACAAGGTACAGAGAAGGGGCAACTCCTTCAACCGGTGCCTTTACTTATGGAAGACTTTTTCATGGGGAGATGATGGGGAGGGAGACAGAGCCTTTCACTTCTTATCCCTCTTTCTGCTTCTGTGAATGCCATCTCTGTGGCCCTTGTAGCTAGAGGTCACCTTGATGGCACACTTGTCATTCATGTTGCCTTGTGCCCAACAGCCAGTCATTCACTTCATAAGGAAAATGAGAACCACAATCTCATGGATTGTGTTGCAGACTTGGGCTGATTTAATCTAAAAACGAACCTGCTCTGCGTTCTCCACCTGCCCCACAGCTGCAAGTCACCCAGTTTCCACTTGTGCTCCCCGAGCAGCTTTTATCTGTGTTCCAGCCTGCCTTCAGTGGATCCAAGCAGTGCTGCAGAGGCAGGAGGTGAGCCTCATGGCTGCATCTCAGCAGAAGCCTCACAGAAAGCCTTCTTGTCTTCTGCTCTCCACATTTCTTAAGTGTGTGTGAGGGAAAAGCTGGTAGCTGCAGGAGCTTGGCAGCAGCAGTGGGCTTGAGCTGAACTGACACATAGAGTCCAAATAGAGTCATAAAGTATATGTGGCAGTGTGATGCATATTAAAGTGATTCGGAGGGTAATGTGTCCCTGACTATATTCTTAGTAATGGAGAGAAGTGATCTTCCCACCTTAGCGGTAGGCATGTTAGAACACCCACCGAAGAGACTGTTAGAAGGTTAATGGAGTCCTGGCTCCAGATGACCTCAAAGTCTGGGTTTGCAAGGGCAAAGCCTGTGCCCTGCGACTGTACTCCATGAGGAGGCCCTGTGATATAAGCCCATGAGATATAAGCCCATGAGTGAGCACATGCTGTCTCCTGTTCCTGGCTCTCAGTGGCATATCTGAAAACATGCCCAAGAAATGACTACTTTCTCTTGGGAATAAGGAAGGACCAGCCTGGCTAAAGTGAGAGAAGAAAGGTTTGTATATGTGTATTTAATAACTCTTTATTTGGAAAACCAGAACTGCTTGTCTGGTGTTTCTTGGACCTTTGGCTTAATATTAAAATGACCTTCACACAAACCTTCTGCAGCTTCTTCCCAGAGGAGAAGACGGAAGTTCCGTCAGCTCTTGCTTCAGAGCAAAGGCTTAAAAACTGGGCTGCAACTGCCCTTTCTAGTGAGGCTGCAAATGCAGCAACTGCATTTTAGCTCAGGAGATGTTAACCCCTTCATCTGCAGGTTGGGTCGCTAAAATGCCGGCTGGCAAAAGGTGCGGTGAGCTTCCTTGGAGTATGTCCTAAATTAGGCAAGAGGGTTTTCCTTCTCATCTGCTCTTTCCAGGTCTGAGAGCTCTGAAGCTCTGCCCATAGGACCTTCTTATCCCTCCCTATGTGCTAGCACAGAACATGTGTGTTGGGGTGGGAGGAAGTGGAAAGAAGAAAAAGAAGCTCTTTTCTTTTGGTGTATCTACATGGTTCCTACAAATCCTGCTGCCAAACAGTAGCAACATCATTTTCTGCCTGTGGCCTTGCTTGGGCAACTTCCTTTTCATAGAATCACAGCATGGTTGAAGTTTCAATGCATCTCTGGAAACCATCTAATCCCACACACTTCTCCAAGCAGATTCGACTAGATTAGATTGCTGATCTGATGGGCTTTTGACTATTTCCTTTGACCTTCCCAGGCAACTCATTCCTGTACTTAACCACTCTCACTGAAAGATAATCAATTTCCCGTTGAAGTGGAATTCTGGTATTTTACTATCACCAATAGCAAGCCCTCATCTAAGCTAGGCCAGGAGTTCCTGCCTTCAGGTATCTGCTCAGAGAAGGAAGGATTGCCGGATTGCCTTCCTTTGTGTGCTGTTTCTGGGAAGCTGTATTTGTTACCATGTCGAGTAGTTACTCTCATCTCTTCCAAGCAGAAGGAAGTAGCAATATCTCCTCTTGGTTTTCCAATAAATTTAAAAATCTGCTTACATGTTTCTTATAGGTGCGTGAAGTTGTATGTGCAAAACCCAATTTGACATTCATTTATTTAATATGTAGTTTAGAGGCTCTGGTCATGGCATTCTGGCCCACCTTTGTGCCTTGCTGCCAATGTGAATGAAGGCATCTTCAGATCATGCCCTACCTTTTCTGCAACTTGCTTTTTAACCTGATAACAATACTATTATCATATGGCCTCTAAAGCCCAAGAACATAAATGCCTGGACTGCTGCTAACAGGCATGGTGAGAGCTATCCTATGTAGCTCCAGGGAGAGTTTGATCATGGAAGTTACTTCTGTTATACTCAGTTCCACTAAATATACACCCAAATTTCTTGCCTCTACACCAAATGTTTTACGTTAAGAGGCCTAGAATAACAGCTGCTGCCACTCATGTTAACTGAGAGGAGCACAAGACACTGAGGTGTCTTGTTTCTCATCACTTACGGGATGGATAAAAGTATCTGTTGTACTGACTAGTCCATCAAATATGAATGATGCAGATAGAGTGGCTGTTTACACACAGTGATCTATTTTAGTTAAATTGAAAACACACACGGGAGTGTTTCAGCTTTGTGGATAGAAAACACTGGAAATGGGGGTTTTTTTTGTTTCGTCTTTTCATTTGCTGGTGACAATTAACTCTCAAGAATGCCCAATCTGCAGCTGAGAGAAGATGATCTCTCTTTGTCTAGGACAAAGATCCAAATATCCTTAGTTATCCAACAAAATCTTATGAAATTGAGGACGAGGCGCTTGCCTCCCTTTATCTTTCTAATTTTACCCGAACACTCAGCTCTTTTGTACAGTGTTAACATAAGCATTTACAAAGCTGGTCCCTCTGGAGGAGGACAGCAATTGTTTTGCTTAATGTTTAATGGCTTCCTCTCCCTCTGGACCCTGTGCCAGTGCATATTGTAATGAACAAGCTCTAGAAGAATATTACAGCCTCACTTCATCTATTAGGACACTTTACATAGAAATTTATTTTGCACCATCATGAATTACATAAACACACAAATTAAAGATACATGCGCAATAACTGCTCGCAGAGAGCATTGTCTGCAGCAAACTCATTAGGAGAATGAATTACTCTGAGAAAATCACTTAACCTTTGTGGATTTCCTGGTACTGTGTTTATTAATGCTGCTGCTTTGTTTTGAAGTACTATCTCTGTGTTATCTGAAAACATGCTCCAGATTTGAAAACTAATGTACGGCATTAAGGTTTCCTCTGAACATGCTAATTATAGAGAAAGCAGAAAGTGAGGTCACGTTCCGCTCTCCTGCATCCCATGTATAGAAGAGCAAGAATGTATCCTCCCGTGCAAAGCCTTTCAAAACCAGAGCCAAATGATGCGGGGCTAAACTCCTTTGGAGGAGGAAAAGAGAAAAAATAAATGGCTTTGGTTTCCATGCGCAAATGTTGATTACAAGCGGAAAGCTTCACTGAATAGCCTTTATCAGGATTTGCCCACAGGGCTCAGTGGCTAACGTTTTGCTGTGGAAAATATCTCTCCAAGAGCAAATGGAAAGGAGGGCAAATAGCAGACTGACTTTCTGGCAAAAGGTCCACTTCAGTTAGAAAAACAATGCTCAACATGCACATGTTTCTGTCAGGAAGACTGCTAGCAGGAATACAGCAACTCTAGTAATTTTGCAAGTAGTAAAAACAGGATGCATCAGGAATAGCACGCTCGGTACAGAGTCACCCACACAGAAATGCACTGCCGCAGGAAGTTCTGTGTGTGCAGAGATCTGCACCAGTAGATATTTTCAGTGGCAAAGCACCTCTGAAGCTTTACATAGTACTCTTGCGATAACAAAAGCGAGAGATTAGTCACTGAAAATTTCAAGTGACCTCTGTAACCTGACTTCCGACTTGTTTGGTGGCAACAGGGTGGCCCGTACTGTTTGTTGAGAGAGCTGTGACCCGGGTAACTAAGGAGAAGCTGTTGCAGGTGCATATCAGGATGACTCACTTGCCATCATGCTGCTGACTCTACGGACACACGGGACTGTGCAATGAAGGCAAAGAAAAAAATTGGTTCAATATGTTTTAAGTCTGTAGCCTTATTTCAGGGACTTACTAACGGAAATGAAAGCAGGCAGTGACTCTGATAGGTATTGGAGCAGACTGATGTTCTCGAATCCACTGTATTTGGGATTTGTGGGGTTTGATACAGCTTCTGTCGCACAGAGTTGCTCCTACCTTTGCTGGGAAAATAGACATCATTTTATGCATGTTACACTATGCTTGTACCTCATATTGCTGTGATTATAACCCTGCAGTGCAAGTCAGCAGTGAGCAAACGCTATTGACTTCCACTGATAGGTCCAGGAGCTATTAATACAAGTAGTGTAAGACTTTGGCCTTGAGGGGAGATTCAGCAAAAGGCTGCTTAGGATAATTAAACCTATCATACAAGCCATGCCATCCCAAAATGAATTGACAAGCAATATTAACCTCCAGCCTTCTCAAAGGTCTGAAGGCCTAGTGCTGACTGAAAACACTGGCATCAGGGTGGGAGTTGGTCCTGAAGGTGAATATGCTCTAGCTGTCAGCATGTCCGAGTCTTGTAATTACTTAGCTGTAGAGTAAAAACAAAAGAAATCCAACTTTTACTGCTTCTGCACAGCATTATCCTTTTTGTTGTTGTTGTTGCTTTATCCTTTATATGCTTGAATTTGGTGTGGAATAGTTGCCAATGGGAAGGAGGGCTGGGTATGGTGGGTGTTGCAGATATTGTTCATAAAGCAAGTAGAAGACCTGGAAGGGGGCAGGGAGGGGAATCAAGGTGGGGTATAGAGCAAGATCTGAGTTCCTGCAACTTCCGTGCTCTGCTGTTTTACTTCCACTTTAGAAAAGGAAGCAGCTTGTAAGAAACCGCTGATTTAGATAGCTTATGGATCAACAGACTCAGTCTCCTAATAATTATGTGAAGGCTCTTACATATCACTGGAGGTTACAGTAGGTTAAACCTGCATGTCTGGATTATAAAATTTCTCAAGAGCAATACAATGTGTTTCACACATGAAATAACTGAAGTGTCTAGTCTATAAAAGCTCTGGATCCGAACGCTGTGCTTTGCAAAGACAAATGAAGCAAGGTTACTGCCTTCTGTTGGGAATTTATAAGAACATAAATTGTACCTATTTAGATTTTTCTTGTCTAAGAGGAAAGGGAGAAAAAGATGATACTAGAGTAGGTTAGCAGTAAGTCATCCTTTTCTGTAAGAAAAAGCCATGGATTCTAGAACTGGTCTTTCTAATGAAACAAAACCAGCTCTGGTTTTGATGCAAACTGCATTGTCCTGGAGCTAGAGTAAAATGATTTGTAAGCTGAAACTAAAATGTACCTTTGTATATCTTATCAGCATTATCTGATCACAAATGAGTATTTCCTAACTATAGCAGCAAAATTCAAGTCTTGAACAAAAACACTTCCCAGATACTGAGCATCTCTTTACATTTTAGGTTTTGCATAATGAAGTTAAGGGACCCACTATATGTGAATGAACATTTCTATTTTCATAGTATGTTGATAACAACATCTTTCTTTTATGTCGGATGACTGGAAGCACGGCTACTTAGTTAGCATTTTAGTTTTCCTGGTGTAGTTACCAGCATGAGTGAAAATGTGCATACGCTGATTTAAGAAAGTGGACAGACTGTCGAATTGATCGAATGTTCAGAGAGATAAAAGTCAAGGACCTTTTTCAACTCTGTAAGACAGCTGTTAGTCTCTAATTCACCAGTAAATGGTGAACTCTATAATGTGAGTCTTCTCACTGCTCTTTTGTAAAACATGTGCCTTGTTTTTACAGATGTTTGGGGCTTTTTGGTTTTACTTAAAGCTGTTCAGCATGCACATATTCTCATCTTCCACTTCAGTCTCCCAAATGCAATCATCTCTGTGCTGACTGACCTAAGTGATCACCATGGTTTCCAATTCAATTCAGGTCCCCAAAGAGGACTGTTAATTAAGAAGCTCTAATAGAATCTAGGAGAAAACTTTTAAGTCTTCAGTCTTCAGTCTGTGAACTACAGATCCCGGGGGTGTCTATGGCCATCTAGTATGAGATCCTGAATATGTCCTTTCCAGAAAGTTCATATCCTATGCAGAAATCTGCCTAAGTAAACCTTACAGTTGTAGACATCCCATGGAAAATGCCCATGTTGAAAAGCTCTGCAACAGGCTGCTGTTGGGCAGTGGATAGTGAATTATATAATCATAGAATATCTTGAGTTGGAAGGGACCAACAAGGATCATCGAGTCCAACTCCTGTCCCCGCATAGGACAATGCCAGCATTCACACCAAGTGATGGAGAAAGTGATGAGTTGAGCACACTTGTTTTGGCAGCAAGACCCAAAATATTTAAGGACTAATTTTGACCCAGAGTATGTTTGAGCCAGACATGGACTTTAATGCCCATCACCTGAATTGATATCCAAAACTGTGTGGAGTCGAGCCGTATTTATTTCAATGGGAACAATCCCACCTTGTGTGTGTATGTGCTGATGTTTACTCAGCAGCTTGTACTAATCTCCAGGAAACAACTTGTCCTTGCTGGACTGCGGGTGCGATGTTCGGTAATGTTGTGCAGAAGCACTTGAGAATGCTTTCACACCGGGAGCTCCAGCATTAGCAAGAAGTGGGACTGGAAAACACTTCTGAACTCTTTCAAGCACGGTATTTGCTGAAAAGCAAAGTTCCAGGAAACTGGAGCCACATATAAACTTGAGATAACTTTGGTGAATAGTTCTTGGCTGGAAGACAGAAAGGAAAATTTAAATGTTCTGTGTAGATTTTTTTCAGGACTAAACATCTTGAATTTTTTTGTTTCAAAATGCTCTCCCTTCTGGCAAATCTTTCAAAACTTCTGGTTATATAAATCTGAGTTATTGAAGATAGTACTTGAGCACTCCTGTCAGAACAATATTTTTGTTTAATTGGAAGTTTTTTTAAGCTCTTCATTTCGTTGAAGTTTTCCTTTGGAACGTAGCTTGAAACAAATTATTTTCTTCAGTTTATTACTTCCCAGCTAGCTGGCTGAACAGAAAGCGCTTCGCAACTACTCAAAAGCGAACGGTGGAAAAACACAAGCAATCTATACATCAAAACTTTGGTTATTGTAAATCATCCCCTTGATATGGCAGCATTCCAAGGCCAGACCTGGACCACTTGTACAGAGGTACCAGCACCTTTCTGTACCTTGTAGTTGCAACATGTGCCTAATGTGGGCTGCTCTGATGATTTATAGAAGTCATCTATACTGCATTAATATAATGACTGAGTGGAAATTGCTGTTAGCTCCGCCTCCACAGAAGAAATCTGCAAAAAAAAAGGGGGTTGAAGGAGGATTGCACCATGCTGTGACCAGGGCACAGTAGTCATGGGCAGAAGACAGACTGCAGAAAGGAACAAAACTCAAATCATAGCAATTTAATCAGTTCTGCACAGAAAAAACCATCCTTCTCTCGCCTCAACTCCTAGCAGACTTGGTTTTCCATCTGGTGAAAAATGGGGATGAAATGCCTCCCTTGCTACCTTCAAAAAACACTTCAGTATCCTCCAAGGAGATATAAGAGCAGCATCATTATAACAGGGAAATGAATTGCTTGCTTGCTGGATTTAGCAGCTTCCTGTTTTGGAAACCTGAGATATCATCTCAAATTTCTGTTTGTTGTCAGCCTAGAAGAAGAGACTCCAAGGCTGCAAAGCTGCTGGTGAGGCAATGCTTCATTTGCTAATTGTCTCTGCCAGACAATGCCGTTTACACTGAGCACAAAATCACCTCTAACCTCCACTGACCAGAAAATCATTATATCCTTGAACTCCCAGCCCTTGGAAACAGTACCTGGCTTTGCAAACTCTGGCTGCATATATTGGCTCCTCTCACAGGACAGCAAAATACAGGAATACTTATTTCTGATTAGTTTACAAACATCCCTGTTCCCAGACCTAATTACAATATTGTAAGTAACTGATTAGAAAAAAGACGTGTGACAAAATCATAATATCATAGAATAGTTTGGGTTGGAAGGGATCTTAAAGATCGTCCCGTTCCAACCCTCCATGCCATGGGCAGGGACACCTCCCCCTAGGTCAGGCTGCCCAAGGACACACCCAACCTGGCCTTGAACACTTTCAGGGGTGGGGCAGCCACAGCTTCCCTGGGCAACCTGTGCCAGTGCCTCACCACTCCCCTTATGTCTAGAAATTCCTCCTTGTGTCTAGTTTAAATCTGCCCCTCTCCAGTTTATACCCATTGCCCCTCATCCTATCACTACAAGCCTTTGTAAACAGTCCCTCTCCAGCTTTCCTGTAGCCCCTTCAGGTACTGGAAGGTCACTGGAAGGTCACTAGAAGGTCTCCTCTGAGCCTTCTCATCTCCAGGCTGAACAATCCCAACTCTCCCAGCCTGTCCTTGCAGGGAAGGTGCTCCAGCCCTCTGATCATCCTTATAGCCCTCCTGTGGACCCGTTCCAACAGCTCTGTGTCCTTCTTATGTTGAGGATTCCAGAACTGGACACAATACTCCAGGTGGAGTCTGACAAGAGAAGAACAGAGGGGCAGAATGATGAATCTTTTGCTTCGAGAACCACGCTGTCCTTTGAAAGGCACTGAGCTGGGCCCAGGCAGGGCTGGCGCCTGCCATAAGCACCCAGTGGAAGGGTCCAGGCCCCAGGCTCTCAGGCTGAACTGGGGTCTCTGGCTGAGGAGCAGTGTAGTGGCAGAGTTAAGGTTCAGACGGCCTTTGCAGTCAGGAGGCAGGCCAGGGGCTGCTTTCCATTTGCTCTTATTCTCACAGCCTGTTTTTTTGTGTGTGTTTCTGTCAGAAAAGCTGATGAAGCTGGGGTTTGCCTCAATGAAAGATTTTCATTAAGGAAAATGTCTCCTATTTTACATTGTTCTTTGCTCTTTCACTCTCTTAGGACATTACAACGCTTGCCAGTTCTGCTGTATAAAATTCAGATGTTCTGTCTACCTGCTTCTATTCATCACTTAGATAATCCCAGTGGCTACATCGGTACTAAATGGGATCAGATCTGAAAATGGCAGCTCTGCACACTCAGGGGAATGACCTGTAAGGGTTTTTTTTCCTACATAATTGAACACTTGTTTACCTTGGAGCACTGCGAAATCTGTTGGATCTTGCTTTTCTGTTGGTGAACCAGTTGGGACATTTTTGGCTGTGAGATGTTGCTCTTTGTTTTTGGAGACAACACAGCAAAGGAAACTGGCTCGACAGTCCACAGCTCAGTCAAACAGTATAGTGACTGCTAATGGCAACGGAATAAGCCAGTGATACCGAGGTCTATCTCTGACACCAGTCTTTAAATATCAGTAGGCTACGTGTGGGTTTTTTTTCCTTGTTCTAAAGACTGGTTCAGGCCCATCTGAGTGGGATGTGACTAAAGACCTCAGGGGATGTGGCTAAAGACAAAGTCAACATTGCTGTTTTGGGGACTCCACAGAAACCTGACAGCCAGAAACTGCTGTGGAAGTATCTGGGCAGCAGTGACACTTCTTATCTTTTCCCTTGCTGTTTATGGGGCTGCCAAATATCTGGGCTTCACACAATCCAGGAATGAATGTACTGTATGTATCTGAACTGTTTTTTCCCATTCTGCAGCAGAAATACAGAAGGACAGGCATGAATAAATTATTTAAACTTATATAAAATATGCATTACATTAATAAAAATTAGTAAATTTTTCTTAATGACCTTTCAAGAGTATCATGTCAAAATATCGACTGAAATATAACTTGATTCTCTGTGAGACAAGCAATTCTGAATTAAGGGCAAAGAGTACCCCAACCATTTGGAGCACTTCCCAGCAAAATGAGGGTCAAAAAGGCGCATTTCTTCCCATTTAAGCAGAAAGGGATTATTAAACACCTGTGTGATGCAGAGAGGAGAAAAGGCAATGTACTGGCATTAGGAAGGAAGCAAAATTGAGTTATCTCCCTTAGACAGGACCAGACAATGACATTTTTCAGTTTTCGTTGGGGTTCAGTTTCATGCCCGCAGCTGGGCTCCTGCTCAGAGGAACTGTGGCAGCCTTCTCCTTCCCTCTACCCTGCAGAAACCCCACATGATTTCACTTCCTTTCTGTATTGTGGGAAAGGGGGGGAAAATCAGAGTTAGTATTTTGTTCACTTCAGTTTTGAAGACTTTGCACTAACAGCTGAAGGACTTAATTCTGCCGTTGCTGCAGAGGAACCTTGTTCTGCTTGAGTGATGCTGAATACACTTGTAAGCCAAAGCAGCCATAGTTATGAAGAAATGCTCTTCAAAAACCCCATCCTTAATCTCATTTGAGTATGAAACTAAGGGGCTGGCTTTGTACGAAGGCCCTCTTGAAGCTTGCCCAAAAGATTAATGTATAAATGTGAAGAAGGGTCTGGAAGCTCTTGAATGGAGACATTTTATTTTCAAATAAACACAGAAGTAACTGTAGCAAAAAGATGGTTAATGACATTGTGGCCAAAATAAGGTGAGTCCCTAAATTTGATGGCATATTATCTGGATGTTAGAGTTTCTCACACTACCTTTGTTTATTTTTACTGGAGGAAGCACAAGAAAAGCACGATGCTCTCTTAAGTCCCCACAAATCCAAACATCTGAAGCTACATTATTCCTTTTTCCTGGCTCTGTTCCTTTCTGAAAGCAGGCCACTTGCATGCTCACTCTTGTTTTTCCCACGAACTACAGGGTGTAGGCCAAAATACCCTTTGCAACTGGTAACTTGCTAGGCACACTGGGTTCCAGTTAATATAACAAATGGTCATTTCATAATGCTTGAAATATCCGTGGCATGAATATATCAAAAGTCCTAAAACTGTCAGGAAATAAGAGGAACATTTTTCTGTTTTCCACAGGATAGATTTTATTCATCTGGTGAAAATGTCTTGTAACAACAAAAATAAGTAAAGTTACATGGAAACACAATTTCAATGACTGCACTAACAGTATTCAAGTGTTGGGTAGGAAACACTCGTACAAGCCAAAGCGGAGCTCCTCTCCGTGCACCAGGTCAGGGAGGTTCGTAATTGCATCATTACAGGCTGCTCCACAACTGTGTCATGTCGCACCACTGTCAGTGGTTTTAGCTACAGACTGGCACATGTTTCTGTGGGGTAAAGAGCTAAATCCTTTAGTATCCAGTTACTCAGGAAACTGCCTTGGTTTGCTGGAACCAAAGGTGTGAGTCAGTTCATTAAAGGCAAAGTCGGAGGAACTATCTTGGCAGCTGCTGGGTCAGTGGCTCCTCCCCTTCTGCCAACATCACCAAATTGATAGATGTTTCTGCTTCTCATTTCTAAGAAAATAACTCAAGCACTGACATCCTGCAGCACCAAAGAACAACTTAACAGCAGGTAGACCATCACCTGCAGCTGGGCTTAGGGATCCAGCAGGAGTGAGGGGGTGCTGGTGAAGAAGACTGTGCAGCTGGTGGCAGTGGCCACCTCGCATGTGAAAGCAGGCACCAGGGTGGTGCTAATGAGACCCAGAAGGGCACTACTCTTGTCCCTTTGGGCAAAAAGCAACTCTTCTTAGCCAAGTATGTGACATGATGGGTAGAAGAGAGATGTTGCATAATTATCAAATATGCCTGTAATACAATTCCATCAGAGGCAATTATCGTTGCGGTGCAATTGCTCTGGGAAGGCTTCCTCTCCTGGGTTGAATTGGAACTATCAAATCTGTTGGTTTGATTGAAAAAAGATCATGGCAGTGATGTCTTTTCACTGAAAAGGATTGTTTCCCACTCTGCTGTCAATAAAATGGAATATGAACTAGCCAAACTCTGCCTTCACCAAGACTCTCCAAAAATGGAGCATGTTTTGGATAAAATAACTATAATTCAAACTACAGCAGTCAGTGCTGTGCTTAATTTGGTACCCAGCCAGTGAATTTTAAAGTAAACACCCTCCAGGACTGTTCTCCTTTTGGATTTATTAGTCATTACCAAGAAAAGATAATTAACACTTCTGAAGCATTGTGATAATCAGTAGCATGAACTGTTACCAATAGAAACGGACGAGGGTACTTGCGCAGCGCAGGGATATGGCAACTCCATTGTATTCCCTGTACAGAACGAGTACACCAGTGGGCAGATCCTCAGCTGGAGGAAATGCTCACAAATACCAACAACTCCAGTGGATCTAATGACAGTTTACACAGGGTAAGGCAGGGAGGGGGGGTTGTTCCCTGGCCTGTTGGGTTTCTCCTTCTGTTATCTAGGAGGTAAAGTCATTTTTGTTACAATATACAAACCTTCTTGTTGGTCAAAGGCAAAGGCAAATACTACCCTTTAACTGTGCAACAGAAAAATAGGAGCTAATTACTTTTCTTTTGTATGTACCCTGTCAACACAAAGGAAAATAACCTTGTGGTGAAATGAGAGGAACCTTGGTATACTAGATCCTTTAGACAGGATCCTGCCTTTTTTCTCTTTCTCTTCCTAAACGAATGACAAAACTCTGTTGGACTCAAGTCAGTGCTAAAACTCACTGAATTGGTATTTCATTTGTTATTCCCTAAACTTCCATTACTTATCATCATCCGTAATAATCATGAGGGATAGGACGTAAATCTTGTTCTTGGTCTCAAACCCTGAGCATTAAGCATGCCAGGCTCCCTGCAATACAAAAAAGCATTACAGAGCTCAGGGAAGTAGGTCTATTAGGTTTATCAACCTATCTAAGTAACTACTACTACTAAATAAGTACTACAATGCATAGGCTTGTGTGAAGCAGCTGTCTTTGCTTTTCTGTACCTTGAAGTATGAACAAAATCCACACTGAAGAAGAGAGGTAGCAAATAAGCTTGGGAAGGCTCCTGTTTTGGTGAGTGTCTAATAACAAATGTAGGTAAAGGTTTACCTTGCATCTCTGCAATAACCCCCGCTCTTTCCAGCACTGTACAGAGCACTTCAGGCCAATATAACACCCCTTCAGCCAACAGGTGCTTCATATCCTCTGGGAAGCACACAGCAAATCTCAGGATTGAGGCCATTATGCATGCAAAGTACTTTGCAACTGCTTTAGGGGCTGTGTTGTGCTGTGCTGGTAGAGGGTACCTTACCCATTCCAATTCCTATTGATGCTGATGGCACTCGTGTACATCTTCCTTGCTACACTTGGAACAGAGGCTCTTGGGACTGCGATTCCAATGACAGTAGCACTCGCTAATGCACATGACAAATACGGGATCACCCTGGCAACATCTCAGTGGCTGATGCTCTCAAAGTACTCATGCACGTTTGCACCTCTCCTAGGAAGACGACTGCTATTCCAAGTCTGATTATCGCCGAAATGAACTTCACCCGACGGTAACCTATATGCTAGTGGCTGTTTACAAGCTACACATACAGGAGTAAATGGGTCTGTGAGCATTTGCCCCTCAGCTGCTGCTGGGAAACAGGCACAGTCCTGCCAGGTCACAGACCAGCTACGCTACAGACCTCTTAAAGCAGCTCCTCTGTCGCAGAGGTGGATGCATGGCTTGTACTGAAACAGCTGTCTGGTACACAGAAGTTGCTATGGCAGTGCCTTACAAATACACGTTGCATGTGAACGTGGTGATGTCAGACCACAATGACTTTTTTTGTGTCTTACACAGAAGGCTTGCTCCCACTCTGCGAAATGGGGAGCAAAACAAACATTGGAATATAATATCTATTTCTATATATCTACTTCAGTCTATTGTCAGATTGCATCTGACTGTGGAACTGGGTTTAAAACACCTGGGTAACAATTTACATATTAAGTCAACAACAACATCTCTCCTCCTCCTCACACCTCTTTCCCACCTGCAGTACCGAGCTGGCCAATTTCATAGCATCCTTCACAGCAAAATGAGTCTCTGCTGAGTCCTTCTGTCTTCATGAAACTAATTTAATTCTGGTACTGTACACCTACTCCTTCCTCTGCTGCTGCTGCTATTGCAAATGAGAAATGTGGCTGGGTAACACTGTCTCCTTGGAAACCTGCCTCTGGCCTAAAAAGCTCCGTTTGTTGCCCATGTGGCACTGGAAAAGCAGAGACCTCATGGGCTGAGTACCTTCCAGGCTGGGCTGCTTTCACTCCAGACCTCTCAGTGAACAGAGGAATAAGCTGGAATATTGCACCAGCAAGATGTAATGGAAAAAAAAAATATATATATATTGGCCTGGGAGTGCAACAGGCTGCTGAGAGAAACCTGAGTCAGTGCACTTCTGAGGGGAGTCTGGAGCTGAAGCTGCCTGGGGCAGAAGCTCTTCAATGGTGTGGTCTGGGAGAAGTGCGAGGGGACCACTTAATTAATCCGCAGATTTCCAAACAGTTGTAAACAACGCTGACTTCAAGTCTGCTGCCAGAGCCTCCAGCTGTATAAGAAACAACCCCTACTCATTTATTGCCTGAGGATATTATTATTTTTGGAATGAACTAATTGTGGACCACAATACTGGGCTGAACTATAGTACAAAGTGTGTTTTAGTGCAAAACTATGTATGAAATAGTCATCAATCTTCTTTGGATAGAAACAGGCGCAGAGCCCCAACCTTTTGTGTACAAAAATGCCTGCAGCTCATTTCTGCACCATCTTTATCTTTGGATTGGTCTGGACAGGGCTGGCACTTGTGTGTTTTGTGACAGCATGATACAGCTCTGCCTGGCAGTGGAGGCCGTGGGAAGGTCAAGAACAACTGAAGAGCAGCCTAGCAGGGGGTGTGCCAACTGTGTCCTCTGTCCTGGCTGCGCCAGCTGTGGGGAGGCTGCATGGATTAGGAGCTATTCAGATGGCTCTGGAGATCACTCTTACATCTGATATGATACACAGAGTGATCTCACTTCGCTGAAGGCTCAGCTCTGTACCTCTAATGTGAAATTTCTACAGACAATCCAACCATTTGGTTCTAAGAAAGAAGTAATTCACATATACACATACTGCCTTCAGCATACTTTCCCTTAAAAGACTGCTGCCATCCTTTATATCATGAAAAGATAGACATGAAAAAGTTTTGTGCCAGGAATGGTAATGCAGTAAAGCACACAGTTCAATCACTACATAGTGGTAATCACTATATTCCTCAATAAAAGTGATGCAAAAGTGATTAATAAGAATGAAGCTCAGAGTTTATGATTAGCTACTTCATATAAGGCCTTCAGATAAACATGTAATTTGAGACACATATATGTTTTTAATACTAGCTCAAATGTGAAATGGTTTTGTCTTTGGTCTTTCTGCTTTTGTGAATCATACTGTAATAGCAGCTTTTTTTTTTTAAAAAAAAAGAATTTTAATTTAAATTGGTCTAGGCAAATGCCACACTAAATATAGTGAGCATATGCAGTATATAAGAGCAAGGCAGGAAAAAGGATTATCAAAATAGCCGAAATAATTTTCTAAGTGGCATACACTGCATGAATATATGGTTTAATTGTCATTCCTATCCTGTCAGATCTGTATGGAGGCAGCCACATGTTTAAGCACAACTTGGTCAAGTTAGTTGGTGCATATACTCTTGTTTAGAGCAGGTCTGGACTTTCATTCAGGGCTTGGACTTTTTATCTTTAACGAAAACTGAAAGGTGCAAGTGCCTAGAACAGCTGTACCCTTGCATGATCTAGTCTATGGACAGTCACCTTGAACCAACACTTTGAAATAAGCCTTGCTATTGACTTGAACAGGAGGTGAGACAGGCACCTGTGAAGAAAAAGGCATTCTCTTTTTCTGCCTGTTGCAAATTCTTCTATAGTTAGGCTTGTTTCAGCTAAGCATGTAGGCCTGAGCCCCATCCTGGAATGATTTTGCCCAGTTCCAGGTCACAATGGCACTTTTCTGTTCAGCTTTTCCTTTATTTGTTTGGTTTTGGTGTCTGTCCAAGGAATGAAGGTGCTTAGCTGCAGTGTAAAGCTTCAAAGCTCCCTGGGTATGACAGTGAATGGGATGACAGGACTGCTGGATTCGAGGTCCAAAGCGGTGAGAAAGCATTCAATAGCTGCTTCATTTCTCCCCTGAGCTTGCAAGACCTCTCCAAGGCTGTTCCAGGCCCTGTGACTGGTACTCTGGATCCGGATGGCATCTCTGAGGACCTTCTGGGCCAGATCCCTCCGCTCAAGTCTGTTCAGCAACAAGCCCTGTCAAAAAAAAAGTGATGAGCAGTTAACAACACCACAAAGCAGAGCAAGAAACAGAGTGACCTGAGCTCCCAGAAAGCTGGGCATATGTATAATAGTGCACGCAAGGGTCCTCTGAGGGAGATCTCCACCTGTTTCTGGAGAAGAGTATTAATCAGCTGTTAATCTCTGCTTTTTTTCGATTGTGATGTCTAGTTCAAAGAAACAATGGTGAAAATAATTTTTTTTGAGCAGAGACTGACCCGAGTGCTCCTCCTGTGCGTTACTGGGAGTCCATACATTGGTGCAATACACAGAAAGGCAACAGGCCCTTTAAGCATCCCTCTCTCCTTGAGTAGGTTACACTGGCCTCTAATCCTCAGGAAAATATACACAGTTTCAATTACATGGAGTATCTAAATTAACTCTTGCCCATCTGGAACATCCAGCTGAGGCTGAGGTAAAGCCTCTCAAGTCCTCTACCTTGACTATAAAGAAAGACCTTTCCTCTTAACAAATGGGGCTATAGGGACACAGCCACCTTCCAGCCTTCTAGAAGCAGGCTGTATGGAATAGCATAAGACCCTATGTCCTCCTGCTATCTGCACTCCAATGTAGATCCTAAAGCAGTGTGGGAGAGGAGAAGGATGAGGAACCTTGTTTAAAACGCTGTCCTTAGGGTAAGAAAAGACACAAGTGGGTGTAACCATCTGGAAGGAACAGGAGGGGGAGGATGAAAGAAGTGGTAGGAAGAACATGTTTTCCTATAGGGCTCACATGGATTCATCTGAACCCACAAAACATCTAATGAGCCAGGCTCCCTTTAAATGATACAGTGGCCAACCACGCCAAGATGATCACGGGGGCTT
Organism: Cuculus canorus; assembly: GCF_017976375.1. NCBI lineage: Eukaryota > Metazoa > Chordata > Aves > Cuculiformes > Cuculidae > Cuculus > Cuculus canorus. Next base: position 105,423,957 of record NC_071403.1, read on the forward strand.
TGCAGGCCACAATGCATTAATGGGCTTTTCCTGCTTCTTCCTGAAGGTGCAGACACCAGGACAAACCTCCCACCAGTTTCATCCAGGTGTGGCCTGTAGAAGAAGCTGCCAACACTTCATGTCACCTGCCAGGCTCTGCATGGCCTCTGCCTGCACTCACCCACAGAAATGTTGGGAAGTGAGATGACAGCCTGACTTCACACTTCTCGTGGGACTACATTAGTGTGTGGATGCATATATATATATAAAAGAAAGCATTAGCTTCATCTTTAATGTACCTAATTGACTTTAGTTGATATCAAAAGACATAAGAAATCTCAAATCTCTCACAACTAGAACCAAACTAAATTTCGTATGAAACAGCAGCGATGCTTTTGGAAGTAGTAAAGATTTTTCCTTTGTCTTGTTTTGTTTGCTTTTCCAAAAGTGCCATCAGACACAGGGTGCATCAGTGTGACTAACACCCTACAGCCAGTGACAGTGCCAATACCTACAGAAACACATCACTTTGCCTCAGATTTAAACTAAGAAACACAAATGTAACCAAATATCGGCAGTACTGTGAACAGTTTCACCGCCTCTCTCTTGCCCATAACCTTGAGCTGAATCATCAACTCAGTATCAAGTCTGATCATCCAAAGATGTGGGGATCTTTTTTCTTTAGGTTTCCCTGTTGGAAAATGCGAGGCAACAGGGTCTAATCTTACTGTCCTCTTGCAAGCAGGCAGAGGTGGCACAGAGGTATCCCGATGGGAAAGGCTGGTTCCTCTGGAGGTAGCTGCCTGGAGACGACCGCAGGCACGTAATGGCAGACTGGAAGGAATTTGTGCAATTATAATTTGAGTCACCTGCTTGACAGGGATAATGAGGCACAGAAAGGGCAAGCAGTGTGGCCATAGGAAATCTGCTGCTGCGCCAAGAATAGACAGCAACTATCTCAGCTCAAGTTTGTCCTCAACCACAAACCCACTCTTCCTAAAAGCTCTTCCTGTTGTGCTGACCCAGCAGAGCCAATTGTGCTCTCTGGTGGCCGGGGACCCACCACTGTCCTCACTCTGACACTAAGCAGCATCAAGCCTCTCAGTGCTTGCAGAGGGCTGCTGGCCTGGGAGGCACAGGAGCCAGCAAGCCCGTGCAGCTGCTGCCTGTCATCCCTCTCCAACAAGGAGGGGAATTCCCTCTCCGACTGACATCTCATGCCTCTCAACAATGCTGCAGCGAAATCCACCTCATCGTAAACTGCTCGTGCAGCACAGCTCTTGTCTGCCCCAGCACCCGTGTTGGTCAAGGACCAGATACTGCCATGGCTTCCCTCCCTACAGCTCCCCAGCGTGGAGCTGCTGATTTATTTTGCCTGTGCTTGAGGTCCCTGCAGCTGTTTTGCCCCGCTGGGAGGAGGCTGTGCGCAAACCCCAGGCTAGATGTTCACCTGAGGAAGATGCTGAAGCTGATGTCCACCTGTGAGTGCAGCACATGTGAACATTTGCTTGTCAGTATTCAGTGCTTTCAAGCATGCCAGTTTAGCCAAAAAACCATCCGTGAACCCTCAGAAAGGGTGATCTGAGGGTCCTCAAAGCCAGGGAAAAGCCTGTTGACGCTGTAATATACTGCGTGAGTGAGAACTGCTTTTGGGATGGCACACGGGAGGAAACATTTGCTGAAGCAGGTAAAGATATCCTACTTCCTCTTTGTCTGCATGTGCAATTGTTCATGTCAAACACTGCCCATGTCTGTGGCCCTTCCCAGTCATTCTCACTGTCCTGCTTCCCCCCACTTCTGACCAAGAACTGCCCCATGGCCCCTTCTCGCCCACATGCCTGCATTTCCATGTAGTGTGGGCAAAAGATGCTGGGCTTCAGGCCTCAATTCAAGTTAGGATGCGCTCTCCAACTCAGGTCCTGCCAGTGCTTCCAAACCCTGGCACTGAGACCTACTCCTTCACCCAGAGTGAGTTGCAACAGATAGTGCCAGTCGTTCCAATGAGGCTTAACTAAACTGGCAGAAATATGCTGCTGGATGTTTAAAGGACAGGTTGAACATCATTAATTCTGTGTATGGGAGAGTTTCTTGCTTTGGGTTTCCTCTTTTCCCACCCTGCTCCTTGCAAACAACAAGCATTGTGTGAGAGCTGGAGCCTGCACAATCCCTAAGCCTCACAAAGATGCAGCACTGAGCATTTCAGCTTTTTGTTTCCCTGAGGTATTTGCAATTGAGAGCGTCTCCTTTCTGCTGAATTTCTTATTTCCCCATGGAGTCTGGCTTGCAACAAACAATGCCTGCATGTTGTTGCTATGTAGGTCCAGCTGGAATCTGCCTACAGTGCAAAAGAAAAAAAACATGTATAAATTCAGAAAGCCACCCACTGACAGGCAATTTGCATTTTTATCTGGAAGGTTTTTTTTAAAAAAAGATTTTTCTAATGAAAGTTCAGTTCCTGAGTTTCTATGGAAACTCATCTGCTTGGTGTGCATGCATAATTTCATAAAGTCAGATCTCAGGAAGATGAGCAATTAGTATAAGTAGGAATATTATTAAGGGTTTCATCCTCTTATTGCTGAAGATGGAGGGTGGGGCTGGTTTTCGTTGTCTTTCCTTGGTTTGTATTACTATTTCTGCCAAATTAAAGCAGAAACTGGTGTACAAGATGGCCTTCCTCCCCTGCCACCTCCTGGCTAGCACTGGCAGTTCTGGTTTTGCCCCAAGAAATGGGGAGTACCTCTTAAGTATGGTCTTCTCTGTCAGCGTTGCTGCTACCAAGTCAGGCCTCAAGGAGCAACGAGGACAGGCTTCTTTTTAAACTCAAGCACATTATAAATAGGAAAAGCCCCTAAACCGAACCAAGAAGTGTGTGGGAATCATCACTTCGCTTTCGAGATCCTGTGGACAGCATATCGCTAGGGCTCGCACCAGGCCTGTGTTAGCCACACGTAGGCATTCCACATGCTCCATGCATTAATATAGCTGTCTAGCACTTGGATGCTAACTTGGTCACTCAAGGAGGTCTGAGGGTAACTTATGCAGATTAATTTAATTTTCTTCTTTAGGTCTGAAGACATAATTCATACCTTGCAAACAGAGGCAGAGTAGCAAGGGTTGTGTTTTCAAGCCAGACTGTAAAAGACAGCCCTCAAAGCACTGGAAGAAATTCATTTGAGGTGAAAGGTTGCGGCACAGCAAAGCTGGTACAGTCTGGCAGTGCACGAAGGCAGAGGGGAGATAGCAAATTTGGTTTGTTGATTTAGGCCACCTAACGCTGGCAGCAGGAGTCCTGAATTTATTGTTTTTAATTTCAGGGAACACGGGGTATGTACGAGAAGCTTTTTCAAAGGCATTTTTAACCTTGTCCACATACAAAACAAACAAAACCTAAAAGACTTCTATAGTGACAGTAGGTTGGACTCCCTGGCCTTCAGTGATGTGATACTTAGTAATTGATACGTGAGTGAGGTTATTTTTGGTTTAGGAGAGCCACATTTCTATTTCAGTTAGGTGAGCAAAAAAGCGTCCTGTTTTCAATTTCCATTAATAAAGAACGTGAGGTAATGAAATTTCTGATCCGCGCCCTTACTGCCTTAGAGCTTCACAAAACCTCCTTAAATGCTGTTAGCTCATAAAACTCCCAGAAAATAGTGCGGAAAAGACATTATGGAAGACTACAAATACGCTTCATGTACAAGCTGGAGTTTATTTTTAGTAATGAAAGTCAAAACTTCCTTTGCAAATGTTTAGTTCAAACACCTGATCAGCAGCAGCGAGTTATCCTGAGTCTTGGCATCCTTGTCTCCTTCCACTAAGATGGCACAGTTTTACTTGTTCTTTCCTCTGGGCCTTGCATTGGGAAGGTGTCTCCAGAAAAACATTTTATTTCACTCTTGGAAGATTGCTTTTTGTTTTGCTTGCATGGCCATTTCATTCTTAGAGAATCTGTATAGGTTGACTAGACTCTATCCTTTGCAAATTTATTTTAATAATTACTTTAAATGCAAGGTCTCTCTCTTTCTTTGCATGAGACACATTCCAAAACAAGGCTGTCTCCGATGCTGTTCTCAATTCAGCAGAGCACTTTCACCCATTAATGCCTAATATATAAAAATATCTTAAGAAATTTCCAGAATAAATTAGACTTTGAAGACTTTGCTGTTGGGCTTCTGCTAATTAAATACTCCAATCTGTAATACGGACATGTCACTAGTGGTTAGCAGGAGGGTAATCAGCAACTGGCAAGATCAGGTCATGCTGCAGAAAAGCGCTCATTCAACACTGTGCTTATTCAGCATAACCCTACAGAAAGCCTTTCAAGATGCATTTGGCACTTGGTGATAATGGTCTCATGTAACAGAAAAATCCGCACTGCTACAGGGCAACAGACGCTTCTGTAATTATTTAGCAATCAGAATAAGTTGTAAGCAAAATCTGTTGCATAAACCATGAAATATTACAGAGTCCTTTTGGAAAATGGCAAAGATTAACCCTAGAAATCCTAGATGACCTAGAATAAAGACAGTTACGTGACTCCCCGATTGCTCTGTGATTCTTTCCCCCCACGTTCATATCTGCATTTCTGAGGAGCCAGGATTTTTTTTTTAAGCTGTGAGCAGTGAAGTGAGGTTTTGTTGTGCTGTCATTTTTTTTTTGTTGTTGTTGTGCTGTCACGCAGCAGCTGGCAGTGTGCGGGGTAGCTAATCATCCATTTTGCTGATTCAGTTCAGGTTGTGGCAAAACTGAGCTATACATCTGAGCTTTGTTCTCTGAAAATACACCGTAGGAATACATGGAGCAGTCAGGCTGCGCATGCCAAAGACTGAATTAGAGACTGTATCCTAATCTCTGCCCTAGTGAGGGGTGACTAGAATGCACTCCTGGAGGAAAGGTTGTTTTCCATGAAAGTGTTTCTGCTGCCTCTTTTGTCGAAAGCAGCTTTTCCTTCTCTTCCTTCTCCCTCTCCCCCCCAGCTCCTCCACTAAAGCTTCATCCTGTGTCAGTTAGTGATGCTGAAGTGCTGCATTTGATAAAGCAGAGGAGGGGAAGAAAAAGGAAGGAGAAGGAAGGCGGTGGGGGGGGGGGGGGGGCACTGCAAAACACAGTATGTGGAGAAGAAAAATGAAAGAACAGCACCAGAGGGTGCTCGGAAGGACAAGGGGAACAGGCAAATGCTGGGGAAGGCAAAAACATGAGTTTGCATCATGATTTGCAGCACTTGTGCACTGCCTGTGGGTGTCAACTTAGTAGGTTCAAACCCAGAGATTTCAGCTCTGGTACTGCAGTCGCCAAGGGCAGCCTAGCAGCAGACTGCTGCTTAAACCTCACTGCAGCATCTTTGTGTGCTACACATGAGTATGAGGTAACAGAAGAAAAGAGACTGCAAGGAGGTATTACAAGAGACAAGACTAGCTGAGCACGAAGGCAGAGCCCATCACAAATCTAGGCACACAGAAACACTTTATCAACCATACCGAGCCAGCTTCAGCAGGCAGAGAAGAAAAAGACAAAGAAAGAAAAGATCAAAAGTGGTGAAGACCTATAGAGAGGAACTCCCCCTTTCCTTAGCTTGCCAATGTGTTTTTCAAGGCAGTGTGTAATTGCAAAGGCAGCATCTCATCCAAGTCGCCCCGTGAGGCCAAGGCAAGCCCCCCTGCAGAAGGGAAGCACTGTGCAGTGCTGCACACTGCCCTTTGCCCAGGCTTGCTGTCCCTACTGGAGTTCATCACATGTTAGCAGGGATGTTTGTATCGTCTTTGAAGCTTAAATGTGATAAAACATTTATTGACATAAAAAGCAAACCCTAAGGCAGCACTTCAAACCAGGAGGCTCTGATCTCTTCATAGGGAGGCTTATACAAGCCTAGTGGAATGAAGAGTTTTTCTGCCTTGTTGGATTGTCATCACTTAAGCTTCATTCAAAGCAGAATTGTTTGCTGCATGCTGAATATTCTCTAGATAGTTCTTTCTTTGCTGAAACCTACATGGAGATGAAGCAGCAAGCAAAGAAAACCAAGAGGATGCCCTGACTATGTGTTTGAGACTAACTAAATGCAGTAGTTGTTTTGTAATCTCTTTTCCTAAGCAAGGCAAGATTTCTCCCAGTCCTGATCTTAGCAGTTGTCATAGTAATGTTGCAGCAGAGTGCACACCAGCTTCAACGAGGACTTAAGCTCATAGTGTCACCTGCAAAAACATGCACCAAGAGAAGGTCCCAAACTAATAATAAATAGTAATTTAGAACACATAATTTATAATTTTATGTCCCAATTCTTTATGCACTGTACTCGCTTCCCTGGCATAAAGTCTAGTTGAAATCAGTGATATTCAGCCTAGATATATCGAAGTAGTTCAAAATATGTGCAGAATTGACACTGATCAGCAATGAGAGAAAAGTCAGGCAACATCCATGCAGGATACTGAAGTGTCGCAGGTAACATGCTGGCTAAAGCACTTGACTAGGAATTGCTGTGCTTCATCAGCTGCTAATGCATTTCACATCAAATAATCTGCCATTACTCAGGGACAATTCAGAGAGCAGGGATAGGGTCAAGCAACAAGCTTGGGGAGGCAGAAGTCCTGAGTTTAAGTGTTGTCAGACTGAGGAGGGTTGAGAACTTGCCTCTCTTGTGCTCAGGGCACGCATGCTAACTTCTAGCAAATATTTACTGAGAAGTCAGGGCAGTGGTTAAGCTTCCCTGTTGTCCCCAGGGGGAAAACAGCTCTCTGCCTCTATTTCAATAGTAAGCAGGTGCCTATGTTCAGTTGCAATTAGCAAGCTATTGCTGCATATAGCTGGGAAATGTCTAGGCTTAAGATCTGGACATCCAATTAACCTGACTGCCCACAGTGTGCTGTGGCTGATCAACAGGGAATTTGTCTGCTTAGGTTTCCTCCAGTGCCAAGCCTGGATCTTTCCCCAAGTTTTAACGCACTGCTCGGCAAGAAAGGAGGGGCTGATGTGCACATTTCGCATGCGTGTTATCTTCCCCTCTCGGTACAGAGTAAATCTTGTCTGAATGTATGACTCATGAACAGCTTCTCCCAGATAACAGCTTCAGCTCTGCCAAGGGTCTCTGTGAACCTTAGTCCCACAGAACTCATCACCAGAGCAGGCACTGCATTTAGTATGTCTCTGAGGAATGGTGTAGTGCAGCAAAGACACGGCTGACAGAGGCACATAGCATGCCGACGTGGATTATAGCAGATGTCTTCTGAAAGGAGAGCTGAGGTATTTAAAATATCTTAATTTGCTTAGTTTTCCACTACTGGCAGTCTCTGGGAGAGCATGTTATTGATGACATCCCCCACAAAACTACAGCTGGAGCCTCAGTGCAATATCACAGCTGAGTGCTAAGCTAGCTGAGCTGCTGGGAAACACAGAGCAAGCTGGGCAGGAACACGCCGCTGTGGTTCAGCCAGTGACTCCTTTTTCTGCTTTGATGCTTCTTATCCCACAAGGAGCATGTTTCCTTATCATCTCTTAACATATAGTCTCTCATAAATCATGATCCTCCATGCATAGAGATTTTGCAGCATTACAGATAGCATATTCTGTTACATGCTCAACATGAATGAGTGAAGAAACTCATTGAGAAGATAAATGATTAAAGGCTTTTGATAAATACTGCACACAACATTAGTGTAAATGGAAGATCCAGTGACACCACAGAGCTCTGATGTTTTCCTGTTTCCTGTTTGTTTTGGCCAGAAGCGAGTTCTGCTTCCTTCTCTTGACTGTGGCCAGCGCAGTGTATCAGGACGGCTTGCTGAAAACCTGGAAGTCTTGCTTGTTCCCACCCCACTGTTTGTGCAGCTGTGTCTTATGTACTTATTCCACTATTGTTCTACACGCTATTTTATGTACTATATTACTATGGTCTATCACTCTGTCCTGTCTTGAGTGTGATAACAGGCAACCTAAATAATACAGAATTGAAACTGATTATAACTGGCTTCCTTGTTTGTGAAAAACAGCACTGAATGTTGAAGTATAAAGGGGATAGTCATTCCGCTCCTTCTCCCTTCTGATGATTCCCCGAGCAGCTTCTGAAATACCATTTACGAGTCCAGCTGTAGAGCAGCAACTTGACTACTACAATTTCTAGGTTTTAATCGGATCTCAGATCAAAGCACAGCATGAAGACAATGCTGATCATTAGAGCTGCAGTGGTATCTTCAGGGCTGTGGATGGGACACCACAACTAAAGCTAGTAATCTTCTGGAAGATCAGCTTGGAGCACAGTGGAGAGAATCTGCTGCATGGAGAGATCAGGGCAAGGACAAAGTCCTTAGGCGCTTGGATGCAAGTTTTATTCTCCAGAGGCTACTGAAACATGCCAGGATCTTGATGGGTTTAAGAAATGTATCAGGTTCTTCTTTTGTAAGGTGTTAACACACACTTTAGAGAAGGGATCAGAGAAGAGCCGGGGAGTTTTGTCTTTCAGGAATTTATTTTAGTTTCCAAAGTTACGTAAACAGAGCCTGAGTAATGTGCTAATGAGCACCTCAGGGACATGGAGAATAACTTACCACAACAGAGGAATGCAAGTGACTGGCAGAGATAAACAGGAGTTACAGATTCCCTGGAAACCAGGATAATCCACCTCTGACAAGCAGAGTACCAGCCCTCCTGCTAATAGACTGAAATCTCTGCACTGCACAGTGGATCAGATTTGCTCCTTCCAATGACCCTAAACACTCGAACAAGTCCAGGCTCTCACTGATGAGGGAAATGCGCAGTTCCCCTAGAAGAGGAAATGGCCACTCATATTGTCTAAGTGATAGCTTTGGTGTCAGAGAATCACTTATCATACTGTTCGTGATGGCTCTACTGTCTCCTTTGGATGGAAGAAGGAAGCCTGGCAACAGAGGAAGAGAAGAGGCAACAAACCTGCAAAATAACTCTGTCAGCTCCTAACTGGTGCTCAGGAGCCATGATTCCAATGCACAGCCAGAGATTTGCTCTGGTGGCTGGGCTACTGAAGCTGCCAGCAGTAGATTTGCAGGGAGCATGGCAGTGGAAGAGGGGTTCTGCACCAAATAGAAATGAGGAGAACAAAGTGTTTGCAATTCCTCGGACAGTGAGTGAGCTGATACACAAACTTATTAATGTGAGCATCCAAAATGCTCATTTCTCCTGTGGGAGCTAGTGACTAGAGGCAAAGACAAGTTCTCTCCCTCAAGCTCAGCTGCTTGAACACAAAAATTTCAGTTAAGAAGCTGCTCTAAGGATTGCTTTTCCCCAAGGAGAGCTTAGAACAGTTATTTTGGGATATCTGAAGTGCAGGAACATTCCTGGAATTCTGCAACAGGCCTCAGAACTGGGAAAACAGAATCTGCTAGCCAGCCATGGTTTAGAAGGAGGCGATGAGTCATCTGCAAAACCCATATTTTGCTTTACCACTGTCCTACTTGGTGGACAGGTATGTGCCAGAAGGTACATTCCAGACAAGTGTAATATCCATTCGGAGAACTTCTCTTAGGGTCACATTAGAATGAGTTTCGATCGCTCTCTCCTCCCTAGCCCATAACCCACCTATATGGGATCTGCACAGTACCACTGCTTTACTGACAGGGAGAAAGCAGCTGCCATGATTACACTCAGCACAACTGGGGATGCTTCTTGCAACCACAGCGCTATGCAAAATGAGCACACAATCACCTGATGGGGAATTCCAGTGGAGAGCACCATTTCACAGGAGGCTGTGCTCATGGTCCACCAGCAAGTGCTGCGCTGCTGACATGCCATTTTTGGGAGGAGGTGCAACTAGCTATGTCACCCTGCAGAGCAGGCTGAAAATAGGATTGCATTCACTGTGCCATGTGGCTCAGTGGTATGTCAGGTCATGTATTTTTAGGAAATTCCTCCTTTGGGCAGAAAGGGTGAAGTCCTTGGCTTGGTTTGCAGGCTGCTGGCTTTGCCCAGATCTTTCATACTACAGCATGGGAGCACATTAGCCACTAGTCGGTCTGTGGATGTCCTTAGTGCCTGGATCCAGTGCTACTCCTAGTTACCTATTGATCAGGGTGGTTGTGGAAGGGTAAAAGATGGCTGGTCTGCTGCTGTGCTTTTCTTTGGTTTAACGCATGCATGCATGCTCACTGTCTCTGCTGGGGCTTTTCAGAGAGGGAACTGACCTCCAACACAGCAGGGATGAAGAAAAAAGTAAGGAAGATCAATGTCTTGGGAAGGATATGGTCTCTGAGGACCAGCAATAGAATTGTACCTTGCAGAATGAATGTGCGAGGGGAATAGGGAGTTCAGAGAAGATAGCTCATGCAGAGAAGAAAGAGAGAGAAGGAAAAGCAGATGGTAAGTAGGGGATTTAAATAAGCTTTTGGAGAGGGAAAGAGGAGTCTGACTTGGTGAGATACTTTTTGGGTGCAGCATAATGAAAAAATGCAGTACAACTCCATGCCCAGCCAGTTACTGATGCATAGATAGTGCTTTGCCTTGTCTGACCCTAGGAGAAGGACAAGGTAAGGCAACGCTGGACTCAGAATCAAATTCTTCTCTCTGACACACACTTGCTAGCTTCCTCTTTTCCCCAGAACATCATTCCTATCAGGCAACATGCGTTCAGCTCCAGCTACTGGGTTGTGATTTTTTGGCAGCTGCACAAAATCTTGCTATTAAATCCCACCTGCCAGTCTCATGTCTGCTCCCACAGACCTCTGCCTGTTAGCAATGTTTCCAAATCAAACCGCCAGGCACAGCACATCATTCTGCAGTCCTACTGCAGGCAAAAGCCCTCACGCAAGGGCTCCTTTTAACTTCAGTGAGCTGCAGGGGGGAAAGACTAGAGGACAGGCCTCTGGATTACAGGCAGAAATATTAGGTCATGGTTTGCACTGCATTATTTTCAGCACTAATGTAAACCAGCTATTTTCCCCCTGAATTATGTGAATAACACTATTTTGTCTGTGACATTTTAAGAAGCTTTCTTTTGAAACATGTTCCATGTTATAGCTGTGAAGTAAGAGAATTCGTGAACTTTGTTCACAGAATGTGTTCGTGTAAAGTCATTCTTCCCTTCTATACGAATTCTTCCCTTCCTTTTCTTGCTTCTTAGCAGTCCCAGATGAGCAATACCACCAATGTGATTGATGTGTGCATATTGTATGTTGCTTCATTGTTGAAACAGTTCAAAATGCTGAAATACAGCTTGGTCATCTATCCTGGATAACAGATCTATCCACAGAAATAACTGCAATTTTTAATTCCATACAGGAAGAAATGACTTAAACATCCACATAAACCATCTGCTATAACATCCTACAATCTGACTTTGCCCCAGTATAAACCTAGGCAATGAGGATCTGCTTTCGGTGCAAAGGACAACATCTCTTGTAGATGGTCTAAGCTACTTGATTATGGTATCTCTAAAGTTGCAAACAAGAGGCAATCAGTGCTTTTTGATGTGGACATCCGTCAGAAGAGAAACAACTGTTAATTGTCATGTAATGACTATGCCAGACACTTCCATAGCAGTCATCTTTCTGGAAGTCAAGCATGAAAAAAACTGTTACTCATCCAAGCACTGAGCATATTTTGTCTGGATCTGGCTGCATTTCTGTAACCATTTAAAACTCCAAAGTGATGTGATGCTCTTTATAGATAGATATTTGAGATCAAAATAGTTAGCCAAAACATAGCAGTCAGTAATTGTTTTTGTTGGCCTGTAATTAAGGTATTTAGCTTTATACTCTAATATTTACAATTTAGTTTTAGAAACACTGTAGGTATACTGAGAAAAGGTGCTGATATTCTCGCATAAATGCAAGCACACAGGATTTGTAGAGAACTGGTTCAGCAGCAGAACTATCTAGTTGCACTTCACCATTCAGAGAAGTCTTTACTCCTACAGAAACACCACAGGAGCTGTCAGTTTGTCAGGTACATGGCCCTACGTGAGCTCTGAACCATGTTAAAGCAGTAGAGTGCTGTCTAAAACCATGTGCAGGAAGGAAAATATAATTCTTCTTTAATAAAAGGATTGACTCTTGCCAGTCTGCCACCCATAGACACCATATATGCGATTTCCTAAAGCATCTGCGTATCTTCTTTGCAGGCACGGGCTCATGAGTCTGTCACTTAATTGAAGAAAATGGGGAAAAATAGTTGCAGCCTCTCCTGAGACAATAGGCAAGGGGATGACTTCTAATGACTAATAACCTGACCCAGGTTTGAATTGATCAAAACTTCTGTAAAGTATGTCTTGTTTAGAAGGCACCAGAGCTGCCTGCACTACAGATCAGTTATTCTGCTGGTTTCATAGTCTGGCAGTTTGGAGGATTGAAAAATGAATTTTCTTGTGAACTGCCAGAGAAAAAATATTGGATCATAGGGAAAAAGGGTAAAATCAATCTCTCATGATTTTCAGCAAACCAGTGAAACCACTCTACTGCCTATATCTAATGAACTGGGTAACTCCTGCAATCACACCGAAACATACACATAACATACGTTTTAGTGCTGCCCACAGACGTAAGCAAAAAAATCACAATCATTGTGAAGTCTCTTTAGTCCATATGGGGCGAAGATGACATTTACAGAGCAGCACAAACCCCTAGCACTACATCCATTCCTGGGTCTAGCAAAGCTCTTTCACTTTAATGAGGTCGGTCTGCCTTTGTGCTAGGAGGAACATTAAATGAACCAGCCTGTGCCTCTGAGATGCCCAGGGAGGCAGCAATGTGGAAAAGACCCGCCACGAAGCAGCACAACATGAATCCAGCATTCCTGTGTCTAGGGAGTACTGGAGACAGCAATTGAGGAAGAGGGGCATCCTCAGTTGCTGTTATTATGTCAAAGCCTCAACAAAACACAGGCTCCAGCAGCAGCCCCTGATGAGGATGATGTACTTGTAAAACATGTACATTTTCAGCAGGATGTTTCTAATTAAACTCAATTGGTTTGCACACCTGCTGGGAGTGACTGCTCTGCACCTCATCTCCCTCTCCTGCTTGAGCACAAAAGAGGATTCAACTGCCTAGACTACTATATAGTACTGTATTCCTTTTGTGCAGTGACAGTAATTGAGAAAAAGGATGGCAACAGCCATGTTTTGTGTTTGCTACTGTTCTAGGAAGTGCTTTCTTTTCATAAGACTGCTCAGGTTTTGCAGCCCTTTTGCCAGAGTCGGGGATTGTCAGGGCTTTGTGTAGTTTCCTGACCGTAGGGCATCAAGATTGATGCTGGTAATAAAGCCCTCAGGACTGAGGAAAGTACCCATACAGTTCCTGACTACGATTAGATCGATGGGGAAAGGATGGTATTGAAGCATGCTATGGTCAGTGGTGCAAGGCAGAACAGCTGGCTGTCACTTCTAAACAGTTTTTTAGGCTCTCTTATGAACACAGCTTGACTTGAACATTACAAGAAAGGATTTTATTGACACTGTGTTATATCGTCTGAAGACTTTATGGTTTTGCCCCAATAGGTCTAAGACAAGCAAATAATCAGAGAAAGCTGCTGAAATTGTGTGGAGAGCCAGCAGGACTTCTGGTTTGTGGCTGCTGTCCTAGGCTCCCTTTCTGCATCTTTAGGGAGGCAGCATTTGTCAGCGAGATGTAAGTCATGCCTCAAAAGAATATTTGAATGTATCGGCCTTGTACTGTGGCGTTGCCCTGCTGTGAAATGAGAAAAATGCATTTACTGTGCTATGGCAGCAGGTCAGCATCCCAAATGTTCTCCCCTCCAACAAGCTCACTGGGTCAGAATAATTCTGTTTTGGATTGTACAGCACAGTCTCCTGGGTAACACGCTTCACAGCAATGCTCGGGGGGAACACGCCCTTGAATGCAAGGCAGTCAATGAGATTTATAATTACCGTGTTTTATAACCTTGTTCATTCAGGCAGGGAAGGATACTGCTGAAGAGATCTCAAAAAAGAAAAATTATATATTTGCAGCCACATAAATAGTTGTTAATATGATTTGAAACCTTGATGGCAGAAAGTGCTCTTTTGTCCACTGGGCTGTCCAACGTAACCCAAAACCCACATAGATTAGTTTTAAACACAGCAGCAGGGCATAAAAACTATGACTCCAGCTATCCTCTCCCAGAGAAGGGGATGTAAAATCCACTCTGTATCACCAAAATCTTCTGATAGCATTAAGGAAGGTTTTGGCTTAAGGCCAGGTCCCAGCTGTCCCTGTTGTGATAATGACCACCCATCCTCCCTCAGGGTGCGGAGCACAGGCAGAATCCAGCTGCATTTTCAAACACGCACACATGTAAATTTTCTGAACACGGTGGTTTTAATGCTTCTGGGATGACAAATTGAACCTAGAGATGTCTCATCAACAGCAAGCACCACGCAGAATGCGTTTTATTTTTGGAAAAGCCTGGAGGTAAAAAAAAAAATAAATCTCCTGGTACAGCTTATCTGATGCTTTGTTTTTCAGTGTCCTTGATGCATAACAGCATGCTATCATCTCTAAAGATTAAAAACAATCCCTTCTTATTGCTCTGCTGGGTATTTTCAAAGAAATTCATGCACAGATGAAAACAAATAAAAACAATGCCCAATGGCTCTGCAGTGAGCCTGGGCCTCTAGTTTTAGGTAGTCTGGAGACAATTTTAAACAAACACGGGCCTCTCAAATTCTTGGCTACAGCTCTGGCAAGGACATGTTGGCAAAGCTGCAGTAGCTTTAATTGAGTAAGGCTGGTTGAGGATTTTCGAACATCTCCATTTTGTGGTTTTCAGGGTGTAGCTTAACTAGGATATAGAACTTATCACATGCAGTACTGGATTTCCATTATTTTCTAAACTGGAGCTTTGAGTTAAATGACAACACCTTTGTTCAGCTTTGGTTTAAACAAAAAACTCATAGCAGCTGAGTAGGCTGGTTTTCATAAGGTCTGGGGGTTTTGCTGGACTAAGGCACGGGTGGATAAAGTCACTCTCCTATCATCAGTGCAGGATTAGGGCCCAAAATGACAGAGTTAAATGCAGTATAAACCAAAGGAGCCTCAGGCACTGACAGTTCAACTCGCTTCAGTTAACATGTCTTTTGCTTTTACTCACTTGGCTTTAGTGTTCAGAGGATCTGGCCCAGTATGAGAACAAAATCCCTCCCCTAGCCTCCATTCTGCTTCCAGCCTTTGCTGCTGGCTAGGTCTGATGGACAGCTGCAGGAGTTTCTTTAGGAGAAATCGTATGTGACACTGCTGCACTTGGAGAGTCTGAAAATAAGCTTTTTTTGTTTTCTTCATTCCTACTTAGGCACTACTAGCTTTGCTCAGGCTGAAAAACATTCTGCAAAGGTGTTCTTGAGAGCTTGGTTTTTAAAGGCTGGGCAAACTTGATCACTTGCAAGACAACGTAACTCCAGATGGAACTAGCATAGGATGCTACCAAGGATCGGGATTACTAGAAGCACAGCAGCTTTGTTTGGGATAAAGTACTTTTCCCTCTTTTCTGTTTTACCTCCTGAAGGGCTGATTTCCCAACATCCTGGAGGAGTTGTGTCGGCATCAGGTTCTTGTGCTGGAGCAGTACGTGAGGGAGAGTAATGCTCAAGCAGGGTTACTTAGACTTGTCAACGCTATACGTAACAGTGCTAGCCACCCAAAGAAGGCAGTGGCATCCACACCTACCCAGCTGCTTTCCTAAGCCCCTTGCCTGAGAACAACAAGTCCTAGGTAGTGTTAGAGGCACAGTACCAGTTTTTCTTCCTTGCCCCAAGCACTGCGATATGCTGCCATAGACAGCTAAAAGCCATCACAATTTCTTTTAATTTGAAGGGTTTCACCTTTTACCATCAGCTCTGTGGTATCTGAGCAAGGGAAGTCTCTTTTAAAGAGAGCTCACTTCTAATAGGAGATGCAGAGAAGCAGTCTCTCTGGTTCTTCTCAAACCGTGACAGGCTGTATGACCACCGAGATGGAAAAAGTTTGCAAGTCATTTAGTTCAAAGTATGCAAAAATAGCAGAGCTGTACTTCCAACAAGGCTGCTCTTCTGTCCCTGTCTGATGCCAGCTTCTGAGAGTGAAACTGAGTAGTGCAAGACTACCAAGATGCAATCCATTTACAGAATTTCAGTGGCATGAATTTGATTTGAAAGTATTTGCACTACATGTATATATCATGACTTGTCAAATCTGCCTGCATTGACACTACATTATGTGAGCATTCTTATTCCAGTGACTAGCTATATTGATAAAATCACTTAGTACAGCTAACCAAGCTAAAAATAAATTTATAAAAACCAGGCTGCCTTTGGGCTCAAGGATCTCACACATACACCATTTTCATTCTGTGATGCTGCTATTTTCGATGTTGCTATTTTATATCTGCTGGTTTGGGAAAGCTGATTTCAAACAATGGGTTACTTCTATACTATTTCCTTTGATTGTTCTTCATTCACTATTCAAACGTAAGAGATTAGTTAAAAATGGTATATGCTTACAGTCTGTCTGATTTGCTGTGTCAGCCAACAAATAATATGCAACAGAGAATTTCTCAGAGAACACAAATCTATGAGCTGAGAAAGTTTTTTAACCACTGGTGACTACGGTGATATTTGAAGAAAAATAATTAAAAGCTGCATAAATGTGAAATTAACATTATCTCAAATACTTGCACAATCATTTATCACTAGTAAAAAGCAGCTCTGAGCTTTCACGGTTGCTTGTTCGACCTATTTGTGGTACTCGAGGAACAACAGCAAGGAATCCTGAAGTGAGGGTTTCTCCTCTTGAAGCCGGGAAATCTCTAGGGCTTGTGGGTTTTATCAGTTTCTCTCTCCATTTATTTACTTCTCTTGCTCTCAAGGCAAGACACTTTTCAGGCAAATACGATCCCAAATGGTCCGTGAACCCACTGCTAAAGATATTGCAGGCAATTTTGCTTTTAATGTGCATGAAATATGTACAGCATCTCTTACTCTCACTGAAACCACAAGGAGAACTTGTATCTGCTTATACCTGCAGAAGCCTGTCCTGAACTATCCTCATGTACGTAATCTCCTTTCAGAAAAGATTTAAAAGTTGTGAGGCCTGGTTGTAAGTAAACAAGTTCATGCGCTCTCCTGCAACAGCAAGGTTTGAGCCTCACAATGCAGTACAGGATCATATATGACTTTAGCAATGCTTTACTATGGCATTTGTTTAATTTGACCTAGCTTCGTTTGTCAGTATTAGTCACTCCTGTGTTCTGCTAAGCTGCAAGTGACAGCCTCAAAGAGAAAATATCACTGCCTGCCAATCTGGCACAAAAATCCCTGTAACTAGAAGTTCAGAAATTCTAGAGATTTTGTTTAGATGCAAGGGAATAATACCGCTCTCTTATTAAAAAACATACAATCCCATAGAACGTTCAAACTTGTTCACTGCCACCTGCTTTGGGAAAAAAATCACAACCTCAGAGCTGCTTGAGAATTTATTTTAAATTCAATTCATAGTTCATCCTTCACTACCAATTAGGTTGGGACAGGTTGGTATGTTACGAGTAAATGTGCTGAACAAGTGCTATATTTCAGCCGTACGCTGCCTCTTTAGTGCTGGTTCATGTCATGTTCAATGCACGTGGTAAGGTTTGCAATACACAGATCGGCTTGACAGATTGTGGAGAAGAAGGGGGAGTTGTTGATTGTAACACAAGGAGAGACAGAGACCACAAGGATAAGTTTACCACTGACAGCAATAGTGTTTGACATGCTAATAAATACAACAGCAGCTTTTCATGACCTCAGGGTTAACAGCCGCAGATACACAAGATCCAAAGCACAGGTAGTGGTTTCCCAGTGGCTCTCCATTTCAGGTATCCTGCATTCCTCTCACTTAGCCTCCTGCTCTATTTTTCTTCAGGATCACTACGAGCTTACAAGCAAAGTTTCACTCTTTGAACAAATCGGACTCCTCCTGCCCTGGCCTGGCTAGTTTTGCAAGGAGACTGAAACTCTTGAGAATCTGGCTCTTCATTTCCTTATTCTGCTCTGCTGCTGGGCACAGCCCACTTACTAAATGCCACTGGGGACCTGTCCCCTTTCCAAAGCACCAGACTCCAACCAGAAGAGATTGCTCAAGAGACACAGGAGATACTCCTTCCATCTAGAGATTTATAACCAAATTTGAGCTTGTTAAAACAGCTGACACTACATTTTGAGTACCGTGTTCAGTTTTGGGCCCCTCACTATTAGAAAGGCATTGAGGTCCTGGAGCATGTCCAGAGAAGGACAACAAAGCTGGTGAAGAGTCCAGAGAACAAGGCTTATGAGGAACGGCTAAGGGAACTGGGGTTGTTTAGCCTGGACAAGAGGAATACCTTACCACTGTCTACAACTACCTGAAAAGAGGTTGTAGCAAGGTGGTCTCTCCTCCCAAGTGATAAGCAATAGAATGAGAGGGAATGGGCTAAAGTTTGCATCAGAGGACGTTCAGATTAGACATTAAGAAAAATTTCTTCACTGGAAAGGTTATCCGGCACTGGAACAGGCTACTCAAGGAAGTGGTTGAGTCACCACCCCTGGAGGTACTGAAAAGTCGGGTAGACGAAGTGCTCAGGGATATGATTTAGTAGTAGACAGGTATGGTTGGACTCAGTGATCTCAAAGGTCTTTTCCAACCAAACAATTCTACAATTCTATGATGATTCTTGTAGCTCTGAGGTACACGGATGTCTGTACACACATACATACACATTTATGTCCCTGCTGTAGGCCAAGGAGGATGCCAGAACCATTCCAGTATTCAAAATCAAACACTGATAGCAGAAAATCACAAGTTAACACCAGGATCCCTCATACCAAAGGTGTCTTACTCCAACAGCTTTCCAATGACTAGTGATTTTCCAAAAGGCTTAACTTTATCACATATCTCTGCTTTTGTTCATGTTGCCTTGGGCAATACCATTCCTTACAGTCTCCAATGCACAAAAAAAATACACCGTGTGGCTTTCTGTACAAAGGCACTGTGGGTTACTGAAAAATTCAGAGCTGACAGCAAAATCTCAGCATTAGTCAGAAACAGCAGCTCTATATTCTAAGCACTGACCAAACTTACTCTTTTCCTTATACTTGAGTGTAAAAGTCTTACTTGTTGTAAATGATCATTATGCATAACTTGCCTCTGGCCCTTAATGATGCAGGTCCTGCTTGTCACTTCAGTGCCCCAGTTTCACTGGAGCTTAAAGAGGAATCACATTTGCTGGAGAGTGACATCTTGCACCTGGGATGGAATAACCCCATGCAACTCTATAGGCTGGATGCCAACTCGGGAGAAGCAGTCTGCAGAAAAGGACTTGGGGATACTGGTGGACAATAACTAAGCAGGAATCAGCAGGGTGCCCCTGCAGTCCTGAAGGCCAGTAGCATACTGTGCTGCAAGAAGCAATGCATCACAACAGACTGAAGTAATTATTCCCTTCTTTCTGACATTTGTAAGACAGGATCTTGAGTGCTGTCACCGATTTTGGTTCCCTAGAACCAGAAAGACCACAACAAACTGCAGAAGGGCAGGTGGAGGGCCACCAAGATGGCTGGGGGGAACAAGGTATTATGAAGAGTCTAAGGAGGCTATCTGATTGCCATCTACAGCTACCTAACCTAACGGGTGACTGGAAAGAAGATGGGACTAAACTTTTCTCAGAGGTACTGAGCTGCAACAAATTAAGGCGCAGCAAGGGAAATTCTAGTTGATTCATTATTAAGAAAAAATTCTTCACAAGGAGTGGTGCAGCATCAGAACATGGACCCAAAGAATTCATGTAATAGCCATCCTTGGAAATACTCAAGGCTCAGCTGGACACGGCACTGGACAAGCTGCTCTATATCTGATGTTGGCCCCACTATGAGCTGGAATTGGGACCAGGTGGCCTCCAGAGGAAAGGTTCTTTCTCACCTAAATTCTTCTATGACTCTAATGTGCCTCATGACACATGCGCTAAGATATTAAGTGCACTTAATGTATTATCACTGGTGTCAGGTATCATCAATGCTTTCATCAGCAGGAACACTGCTGAGCCGATTCAAATACTGTACATCTTGTCTAAATGCACTTAAAAAGGCACATGTCAGTTTCTGCGTATCTCAATTAGTCTTGTATCATGCATGTTGACAAGCTGACTTTGAGGCCTGTTCCTCACTCAATTTAGAGGTTATATTGAGCTTCCCTGGTAAGGCTCATAAAGTAAGGCACTCCTTCAGAGTCACCTTAATCACAATTTGGATTTTGGGAGAATCAAAACAAAGCTCACACAGTGCAAACCTAATGACTCAAACCCTAAAAGATTAATTTTCCTGAATAAAGCAGCAAACCTCACATAAAACTCCACAGACCTGCCTCTTCTTTTATAGCTCCACTGTTAGGAAGTAAGAGGTGCAGTGGGCAGTCACATCTTTCCTGCATTGGTATCCATTATTGTAATGCTACATGCCAGTTCCTATAACCCCTGTATTCCCCTCTGGGAAGCTCTGTTACAGCACTTACTTTCTTACCTTTGTTTAGTCAGTGCTGGCAAAAAAACGGATAAACAAACAATCTCCACTATACAGCTTGGCACTACTAAAATGCTGCCGTGTGTGTTCCCACTGATTTTTATTTGCAATCTCTTATGCTGGTGACAATCTTGGAAAGCAGAAACAGCCCGGTAAGTGATGCAACCGTAAACCCGATGGTTTTATGAGCCTACCGGTTGTATTAAAATGAATCCTGAACAGGTGAACACAAGCAATGAAAGAACTGGGCCAAATATGAAGACATCAACGCAGCAATTTCTCTGGAACAAGACAATATAATTTCAGGTCATTTCTTGCCTTATGCCATGCACCAGATACTCAATTGCTTATGGGCCTAATTTAAAGACATATGTGATCCACATAAACATAGACACCCATTATAACTGCATGGTCTCCCTTTATTTTCAGGGCAAGAACAGAGGTAGATTCTTCCACAAGGCAGTGGAGAGCAGAAGCCTAAGAAAAGGGACTCTGCACCAACCATGGAGAAGTCCTCTCTGGGCAACAGGTGCAGAGAGTGACCAACGCATCTACCTAAGCTAATGGCTAAAAACTAAGAGACATGAATTTTCACCTAAGACTTATAAGCACTTAAAATGGGATTGCCACCTCAGACTCTCAGCAGTGAAGAGGAAGTATAAGAGCCTATTGTTCTATTTATTTCTTAAACAGCCAATGGCTAATAAGTAAAGCAAGACATAAAAATTACTACCCACCTGACTTCCAAAAATCCTAGAAATGAGGAACGATTTAGTCAGACATTATATTAAACAATGCTAATGAATTGCATGATGCCAGTTTATGTCTTGCCAGGAACTGCAAGACAGAGACGCTCAAGCCAGTTTCTGATCAAGCAGCTCCCAGTTCATACGCTGCACTCAATGACTATCTATCTCCAGTCTGTGTCCTTCCTGATGGAGGAAAGGCTCAGCTAACTACACTGGTCATAAATCTCCCCACTGAAAGGTGATTAGCTAGAAAAAAAAACCTGTTCTTTTGTTAGGAAGCCATACAGAAGAGTTGCAAACCATTAAATTACATCTTGCAGATACGTATCTAAGGAGAATACATGACATTTGGTGATATATGGAAACTACTGCATTATACCTTCAGACAGTTTACAACAGTAACTCTTTCCAAATTAACATTCCTGCCATCTAATTCTCATTAGACTCACTCAACTGTTCCGTTACTCTTATATTTTTACTCTCAAGGGATTACCATTGATTTTTTTGTCTTGCACACACACAGGAAGGTCATACTGTTTCCTACAGTGTGGATTAATTCAATAAGGAACTCTGCTTTTAAACCTGTCTTACATTATTGTCAATAGAGCTGAGCTGCCACAATGCTGCTCATTTTTAAGAGGTTTTCAATGCAACTCTCCAGGGTCCAGCCACATCCATCATTCCACTCCCTGATATACACAAGCCACTTGACAACTCATTCAAAATATATATAAAAAATGGAGGTCAGGGCTGCGTTCCAGGGAAGCCTCACTAACGTTCAAGCTCCGTATCTAATTTAAAAAATAATAAAACTCAAATAATAACAAAACACTTCTGGGAATAGAAGTTCTTCAACAGAAAATGAAATAGGAAGGCAGGACTGCAGGTGGGCCTGCAACACTTTTTTAGCTGGACACTGTAGATTTCAGGTCACATGTGAAGACAGCATAAATTCAGTCACTGCTGGTCTAGGCAGCACAGTCTGAATGCCAGAATGGGCAAGCACTACTTTGGGTCTGGCTAAGTCCTGCTTACAGGGACCTTTAGAACTGCCCCCTCCCTTCTTCCCAAATGGATACAGCTCTAGCATAAATGGGGTCAGATTGTTTTTCCCACATCTTGCCCTGCAAGCCTGCTCCAGAACATCTCTGCATCAATGGCTGTGAATCCTCTTCAATCCCCAGTGCCAATTTATAGCAGATAAAGCTGCATCCTTTAGTTGATTCGGCTTTTCTCTCCCCACAGTGTTCACTATTTGTTTCTGCATGTACCTGCAGAGAGCAAATATTTCCCTTCCCAGTCTTAGTTTTGCTGCCCCAAGAAGTCAAGCTCTCTCTTGTCCATCCCTGACCATCATAGGTGATTTGGGTTTTTTTTCCCCTGCTCTTTTTCCAGACAAAGCTTCTCTCTCAAACACTTTCACAAAACCATAAGCACAAGTCACATTAGCAATATTAGACAGTACCTCACTGATAGACTGGAGCTTTACAGAAGCATGGAGAAAGATGAGAGGAAAGGAACGAGAGGAATGTTTCAACATGTAAAAAACCACACAGATTTAGATGTCACAAAGAACAAACAAGAAACCTGTATTAGGTTCCTGCCTCAGGAGTAGAATTTTCTGAAGTCTTGAGGAGTTCCTCCCAATTTCTTGGTCCTGGATTGTTTGTTGTGTTGTTTTAAGACACTCCTTCAAAACCACCAGAACAAGCTTCTGACCTATTTTACCTTTCTTGGATAAAATAGCAAATAAATAGCATTGGAAGAGCCTTCTGGGGCAAATCAAGAGCTCATCTCTGGCTGAAATCTGCATGGCAGAAAGGGACTGAAAAGAAAAAAACGTGTCGAATGGCTAATAGAAGAGAAAATAAGTAAGCGTAGACTGTGCTTTTTGCCATCTCTTCAATGTTCCTTGCAATTCTTCCCCCCTCCTTCTCTCTTATACACCAATATATCACCACTTGCCTATCTCCAAATGTACTGAAGAAATGCAGCGCATTGAATAGAAGAAAAATTGTTAACAGCATTTATGGATTTCTTCACATGAAGGGGAAACTTATGGGATGGATTAAACTGTTTGAATGTTTTGTACTGTCAAATTAGTCCAAAAATATCCTGTTGGGGACTAGGACTTAGCAAATTCACCCTTCCAGTGTTTTCTTGTGCACTCCATATTAGGCAGACTTAGGAGAGTCCCAGAGTCTGTAGCTCTCCAAGCTGCATCACAGAAGACGTCACTCGTCTTTCTTTGGGTTGCTAGAATCTCCTGTTGACTGCCACTATTACTTACTTAATTAAGAAAGAAAGAGGAAAAAAAAAGAAAGCACTTTGTTCAAGGTTGCTCCATTTTTGGAAAGGCTTGTAATGACTGTCTGCTCAAATGCTTTTTCTACCTTTAAGTCTGTCATCTCTCTCTCAAAAATCCAACCCCCTTCTCACCAGGGGAAACAGCAGAACTGTACTGGTACAAAGACGTTCTGCTCGCACTGAATTTGCAGAGCAGAAGGATACATTGACTGTCAGAGAAAGGAAGCACCCCCCTCCCCTCCTGCAAATAGCTATTTTTTGCAGTTCTTGTCATCTCTTATCCGCAGGATGAGAAGAGGGCTGTGCTAGAAAGTCCTCAGATTCACATTTGCTTCTGTTTGGTCTGTACTTCACAGCACCTATAACAATTTATCAATACAATTGAGAGCAAGGAACAATACCCAGGGAAGGCGGAGTCCTCTAATGAAAACAAATCCTTGGGAAAGGATGAAATAGTTCATAGATCTGCCTGCGAAATCTCACTCCCACCACAATCATGTTTTCATCACTACTTACATTTAGGGACATCAGAGCACTCAGAGCTGTAAAGCACATCATTTGTGCTGAACATTCACAGTACTTTCCCCAAAATAATTTGTGGTCCAAAAGCCTAAATGAATAAAGCACCATAGGAATCAAGACATGTAATTAGAATAAATAAGATTTTGCACCTACAGAGCGCCTGCCATCTGAAAGTATGCACAGATATTAATTAAGCTCCACAAACCCCAGATGAAGTAGATTAGTAGCTTCATCCCTGTTTTACAGAGGTTTAGAGTGAAGTGTGACACATAATCACAGCTGCAAGTGCAGTGGAGCTGGCCCTGCTGGGGACGGTGAGAGCCAGGGCTCCACCTCCCCTCCAGCCTCCTCAGTGAATTGCCTTCAATGGAAAATGACTGAGTTGCAGCTCTTTGTTTTCTGAAAGAGGAAGGACCTGCCCTGTTGCACTACAGTAGCAAAGCCCTAGCCTGAAGTGTTCTGATAAATACCATGAAACAGTGCTTAGTTTAGGAAGAGAACCAGGAGTTCGCTCGCTCACATACATCTACCGCTGGTGCCCTGTTTTGTCTCCTTCTGAAACACCAAGAGATTACTTCTGCATCAGCATCTCCCACAAATAGTCCTAAACAAGTGGGTCATGGCTTCTCAGATTTGGAGGATGTGCCATACGTAATATCTTAAGTACTTTAATCCGTAATGTTGCCTTTTATTTTTCTGTTTCTCTGGATTTTAATATACCATAACTCAGAAGCCACACCAACCCAGGATCACACAGACCCAATGTAATTAAAAACTACAGTCAATATATACATCAAAACTTTAACATAACTCTCTCTTGAAGCAGGCTTTGCATACAGAAGTTTGGGGTAGTAAATACAAGTAATTAACACATCCGATGCCATCCAAAACTATTTAAAATAAGGAATTCAATGTATATATGTATTTAAGAAAAAAACCCAACTTTAAAAATAGCGTTACTATTAAAGCTTCAGTTGCTTTCTATGTCAAAGAACAGTTAGAAATTAATTCTGCTGTCATTATCTACTGAAATTCAAGTTCTTATGACAGCAATTTCTCACAGATTCCCTGTAAGTATCTCTTTAAAAAACAGCTGTAATAATGAAAAATATTCTCAGTATCACAAAAGTAGTACAACTGTCCCCTTAATCAAAATTACCCAGTCCTTAACTTTGCTTATCACTTTTGCCAAAACAAGAGCAAGGAGAGCAACAGACGCAGCTAGGAAGAAATATCTCCAGAACAGATGAAAACAGATCGTTCATTGCCTCTCTAGGTACAATTATCCACCTAATTACACTTAAGACAAATGCACAGTTGCCCTAACTACAGGGGGATACATTTTAATTGTGATGTTCAAATCTCTGTACACAAATATAAAAATATGAGCAAGAAATGTCATTAGAAGATAGATAGAGACCACAGCATACTTATCTACAAAACAGCAAACAAACTGGATAAATTTCAGACATAAAGCAGCTCCTCAGATTATAAATAACTCTATTAATGTGAAAATTATGCTCTCTTGTTCCCACATTTAAGCACAGAAAACATTCTAACTTCAGCTCTCAAGGTAAAAAAAGCTTTTAATTAGGGTTCTAGCTACCTTACAAGACATACAGACCGTGGTATGATAGAGTTATGATAATTTACCCATGCTGAGAATCTACCCCATGATTTATATGATTACTTCATGGCAGCATGAAACAAATCCCCAAGGAAGCAGTGCATGTCATCCTTGAAAATATTAAGCAATCAAGCCATGTTTTTATTATGTGACTGGATACCTTTGAAAACAAGGATGTATGCACCATACTGTGAGGTAAAATGAAAGACATGAACAGAAATAATTCATTTTCATGTTCTAATCAGTGGAAACTGTAGTCTTCAAATTATCCTGATACTACCAAATGCGAGTCTGGAGACAATAGGTTGACTCCTCTACTGAAATGAACATGAAATTGCATCATAAGTACACAATGAAGACCAAATTGAACAGTTCAAGACTCGCTATAAAGGCTCTTGCGTTTTATTCAGTCCTTGCATCCAACTGAACAATTAAGAGCAGATTTAAACAAAGCATCATACAGTATTTAAATGCTGAAATCTAAACAAAAGCAATGTACTTATCTTAGGCAAAAGAAACATAATCTATACAAAAACCTGTTTTCAATCTAAATTTTCAGTTTCTAGCATTATCAGCAGAGAAAAAACTGTGTCCCACCAGCTAAAAGGATGTCTCTTGCAAGCAGAATGAAGAATATATATCAAAGACTAGAACTGCACGCTTCCTGGCTTTGTTGTATTCACAGACTGGGACACTGAAACCTCTCCAAGGACCCAAGACAACATTGTTTCACCGCTCACTGCTATTATAAATCACCATGCACTCATTAGAGATGCTGACCATTCAGAAAAAAAATCTAGCCCCTACAGGCATGAAGAGATGGAAGCAGAGAAGCGATAACAAGATCAGGTTAATACAAAACATTTGAAACAGAAAGTTCTATTTGTATGAAAATGTATACAGGTAATAATTACATGAGTAGAAGATCACAGGACTGTGAGGTTTTAATAGTGAATCTAAAATACTGCCTTTGAAGCCACGCTAATTTTTAGTAAGTGCAAAATTTGCTCTAGCCTTCTCATCTTAAAAAGAACTGTAAGAAGTTCAGAGAGAGACAACAGCGATAATAGAAAGAAATAGGACTTACACTACAACTAACTTTAGTCACAGGTATCCAAAATCAGTAATGGGAGAGAGAACAAATAAGCATCAGTTGTGTGTCTTCCAAAATAACAAGGTGCATCAATTTGACTAGGAAGAGCTGCATAAAGAACATACAAAAACTCAGCATTTCTTTGGCAGCAGAAAGCAGACCTCTGTGTCTCCTTGCTGAGTAGTACTGTGAATGCTGAGATCTAACACAGGCTCAAGACAACTTCATGAAGGAGAAATCCACTGTGAATTACTAAACAAGGAAAATCTACACTTGCTTCAGGATGTCCTGGAGCTAAAGAGTAACCTTGGAAGTACCATATATGCCTGCCATGCTCTCATTCTTTCCTAGGCACTTCCTTATGCCACTGTTCGAGAGAAGGACGAGTTGAACCTCTGGTCTCACCCAGTACAGTTATGCCAACATTATATTCAGTATCTACTTGTAGAAAAAAATCCTAGTATTAACTTCACATTCACTTTGCGGGGGATGACTGGATAGAAAGCAGCTCTGCACAAAAGTATCTAGAGGACACCAAGCTGAACGTGAGCCAGCAACATGCCCTCACCACAGAGAAGGATAATGGTATCCTGGGTTGAATTAGGAGGAGTGTTGCCTGCAGGTCAAAGGTGGTGATCCTTCCCCTCTACTCAGCACTGTTGAGGTCACACCTGAGGTACCGTGTCCAGTTCAAGAAGGACACAGACATACTGGATAGAGACCAGGAAAGGGCCACTGAGATCACTGAAGGACTGCCACACAAGGATAAGCTGAGAGAGCTGGGACTGTTAGGCATGTAGAAGAGAAGTCTCAGGCAAGACCTTATCAATATGGTTAAATATCTTATGGTAAGTTGTAAAGATGGAGCCAGACTCTTCTCAATAGTATCCAGTGACTGGATGGGCACAAACTCAAACACAAGAAACTCTATTTAAACATGAAAAAAACCCCTTGTTTATTATCAGGATGATCAAAGACTGGACCAGGCTGCCCAAAGAGGTTGTAGAGTCTCCATCCTTAGATGTATTTAAACCCCAACTGGACATGGTCATGGGTACACTACTCCAGCTGAACCTGCTTGAGCATGGGGTTGGACTACATGACCTCCCAAGATCATAGAATCATAGAATCACTAGGTTGGAAAGGACTTTCTGGATCATTGAGTCCAACCACTCCTAACAATCCTTAAACCCATGCCTCTCAGCACCTCATCCACCCGTCCTTTAAACACCTCCAGGGAAGGTGACTCAACCACCTCCCTGGGCAGCCTGTTCCAGTGCCCAATGACGTTTTCCGTGAAAATTTTTTTCCTGATGTCCAGCCTGAATCTTTCCTGGCGGAACTTGAGGCCATTCCCCCTTGTCCTGTCCTCTGTCACTCGGTAGAAAAGGCCAGCTCCCTCCTCTCCACAACCTCCTTTCAGGTAGTTGTAGAGAGCAACAAGGTCTCCCCTCAGCCTCCTCTTCTCAAGGCTAAACAACCCCCGTTCCCTCAGCCGCTTCTTGTAAGGCTTGTTCTCCAGTCCCCTCACCAGCTTTGTTGCTCTTCTCTGGACACGCTCCAGAGCCTCAACATCCTTCTTGTGGTGAGGGGCCCAGAACTGAACACAGTATTCGAGGTGCAGTCTCAACAGTGCCGAGTACAGAGGGAGAATAACCTCCCTGGACCTGCTGGTCACACTGTTTCTGATACAAGCCAAGATGCCATTGGCCTTCTTGGCCACCTGGGCACACTGCTGGCTCATGTTCAGTCGGCTGTCAACCAACACCCCCAGGTCCTTCTCCTCTAGGCAGCTCTCCAGCCACTCTTCCCCCAGTCTGTAGCACTGCATAGGGTTGTCGTGCTCCAAGTGCAGGACCTGGCATTTGGCCTTGTTGAACCTAATGCCATTGGCCTCAGCCCAGCGGTCCAGTCTGTTCAGATCCCTTTGCAGAGCCTCCCTACCCTCCATCAAATCCACGCTTCCACCCAGCTTAGTGTCATCCGCAAACTTACTAAGGGTGCACTCAATGCCTTCATCCAGGTCATTGCTAAAGACACTGAACAGGGCTGGACCTAGTACCGAGCCCTGAGGAACCCCACTTGTAACTGGCCTCCAGCTGGAGTTAACTCCATTTACCACCACTCTCTGGGCCTGGACATCCAAGAAGTTTTCCACCCAGGAGAGTGTGCGCCTGTCCAGACCAGAGACACACAGTTTCTGAAGCAGAATACTGTGAGAAACTGTGTCAAAGGCTTTACCGAAGTCCAAGAAAACTACATCCACAGCCTTTCCCTCATTCAGTTGTCGAGTCAATTTGCCATAGAAGGCGATCAGGGTAGTTTGGCAAGATCTGACTTTCGTGAACCTGTGTTGACTGGGCCTGATCACCTGGTTCTCTTGCATGTGCTTCATGATAGCACTCAAGATCACCTGTTCCATGACTTTCCCCAGCACTGAGGTGAGACTGACAGGCCTGTAGTTCCCTGGATCCTCCCTGCAACCCTTCTTGTAGATGAGCACAACATCAGCCAGCCTCCAGTCCAGTGGAACTTTCCCAGTCAGCCAGGACCGCTGGAAGATGACGGAAAAGGGTTTGGAAAGGACATCCGCCAGCTCCTTCAATACTCTTGGGTGGATCCCATTCAGCCCCATAGACTTGTGGGTATCTAGCTGGCAAGCAAGTCTCTAACCACCTCCTCTTGGATCGTGGGAGCCTCATTCTGCTCCTCTAACTCCTGGGTTTGTACACAGAGGGAACAACTTTCCTTACTGTTAAAGACTGAGGCAAAGAAGGCATTAAGTACCTCAGCCTTGTTCTCATTCCCTGTCACTGTTGTTCCTTCTGCATCCAATAGGGACTGAATATTCTCCCTAGTCCTCCTTTTATTGTTAATGTATTTATAGAAAGATTTTTTATTATCTTTCAGGGACTTAGCCAATTTGATTTCTAGTTGGGCCTTACCCCTCCTGATTTTTTCCCTGCACAATCTCACTTACTCCCTGTAGTCCACCCAAGACGTCTGTCCCTTCTTCCAAAGCTCATAAACATTCCTCTTCTTTTTGATGCCTCTTAAGATCTCCCTACTCAATCAAGCTGGTTTTTTCCCCCCTCCTTTTCTGGAACATGGGGATGGCTTGCTCCTGAGCTGCTAGGATTTCATTTTTGAAGAGCGTCCTTGCCCTCTTGGGCTCCCTTGCCCTTAAGGACTGTCTCCGATGGGACTTTGCTAACCAGCCTTCTGAACAGTCCAAAGTCTGCCTTCTGGAAGTTTAATGTGACTGTTCTGCTAATCCCCCTCTTCATCTCACCTAGAACTGAAAACCCTATCATCTCATGATCGCTTTGTCCCAGTCGTCCTCCAACCATCACATCCCCCACAAGGCCTTCTCTGTTCACAAACAGCAGGTCCAGGAGGGCACCCTCCCTTGTCGGCTCAAACCTTGTCCCTTCTAACCTCAGCCATTCAGTGATTCTCCCAAACTGCTTTTACAAATTTCTCCAAAAAGTAAGCAGGCCTTCCTGGGAAAAGGCCAAAATCTACACTAATCTCAAAAAACAAGGGTCACAAAACAGCCTACAGTCAATCTGCTGGCCCAGCTTAGATGACTTAAACTCACATAAGTGGGAAGCTTGTTTTCCAAACTTCAGCTGGAGGGTACTGTATGACTGTAAAGTCCTTCTGCATAGCCGCCAATCTTACGTTTTGTGACGCAGAGGACAGTCTCTCTCAGAAAAAGCAGAACTTTCACAATTAGTACAGCCACTGTTAGCTGTATACTTGTCTTGATTATGGAACAAATCACATTTTCACTAGATTATGTTTTCCATACACTTACGTGGTCACAACAGAACACTGAAATACAAAATGAAGGCTGCTTTCAATTTTAACCTTCACAACTCACCAAATAAAACCCAATATATATTTTCACTTTGTTTCACTGTCAAGCATAGGGATGAGGCAGTGCAGACAGCTATGTGGCATCCTGATAACAACCTTATCATTCTTGCCCCAGCCGACAAGAGAAGTGAGGAATCATTGCAATCTTTGACTGCAATCAATAAGACTCAAGTATGAGTCAAGTGAATTTTTCTTTGTTTTGACAGTATACATTTGTTGTTTTCATTAAATCTGGAACAGTTACGGAGATGAGGGTGCCTATTTCCTTCCCTTTTAAATACATGACTCTCTTTCTGAACTAAACCATGTTGAGAATAGCACTTTGTCAAAGTTAGAGCAATGTGAGATGCGTGCTGGGCAGCAGTCTTCTGAATATCTTGGTACGGTTTTAGTTTATCTTACAATATTGCCTATGGAGCTTTAGGACTCAAATCCAACATGCTGGCATTGATCTTCTCCTCCTCTGAATCAAAAGGGAGAAGGGTACTGAATGCACTGTGGCTGCGAACTAGCAAATTCCAATGTCTTTCTCTACTGACATACAGGTAGGTGGATTTGTGTATCGCTTTACAAGGAGGTGTCACCTGCTCCAGCTTATGCTATATTTTCTGACTTGGTTGGGCACATGCCAATTTGTTATCACCATCCTAAAGCTGTGCATATCATGATGTTATATAACCAAATTTGGCACACACTGAAAGAAGTAAGCTGCAGTTATTTTGTTTAGAAATGTCCTGTCAGAGATGGAATCTGGCATGGCTGGCTAGTCACAATGTAAGACAAGGGATATGAGCTAAGCTCTTGTTTCTGGATCAGTGAAGACATCTCTGTGGAAACTCTATCAGCCCCCCTCAGGACGCAGAAGTGCTCTGTGATTTTTGCAAGTAGGCCCCAGAAGAAGCCTACAAAAGAGAAGGAGGAAAAAAAAGAACAGGGCTGTTCTAGTAAAGGGAGGGAAGAGAGAAATGAGTGAGGCAGAATGAGGAGAAATGTGGGAAAAAAAACTCTAGCAAGTTGTATTTCCTGAAGAAAGCTATGGTCTTACAGTATGTACAGTTTCTAAGGGCCAAACCAATTGCTTCTGACAGCTGTAAGTTGTTCAACCAAACTAGTAATACCACACTTCACCCGGAGTATTTTCATACATAAATAGATCACAATAGCTTCCAAAACTGCTTCTATGTGATTTTTCCAAACAAAACAGAACTCCTCAACAAATGTGCTTCCTCAGATTAGGTATTAGCCAGTAATATTTACTTTGTAAACACCACTGGTGGATTCCTAATACAGGCTTAAGGATCCTGTGGCACCACTTACAAACTGCAAATGCTAGCAAGAAGTAGCATAACTACGTGGTATTTTCAGTGTGCCTGCGATTTCCTAACTGCAGTGTTGGATACCATGTGCCAGCAGCCCCCATGATGAAACAAAGCGTGCTACCCACCTTATCAGATGAACTCAGCACTGCAGTCCTGCTGTACGGTGCTGCACTTCTATGCAGCAGCATGCTTTGTACGGAAAGCACACTGATTTGACAGCTACTGTAAACACCCTTCAGTTATTGTAAAACACAGCCATTCCAGCTAGGCAGAGAAAGAACTTGTGTTTATTGTAGTGGTGACTCTACCCTGTGTAAAAGTGAAGTTATTGACAGCCAATGGACTCATTCATTGCTAGAACTGTGCCCTTCATTTAAAGCCAGCACCGCTCTTCAGGTTGGAATTTTCCAAATATAGCTTTGACAACCCAGTTCTGAGAGCCCAGGGGAAGAGACATGACTACTTTGCTAATTGATGCTGATACACCAGGGAAGATCCGCACTGTCTGCAGTAGTTTTCCCTTAAAGTGGACTAGGTCAGCTGGATGGCAATTGCACTAAGTCAAACAGTAATTCTCATAACCAGATCCTCTTTCCTTAAATTATTATACATCTACAACACTATTACTACAGTGGGAAAACTATGTAGTCAAATGTCTGGGGAGACTAGCACTGAAACACTAGTCAGTGTGTGAATTTAATTTCAGCTGCCTGTATATGTATCTTGCATAGACTCAAGCCACTTGGAACTAGCCGATAATCTAGTTTGGGCTCTTGCATAATCAAAGACATGGATTTCCCTCCAGTAGGGGACTGAACATACTGTGCTCAAGAACTTGTATTTTTAATAACAGTACAGCTAGTACTTGGCTAACATATACATTTCAGAAAGGCATCCACTCTTCCTCTGATGGCCTTGAGGAGATGCAGAATTTACCATTTGCTACATTATACCCTCAACTGCATAAACAGAGTCTTAAATTCTTCATGGGGACACTGTCTCATTCAGTACACAGGACAAAAACACTTAGCTAGCAGCGATTCAATATTTTATTTTTGCCCTTTTTATTTGATGCATAGCCCTAAAAGCCTTGTTTACTGCACATTATTCCAGCTCTGTTCTGAAGGCAGAATGATTAATTTCTTTACAAGCTTTTCTATAGCGCTCATCAGATGCTTCTAACTTGTTGTGTGCAATTTCCTAGCTTTTGGAAAAGCATAAAAAGGAATGCCATTGTGTGGCATCCTATAACTACTGCCATGATTCATATCAGCATGGATAGAACCAGATCACTGCTATCTTATCTAACAGGTGTAAACCACAGGCTGCCAGAATGGCCAAGCTTGAGAAGATGAAGCACACACTTAAGCAAGCGATTTTCACTGATAGTTGCTGGCAGCAGGATGAGAAGATTAAAAATTTTAAGGAGACTGAAGGCTGTGGAGTATAAGTATCCTAACAGGTTCATGCTCCTTTGTCTCTCATAACACCAACTCCTTTAATTCATCCTTTCCAACATGCTCACCCCTCATCAACCCATGTGTCTTGGCCTGGTTCCTTAACCCAGACTAATTTTTCTTACCTCTCCAGTGGTACCTCCCTTATTGTATCTTATTTGCCATCTATCCTTATTTCTCTCACTTTGATATTCAGTTTATCTTCCCTTCTGGATTATGGACTAAGTCTCTACCCCCAAATTCTGCATCTCACTGTCTTTTCCACCTTTCCTAAATTTTACTCCCATCTCTTGACTAAGAGATGACAGATATTATGGGGGCTTGAGTGGAATGAGCATTCACAGACTTCTTAGGGGCTTCACAAATACACAGTGTTTTTTAAAGGCTACGAGGTGGATAACCTAGGAAGGATTTTTCTTAGGGATGGTAAAAAGCACCATGTTAATATGTTACAAAGACCATCCATCCCTAACAAAACGTAGAGACAAGTAAAGCACAGTGAAGATGTCGTGGAAGCCCATTAAGGTCTCTTCATTAGCCTCATTTTCAGAAACACTTCAAGCCATGTTTGGTGACATTTTCTAAAGTAAACTGGGCCAGAGCAGATGTGCATCTCAGAAATTTTTATTCCAAATGACTATAGTTTCAGAAAACTGCAGACAACTGAAATGGGAAGACACAGTATGTGGTCCTGCCCATAAAATACTACAAAACTGTCAACTATTAGTATCACGTTGGCATCTAATTTGATGGCTACTCTTTTATCAGTGACTTGTCTGAAATCATGACTCTAACTGAGCAAAGTACGTCATCTATCTTGCCAGATTCTGCCAACTGGCTTTGTAAAGACTGGATAATGGCAACAAAGTAATATTACTGCTCCATATCAGCCTAATATGCACATAGCTGTTTTTTAACCTTCTCCTGACATATGCACCAGCTATTAATTTCCTGGTTTTGCACTGAGCAATCATTATTACCAAATACATCATCTCTTGTCTGTATGTTCTACTATTTTCTCTCAATTATAACTCCATTTTACGTTTGTCCTCTTGCGCACTGACACCCTCTCAGTTTTGGAGTTGCCTGCAAACCTCATCAGGACCCAATTTATGCCAGGAAATATATATCTGCTAGCAAAGACACAAAATGGTCACGTGGATATAGAATTCCTGTAAAAATTTAATTAGTCAAGAAAGATTTCTAAAATCCCAGAGAGGCCTACTAGGGCTACAGTTAATATGCCACATCATTCATGAAATATGATTATCTGTTGTGATTTCATAAGAGAAGTGAGTTTTGGTCTTCCACAAAGCTCCAATTATTATTATTACTATCATCATCATCTAGGCCTTGTGTCTGTAAATAAATTTATTTCGGGGATAGTACAACAGAAAAAATACTTGCTGGATAGGATTCTTACCAAAAAAACCCACAAATGCGCAATCACTGCCCCTAACCAAAGCTGGAGCAGCTTAAATAATAACAGATTGATTTTATCGTAAACTCATAGTTTACCTTGATTTGAGTAGACACAAGATTCCAGCCCAAGGTTTACAAATCCCACACATATGCATATTCTATAGTTATTTAGTTCAAACCTTTCAAACATCAATGTACTGCTTATTTAAAATGCACAACAGTTAGTAGGAAAAGCAGCAAAGACAAAGCACTGAACTGACTTCCAAAACTACCAGCCTTTGTCAATTAAAATATTTACTTTTGACACAAGTCCTAATTAGTTTAAAACATTCAATCCAGTCTTAAAATAGAGGTTCAAGCTACCCAATTTATTCTTGGAACAGTCACTTGCTCTCAGGATTAGGAAGACAATGGCATCCAGAGCAAGCATGAGCCCTCTCCCCTCTTATTACAGTTAATCAGGAGCATAAATACTATAATGGAGCTGAGCCCCTGCAAACTCACCAGGCTGTGCATAATTTCCACTCCAGCTGGATTCACTGTGAGTGCTTCATCATACAATTGCTTAGCCTCCTCCAAATTGCCTTTCATCTCTGCAAGCCTCCCACGCATGTACAGTACAGCATGAGATGTGGGGAAAAGACTAGCTGCCTCCTGGATACAAAAGCCTGCTTCTTTGAGATGCTGTTGTTCCATGAAGAGTTCAGCTAAAAAAAACCCAAAAACCACAAAACACCCTGCCATTAGTTGAAATAAGTCAAACACTTTTCTTCATGTTAATTACATATTATTATCCCTTAAGCTTATTAAAATATGAGGCCATGATTCTGCACAGTGCTTACTACTATGGTTAGTGCTTACTATCAC
Source organism: Cuculus canorus (assembly GCF_017976375.1). Lineage (NCBI taxonomy): Eukaryota > Metazoa > Chordata > Aves > Cuculiformes > Cuculidae > Cuculus > Cuculus canorus. Next base: position 105,459,627 of record NC_071403.1, read on the forward strand.
AAGTGGATTCACTGAATGGGTATTTTTTTAATGCTAAGGGCTCTATACAGATGTTCATGGACATCTTCAGGTATTGTCCCAACAGAGGGCGGCCTTAAGATTCCTCAAACAGGAATGTGAGAATGTAAACAGTGCTAAACTGAGTGCTAAGGAAGTAGGGATGGTAGCCACTTGGAGCCATCATATGTATTTCCAAATAATCTGGGGAAAAAAAAGGACAGAATAAGTCATCACTGTCTACTGAGAACTTTAAACATGTCAGAGTAATAAGATACATCTGACTGAACTGGACATTGGATAACTTATTTAAAAGAGTATTTCCACATTTTAAAAACAATTAAATGTATTTATCTCTGATTATCTGTCTAGTTTATGAGATAGCTATCTCTTAACTTTTCAGAGACTATTAAAATCAAAAGGCTTTAATCACAGAAACTTATTTATACAGTGTATTCACACATTTACTTCCTTACACGTAATCTACAGAAAAAGACAAAAAGAGCTCTTGGAAAAGACTGTTCAGCCATTCATTCTGGTGGTTTTCCTAGAAAAAAAAATGTAACAGGCATACTAATGTGCTTGACCTATTTGTTAATCAAATAATTTCTCATGTTAAACACTGATTTCATAACATATCTGATAGTTCAATTTCAACATTTCTCAGGATTTGGACTAGATCGTTGGACTAGATGACTATTACGTTGGACTGGATGATTGTTGTAGGTCCCTTCCAACTGAAACAGTCTCTTTAATTCTTTAATGCATTAAATCCTTGCAAAAGGCTGCAGAAGTGATATTCAATTTTCACTGCCCTAAGTAACCGAAAAGGGAAACTGTTTTTAGAGAGAGATATATATAGATAGATATGTATGCATGTATGTATGTATATAAAATAATTCTCTCTCTTCATAAAGCAGCCATTGCTCTTTGGTTCATAACTTGTTTGTTATCACTGCAAAACCTCGAAGTCTCTCTTCTTTTTTTTTAACTCATGTGGTACTACAGTAAGTACTGACTGTTCAAGAATCCAATCCGAAACAACTAATTCAGGCTTCAGATTTAGATAAATAATTCTGAAATTAGACACAACCTTAAATGCCCCAACTTTTAAAGGTAGTGAATATTCTCGGGACATCACTGTAAGGGAGGAAATTAGTCTGAAAATTCATCTTAAATAGCTTAGAATATCTGTCAATTTCAAAATGCTGGGAAACCCAGATGACTGCAGGGATCTGGCACGCTGACATAGAGCTTACTGTGTAGAGGTGAGCAGGAGAACACTTCAAAGGCAGTCCTGCTGGACCATGGCTTTGACTCTTGGCCTATCTGACATAAGACTGCGACCACAAATAGCACATCTGTTGGCACACTGAAAACGATTGTGGACTGAAATGACAGCATGGCTGAACACTCCTCAACTTCTGAAATAGTCCTTCTAGTAGAAAGGCGAGACATCATCGAGAAAATGCTTGAATATTTCTTGACCATCCCTAGGCTGTACTACAGATAAATGTCATTCTCTTCCAAGGCTGTCAACATAAGCAAAACATTAGCTCCTTGGTAAGAGCTATACTCTTTAAGAATGAATCATATACATTTCTTTCTAGTTAATCATTATAAAATCTCATCATGCGTCCCTTCCCTTGGCTCCATGAGGCTGCAGCTATCTATAATAACAGAAAGCAAGGTCATGTACCTTGTCAAGCTGAGTATGTGCACAGCCTGATTAAAAAATTCGTGGGAGGACAGTATTTTACTTGCACTTCCCAAGGAACAGAGCATTTTCCTGCCAAGTGCTGCACAGCAGCTGACATTGAGCATGCGGCAATAATGAGGATGGGGATGTGCAAAGTGACGATTCACAACCTGAAGATAAACACTTTGTTTGCAAAGTTAAAATAAATTCAGGAGCACAAAAGAAGGGATGAAATCCTGGCCTTGTTAGAAGTCAGCAGAAGTTCTGGATACTGCCATATTAAAAGCTCTATTAGCAACTAACGGCGTAATGTGACTTGTGGCGTTTTGGAAAAGAATCGCAAGGGGGTTTAGATGTGAAATCATGCAAAGCCAGTGTTTCAATGCATACAAAATGGAAACCACTTATTCTTTCGACGGTGCCTGTAAATCTTCTTCAGTAATAACAATTATTTAGAGGAAGTGCAGCAACACAGAATCTAAATAAGATCTACAAATTGTATTTTATGGTATGGTAATGTAGCATATTAAACTTCAGTCCATTTCTTTTCAGGCTCAATAGTCAATAAAAAATGATTTAATGGTGTGGGAGGTCTAATTTGCATTAAAAAAGAATGAGATAGGTGCCTTTGGGTTACAAAAAGAAAGGAGTGTACCCTCCCAGCTAAAAATAGACATTAAGGGAAATCATTTAGGCCTGCATTAAAATGTGTTTACTGTAAACTCATTTTTCTCTTCTATTACATACTCATATTATTTACAGATTAACAAGATAGCTTACACAACATGCAATAAAAACACAGCTAGAGGCAGAAATCAAACCCCCAAAACAAGGATTCATTAAATTTATCATGGTAATACTGCTGCCTCCTCAACAGTACTGAAAGTACCGAAACACCTCCCTTTGTGTTACCTGGGTTAGCAGCACTGGATTATTCAGCATATCTCCTTACAACACCTAGCCATGCTGACTAAATTAGCAAGGAACTTTTGTTACAGAGAGATGTGGCATCCAATTCCACTCTGAAGCATGGGGTATCTCCCCAGGCTTACACAGGTACAGAACATCTGGAATTCTTATGCTGTGAAAGTTCAATGCTTCAGGGAAACCATTTATGAACGCCCAGTTGTTGGACTACATCTTCCTGGGTACTGACTGTTTCTTTGTAGCTTTGAAACTAAAAGTCATGTCTGCAAGCTCCCTTGCTCTCTCTCTAACATCACCTTCATAAAAACTTAAAAACAAATTCACGTTCTGTACCACCAAAGACTCTCTGAATGCTACTGATCCATCATCCTGGATGTACCACCTCCTATGAGCGTCTCTGGAGTAATGCTACAAACTCTGAGAGTAATTATTAGGAAAAAATTCAGCATTTTTACCTGTAGGTACAAGACGGTGCACTGCATGGATGGGCAAAGAGGGGACGAATTGTGCACTGTTTTCTTTCATTTGCTGACTGAATCTTGAGCCCACAACCACTGAGACCAAAAGCAGCTATCCAGCTGACTCCATGGTCCAGCCTAGCATGATTCATCTCTTTTTCACATCCACCTTATGCTTCCCATCCGTGCTTTCTTGCAGTACTGTCCAGCCTACTCTTTTCTTCCAAACAACCGTCATCTCCTCTTGTGACTAGGGCCTCCTTTGAGGCCTTTGTTGGCCTCCTTGACCTGCACCTGGACTTCCACCGATAGAGCAGTCTTAATGCTGGGCTCAGTCTCTGAGAGCAGCATGCATCTCCACTCAGATTATCACTATAAGCTCTTAGTTCTTCCAGCTGTTCCTGCTAACATTTAAGATCATCTACAGCAAAGATCCTTAATCAAGTGACAACTGCCAGAAGTATATAATCTACTCACTCTCCAAAGACCAGTAGCAAAGACACAGACCGAGAACACTTCCCAGAACATTGACAAAGCTGGGTGTCCTACAGTCAGGCTCATTTTTTTGACTTCAAGATAAATTATTTCACTGAGCTCTGTTAGGGAGTCCATCAGAGAAGTAACAACACTGTAATCCAGTCATGTCTGCATCACAGTGCTAGTCTGAGTTGCTTGCCATCACCTTGAACACTGACTCCATTCCCCTTTTCCTAAGTGTTTCAAAGCAGCGTCAAGAGTGATTGTGCTTTTCAACAGAGAAGCAGCGATTCCCTCCTGCTCCCACCCTTGCCAGGCTCCAACTTTTCGTACTGCTTTGTGTCACTGTAAAAAGCCACAAAAATCAGCAGCGCCTTCAGAGCTCAAGAACCTAAGTAGCGGTTGGGGAAGTTCTAAATTTAAAATTCTAAAATTTGAAAGCACTTTTTAAAAAAAAAAAAAAAAGCAAAGAAAGAAAAACACTAGAATTGCTTCAAATAACCAGTACTGCATCACAGGATAGTATCTGATCCCAGCTATTCCAGCAATGTCAGTAAAGATGTGTCCCAAACCTGATAAACACCTTTAATATCAGAGCTAATAACTTGAGAGGGCTTAGGATCGCTAAAGGCTTTGGGAAGGAAAAGCATTTAAATACTCATGTGCAAGCTATGCAACTATAAGCTGTGCTGGCTGAGCTGAGGGGCAGCAGGACTGGCTGTGCCCTTGGCTGCTGCCGGCATGCCTGCTGTGTGGCTGTACCGCAGGTCAGCTGGGGTTGAAGATTTCAGCCCACTGGCCCTGATGACACGTTCTCGTGGAACAAAGCCCATTTCCTCCAATACAGTTTTTTCCCAGGAACTGGCCTATGCAGAATAAAATAAATAAATTGCAAGCATTCTGTGAAGGGGAAAAAAAAGAAGTCCCTGCTGTACATAACTAGGGGGAGCAGACGTTTTTCCATTAGCTCACTGTTCTCTGCTACACTGGCTCTTTTTACATTTCTTGTTTGTGGCATGTTCATTGTAATATTTTCTTCCTAGGGTAAACTTCAGCATGTTACTGAGACAGCAAGCAGCCCACTCCAGCCCTGCTGCGAGTACATGGAATAGTTATCCCAATAATTTTTCTTTAAAAGTGCCTTTAAATTAGGTCTACCTGGTGAGATTCACTGACTGTGCTTACCAGGCATTTAGCCAATCTTAGATCATATTACCAGCCCTACTTTGCTGTGAGTGGCCATATTTGGTAAAGTATTGGGTCAGTCAAGAGGCTAAATTGTCAGATATAAAGTACAAGCGAAGACAAACAAAGTGGACATTGTAGTTAAAAGTAAAGCTTAAAATAATATAGCAACAGGAGCTGGAAGACTAGAACTCTTATTAAAACTGGCTTGTAGCATTCTAAAATGCTCTGTATAAACAAAGCATGTGATTATTACTGCCTGGAAATATAATCACACATGCTTCAGATAAGAAATCACTCCAGTTATCCAAAAAGCTTAAAACTATTAAAACTATTTTTCTTCAGTACCAACATGCTTTGCTCTCTGGGTCAAAAGTGATCTTACAAAAATGCCAAATGAAGGTAAAGTTTGGTCATAAATCTGAAATATTTCAAGTACATTTTCCTTAGCCAAGCAGCATGACTGTATTTTCTAAACAGAAAGGAGGAGTACTGGCATGATTTTAAAAGGGAAACGATGGGTAGAAACAGTGCCTAGATCAGACATTTCTCTTGGTAATACAAGCAGTATCATCACCAGCAACCTCTAGGATTCCCATTGTAGCCCTTCCTGCAACAAGAGGTGGAAAGAGTTAACAAGCTTTACCAATGGCACAGAAATTCCCTCTCTCCTCTCAAAACTGAATTCAAGCTCTGAGTCATGAAAAGTAGAATAAAGAGGAAAAAGAGGCATCTGGACTGCATAAAGACCACCTCTCCTGGAGCTGTACCACAGCAGCATGTGCACTGCAGCACCTTTTCTGAGTACTACTTGAAATGACCTGCTTCTCAGACTTGGGGCCAAGAATAATGTTTAGGTTTGTTAATGTTAAAGGCTAATGAGAACATTCTCTCCTTTAAAGAAGCCATTACATTTCAAGAGGACTGGGAGGTTATTGTTAAAAGGGACCAGACAAGCTGTGTTAATCACAGTCTGCTGCAGAACACTTGAAAACAGACTATGGCTATTAGTATTCCACCTGCCGCAGGGAGTGGACAACCTCTCTAGTCTTTGGAGACAGCGGATCTTGTATTCTTCCAAAGCTAATTTCAACTACCTGCAAGGAAAACAGGAAGATACAGAAGCCCGCTGAAGAAATGTGCTAAGTTCCCTGTTGCAGATGACTGTACTCCCAGCTGGTCCTACAAGAGACGGCTGGACATAAGATTAACAGTAAGAATTCAGTTTTACTTGGATGTCAAAGAAAAGACGACTCTTTCTAGAGACCAGAAATCCATTAAGAAGCCCCCTGGTTGCTTAGAGTAAGCCACAAAAATTAGCTTGCTAAAGTTCACCAGGCACTGGTGCAAGGAAAGCCAAGGTGCAGAATCCATTATACTGCAGCACACTTGGACTTAGCAGCTGCACTTCCAAAGCTGCTGCTTTATTATCTTTTTTGCATAACTCTGCTGGTCATAAACCCAGATAAAAACATTAGTCTATGCCCTCTGATGTGTGAGATAAGTATATGTATCACAGGACAAGAGCCTAACTATGTGTGCAGGGTTCACAGCTTCGGTCACCTTCAGCCACTGTTAATGCACACATTCTCACGTGCTGATTGGGAGACTCATTAGCAGTCCAACAAGGTCTCTCCAGCTCTGAGGGACTGAGGATGCTCCTGCACAAGGCACAACCCCTATTGCAGCTGCAGGTGGAGGGTGATACAATAACAATTCCCCTACTAAGGAAGTCCCCTTGGAAGCCTATCTGCTGGCTCTGTGGCCTGACCTGGCTGCTGGAAGGCTGTAACAACAGCCTCGCATACCTGTGAGATAGCTGGTTTTGTACGCCTCTTTCCAATCTAAGCGGAGAATGTTCTAACTGGATCTGTTGGTTGGTACAATTTGATTTCATGCCTTGGGATATGAAGAGGCATGGGAACTGTAATGGCTCTCACAGAACCCAGACACAACTGCAGCCTGGCCATCTAAATCCATACCCACACACAGAGACATGGCCAAATGCGTCCCATTACTGTCAGAAAAGGAGGGATGCTTTGTTATAAATTTACTGTAGTATAAGGTTAGGAAATTCTAATAATTTTATCTAAAGATTTATGATTCACACTAAAAACGTTAAAAGTGTTAATGACAACAAAAACAACAATACATGAGTCATTTCCCCAGGGCAGATTAACATTTTTTTCCCTTTAGAGATAGCACGCCAAGGTATGAAAAAGTTAGGCAACTTGCTTAGAGTCATAAGATGAGTCATTGACTGAAAAAGGACAAGTCTAAGGTAAGTCTGAGAGAAATCTACAGCATACTGGTGTGGCTCTTCCATAAATATGAGAGGATTCTGGATGCAGGCATCAGAATGTTACGCTCAGCGCCTGTTGTTTTCCACAGCTGTTAATTTTGGAGTGAGCTGTTACGCAAAAGCACGTGACTACCTCTACCATTTTTAACCATGTACATCTATTTAATTTATTGTTTATGAAATATCTTTACATTGGAAGCTACTAACTCCTTACAAATATATCTGTTCCTCCTTTCCCCTCCTTCCAGACGGGAAAAATTCCAGTCCAGAGGCTCAGTGATACCCTTTTGAACTATTCCACTCACTAAGTCCAGCATAAGAGCTCACCCACTTCAAAGAAGTTGCCTAATTATTCGGGCACCATGCCCTTCTTTACAGATAGTAAAGTGTACCCTGAAACACCTGCACCTCTCCAGATCCTTCAGTATACCAGAACACAGGAACTTTGAGAAGAGAATGGGCAGTACCTTGCTAAGCGCTCATTAAGCTACATCCATAAAAATAACTGACTTAATTAATGAAATCAGATAGCAGTCACAGTATGTATTTTGAGAACATCAATCCTGATTCAAGTCCAGTTAAAACCATGAAAAAAAAATATGACAGAATAGGACAGAAAAGTTACAGCTTATAAAAATAAATTCTGCCTAAAAGAATTAATTAACACCTTTGAGACAGGCACTTGATTTACATGGAAAAGTAATCATAGCAATTCACAGCTAGATTACAGCAAGCACTAGGTCTCTATTGCTTTTGTCTTTTCACACAGCAGCAAAAATGTAACTGCCTAGAGCTATCTGAGTGAGGATGGCCAGCAGACACCTGACTTCTCACCACAATAAACTCCATTTTTTTTTCGCTCCACACCAGTCTCCTCTGCAGCCTTAAATCATGATCATAAACTGAATAAAGCAAATCTTGCTAGCGATTTTGAAGCCCACAGCACACCACTGAAATTTACATACACGCAAGCCATTAAGTGAACATGTGATTAATTTAAAGGATGATGCATTCTACAGGGTAACTTCTTTTGTTCTTTAATAGTTAAGTCAAACTGTAACAAAAAATGTCACATATTTTGTACTAGAACTGAAGTCTAATTGGCAGGAAATGGCCCACGAAACCAGCTTTAAAAATATTTGCTGAGAAGTAGGGTGAGACTGCTGGGTTTTATGTGAGAATTGTCAATTATACAGATTAGCTAAATGGGAATTTGAAAGGTTCTCCTGCATACAGAATAGCAAATTATCAGCAAGGTTCCAGTGGGTTCTGCCTTTTTTTTCCATTGCAAACGGTAGCAAACACATCTAAGAAGCAATCACAGAATTCAAATGTAATTTCAGGTGCACAACTGTGGGCCCAGTTGGGGAGGAAAAGCTGTGTCTCTTAAGAGCAAAACTGCAGGGTCAGAACTCTTTCTATCAGTCCTGAAATGTAAATGGCAGAGTATGCCATGCAATTCTGTTCCTCACCAAATGTCCTACACGAAACCCTTTCATGAGTTTGGAGATCGCTTCTGGGTAGAGTTCATTCTCAGTGTTCTCTTTTCCTCTTATGTGCCCTGCTGTAGCATATTTGCATGAGTGTCTCAAACTGACATGCAACCTATGAGTCCTCCCAAGGAGATTCAAATAGTCAAGGATAAAATGAGTAGAGGACTAACTCTTTTTAATAATTTTCACTTAAACCCTAGCAAAGACTGGAAAGTTCCCAATCTAAATAACACTGAATACACAGTTTTCCAAGTTTTACTACACGGAAAAATGTAGGAAAAGGAGAATGAAAATAATTGTCCCTACCAACTACCATTTGTTAAAGAAGAACTAACTATCCTCTTCTTTTAAAAGCATGTTTTTGTGATGGCTGAAGTTTTCTGTGTATTATGGAAAAATAGAGGCTAGTTGAAAAAAAAAATTCACACTACTCCAGTATTTTATTTGTTATATGGAATCAAAAAAAGTGGCATTTAAAAAATCAGCTAGGAAAAATCGGCAGATTTTCTGATGGAATAAGTTTTTCAACTACTAATTTCAACTACTCTGTTAATACTTATGTAATCTCATTCACCACTTAAGGGAAAAAGGAATTCCAGGTGGTGCAAGCCTTACCAGCTTGTAGCCAAATTTGTTCAAGAGCTGTCCACAGTTGCATAGGTCCTTGCTTCATTGCACCGCTCTGCATAGTTATTTCAGACATGGCTTCTTCCAGTCTTGATGCAGCAATAGAAGAGGCTCGCTGTGATCCTATGGAACAAACAAACGAACAATAACACATTTTATGCTTCTTTGCAATATTTCTTTGACTCATTAAGACAGTAGGTCCAATTCTCTGCTCTCTGCATCAGTTTTACGTAATAAGAACTCCACTGAGTTCTGGCACGACTAACTGGAGAACCATGTTTTATAAAAGGTTAATTTACTGAAAAAAAAACACTAAATTATCCAAGGACCGCAGTTCAAACAAGTGAATTAAGAGACCGACAGTAATTTTATAAAGGTCTGCTCAGCATTCATCAAGGAAGCAACTGTATTTTGTTCATTTGGAAAGATGAACTCTAACATCAAATATTTTCCACGAATACTTATTTGTAACCCATTTATAAGTACACCATCACCATACAATTACAAAATATGGCCCACTAATGTAAAATCCCAGTACAGCATTACAGAGTAGCTTGGCATCATTTGCACAGCACATGCATTTAAAGTGAGATCAGTATTGTTCTACTGGTTTAGAATTACTGGTTTTTCATTTAACCTTGGGGAGCAGAGATCTCAGTGCTTTCACTACATTAACCTTTAGTATGTGTTGTAACATTTAAGCAAGAACAAAGTATTTGGTGCTTACATCTGTGGGATAAAACATCGTATCAAAAGCTACTCCCAAAAAGAATGTATGGGCAGAGACCACATTCTCCAAGGCAGCAAGTGGGATTATATTGGAGAGCTGAGCTCTCAGAGGCGTACTAAGAGGATAGCAACAAAATAAGATGCTATAAAATGAGATTTCAGAGTTGGCTTTGCAAAGGTATGGGAAATAAAAATTTTAATATACATAGGTTTAATGTGACTTTAAAGTTGATAAAGTCTTTCTCTGGGGAGCTGCTGTCACACTTGTGCTGATCAGCATTACTCTTCAATCTAACCTTACAGGCTGACCTTGTAGACCACAGGATCACGGAGTTAAAATCCCACTTTCTCTTACCACAACCACCCTGAGGAAGCCACAGAGCGTAGGAACTGGTACTTGGAGAAGTTGGGAGGATTCTGGCCAATGGAAGGGACAGAGAGGCAAAAAACCTATCATGGGGCATATGCATTAAGTGGTCTACCTGAGAGGGCCAGCATGCTTTTCCAGCTGGAGGGTGCTGGAACGTTTCCAAACCACACCTTCTCACCAGCAGACCATCACTGGTGGTTAGGTTGCTGGCAGGCAGAGCAGCATGGTACCCTGGCTGGTGTCCTCTGAACGCTTTGCTGGGATCCAACCTTCTGCCAGGTGTGAGGGGAGGCATATTTCTGCCCCCTACTCCTCCACAAACATACCTGTGCAGCACTGGGCAGGATATGCCTTGCAGCTTTTACCTAACCAGAGGCAGTGCTGCCTGCCTCCAAGAGTGCCAAGAGTGTCATGGCTAGGGAGAGGCTGCAAGTGCAACTCGAAGCCTAAAATTGCTATGGGAAATATTTGTCCCATTATCTCACCGCTAACTAATGCCATTCATTTTAAGCAGAGGAACTTCAAAACACCCCTGCAGTGCAGGCACCTCCCACAGCTCCCTTGGAAAATGCAAATGTGCTCTTCCTAGATGCATTTCTTAAATTCCTACATACTTTCAAAGACATTCCTGATCTAATGTTCCAAGAGATGACAGTGCAGTAATGTAGCAATTACGGCTTTAATGGTACAATAAAAGCCATTCTGCTTTGCAAGGAGAACGCATTAAATTTAACAGTTTATTTAACAGATCAGTCTTCCGCCAGTTTCACTGCATGGAATTCCTCCCATCTGTCCCTTCACACTCCTCTCCCCCATCCCTACCTGCATCTGGGAGAAATTTCTCCAGAACTCCTAGCTCTGACCCCCAGCCATCCAAAACACCGACAGCTTCTCTGCAGTGCAGAGGCAACAAGAACACAGCTATGTTAATTACTAGTGATGTCACCAGGAGGGCTTTGCAGTTAGGAAGACCTCCTGCCTTCTAGATTGGCAAAACTGGAAAGAACTACGTGGGCTCTGGGGATTTTGCAGTCAGCCTAACCAGATTCTTATATTAGTACTCCTGATCACGTTAGCATGCTTTGAAAGCAACTTTCAGTATTACATTTCTCTGCCAAGACTACTCCTCTTTCAAGGAGACTTTTTAGAGCAGAATTTCATGCAAGCACCCAGATGTAATGCTGGTCTGATTGCATTAGGTGGGCAGACGGCCTGGTGTTTTATTCACATTCTCACAGAGCTCAGGGAAATCCTTTTTCCCTTGCAACTCAATCCAAGGACACCATGTCACTGTAAGGCACCTTTGTGCATTTTGGAGAGGTTCACTCGCTGCTATGAGGCTGAACAGCCACTTAGGATCTACTAATGCCTCCTTTCCTCACAAAGCAAGCTTTACAGGAATATCACTATGAGCTAGTTGTACTCCAAGGAATACAAGTTAGTCACTCTTCTCCTCCTTTTCTTCATTAACCAGGTAGTTGCCAAGAGGGGAAAGCCTGTGATTTGAGACAGATCCTGCCCAGTGCTGTGAGCTTCAATCTGCACAGCCATAAAAATGGAACCCAAGTTACTTAGCATTTACAGTGGAGAATCTTTACATTTAACAGCCTTTGGCTTTCCAGTCCTTTGAAGTTTATTTTCATTTCCATTTCAGCCTACACATGGAAGCAAACCACACTAGGCAGAGACCATATGATCCCTTCCCATCCCTGCCCAGCCTCAGACCCAGATACACTCCTTGTTCTAGACATACACCAGATTAAAAGGCTCTTTTCACCCCAGCCTATACCCACATATTTGCTACTGCCGTTCTTACCCATCCCTGCTCACATGAACGTTCCTTCAAACCTGTCTGCCCAAATAAGCCCTGTAAGAGAAGGTCTTTGCCAGCCTGGCCCTTCTGGACTGAAAGAGCCACAGCTCTGAACTTCAGGCAAGCAATATGGTGACTCTGGGGGTGGGCTGACGGCTGCGGCAGCCAGAAAAGAGTATAGCTCTAATACACGCTGTCTCCCGAGAGAGGAGGTAGGCATGTATTGCACTGGTATGGCTCTGACTTTAGGGTGATGGAGGGAGCTGGAAAAACTTCAAGCAACATTACAAAAAGGTTTCTGAATGTCTCATTATAAAATATCTCTTCCTAAAGAACTATAGATCTTTATGTGCTAAAAAAACCCTACAAAACCTGTCTCACAGGACTTTAATGTCATGCCTTGAAATAGATGCAAATGTTGGCATAAGAAGGTATCACATCAATTTGTTATTTTAGTGCAGTCTCTCTTTTTAACAGCTCCACCAGACAGAATATAAACTTCACATTTTACAATTAAGCCCTCCACACATTTTCAAAAGAAATCATAAAGATAACAAAATCGATTTTGTTGTGATGAGCTCTGGGTATAAGCGATACAAAATATATCTAAAGAATTTTAAAGCACTGTTCTAGCATGTCATAAGACAAAGAAGGAAGAAGTTAATATTTTGCATCTATGAAAAAAATGCTATCAAAATAGAAGTGTACCTCAGTAGATTTACTAGGCTTATAAGAAACACAGAATTCCCTAGCCTAAAATCACTTCAGGCAAAAGCATTATACGATAAGACTATATCAGAAAAAGAATGAAACAGCAAGGCAGCTGACTGGTATCACTGAATTTAGTTAGGAACACTGCTTCAGTGAGGAGAAGATGAAGAAAATAAAGGGGAATTAATCTTCCTGGCAGCAAATCTAAAATTCCGGCACAGCAAATAATCTCATTGTGGTCTAACCAAGGGAGAGGCCAGTTTCAAACCCGGCTGCAGTAATCCCCCCTTCATTGACGAGTCTAGAGATCGCTGAGTGCCTGTGCATTACAGCAATATTGCTGCATGTCCCAGGGGATTTCAGGACGGTAACCAGACAATGATGCAAAAAAAAAAAAAATAAAAAAAAAATCAGACCTCCTCCCTCCTTCAAAGCAGCCAGCCACAGCTGCAGCTCTGGGAAGGCACAAGGGCTAGAGCTGTACTCTTCAATCTCACCTCCTACTGTCTTCAAAGGGGCTCCCAACCAGGACAACAGACTGAGAACAGCAGCACCTACAGCCTGCAGAGCAGTGAGCCACAGATCCCTGGTGAAAACAGACAGTGCTAGTCCTATGCTAAGGAGGTTGGTGTAATTTCAGTATGAACCCCATCCTTACATCCATCACGGGTGCAAACATTAGCATGGAAACCTAGATTCTCAAAGTGGAGGAAGGATGTATTTGTTGGCCAAAACTAAACTGCATTCATTGCAAATCACTTTATGTGTGTGAAAATCTGTTTTAAAGCCTGTACTTTATATTTATTTGCTCTTCCTGGCAGGCAGTACCACGGTATTTCTTTCTGCTGAACTACAGCTGCTCCATTACAAGCTAGCTGCTAAAATTGGGCTAGGAGCAGGCTGGAACAGGTAACCAACCCAGGTGCTTCTTGAGGAAAGCACTACACAGAGACCAAACATGCCTGAGTTTTGCTGTGATTTTGGAGGTGGTGCTGCAGGTCTGCAGCATGGGAGCAAGCGTCTAACCTGACCCTCAATGTTTTCAGGGACTGGGCTTCTACCGCCTCTCTCGGCAACCTGTTCCAGTGCTTCACCACCCATAATGTAAAAAAATTCTTCCTTGTATCTAGTCAGAATCTACCTCTTTTAGTATAAAATCATTAGCCCTTGTCCTATCACAACAGCCCCTACTAAAAAGTCTGTCCCCATCTTTCTCATAAGCCCTCTAAGTACTGAAAGGCTGCAATGTCCCTCTGAAGTCTTCTCTTCCATAGGTTGAGCAATCCCAACTCTCCCAGCCTCTCTTTAGAGGTGAGGTGCTCCATCTCTCTGATCACTTTTGTGGCCCTCCTCTGGACCCCTTCAAACTGGTCTGTGTCTTTTGTGTGCTGAGGGCTCCAGAGCTGGACACAATACTGCAGGTGATGCCTCACCAGAGCAGAGCAGAGGGGCAGAATCACTTCCCTCGACCTGCTGGCGACACATCTTTTGAAGCAGCTCAGGATGTTGGCCCTCTGGACTGTGAGCACACATTGCTGGTTCACATCCATTGTCTCATCTACCATAAGCCTTAAGTCCCTCTTGTCAAGGCTGCTCTCAATACCTTCATCCCCTGCCCTGTAATGATACCGGGGGTTGCTCCAATCCAGGTGCAGCGAGTCACCTCTGCGAAGGGTAATAAAAGGGAAATGGAACAAACAACATAAAAATTACCTAAGTACGTGTGTAAATTACAAAAATATGTGTATAGAACCAGTGACATTACAATGTCATAAATATAAAACCTAAGGGTTTAACTCTACAAAGAAAGGAACAGACACACTGAAAAATTTTCTGATTGTTTGCATTCACAAGACTTAACCTTGCAATAATTTTTAACCATTGGTGGGTGTAAATGGGGCTTAAAGACACAATTTAATACAAGTCATGCATATAACATGTAAGAACTTGTCTTCCATCTCAGCCATATGTGCTGAGCCTGCGATTCCAGTTATACCAATACAAAATGTTCAAGATTAAAACTCAGACAAACCCTAATTCCTAGCTCCAAAGCACGAGGCTTGTTTAAGTGTTAGTTTTCACATTCTTCTTTGCCAGTTTGTGAGTCTGTAAGGTTCATTTTCTGGCAAGTGTTTCTCTATATACATAAGGATAGAAAGTTGCTTCCCTAAAACCCACCCAAATTAAAAGGAAAGTTTCTCACATAATCACCTGATTTTGAGAGTTAGGGTTTTAAAGGAAGCACCAACTATTATGAGACTTACGATAAAATCACAATTCAGCAGCATTCTCTGAAAGCCTCCTTTCCCCTTCCTGCCAAGATTAGCTTTGATATCTCAGTTATTTCCATCTGACTGTATCTGTTACTAAGAATGTGTATTTACCATATAATAAAGAATCACAAAGTTTATGTACAAATCCCAAACCAAATCACCTTCTAATAGAAATTGACACTCTCACTCAGCTTTCCAAAACCACAATAATAGCTGGCTTGATCAAAACATATATCTAAAAAGGATTAAATTTGAGAGCGAAAAAAAGAAGACAATAAAAAAAAAAGACTAAATCATACAAGTTCTTGCAGGAGAATAATGAACTCTCATCTAATACCTTTCATGCTTGTCTCGGAGAGCTTTGGAAAAGAAAGCAGGAACTCATATCTTTGTTTTATGCATGGGGCAGCTAAGGTACAAACAAACCATAGTGATACCCTCTGCAGCAGAGATGTCTCTAGAGACAGGCATGGAACTCCTGACCATCATCCCAGCAACAAACCTGTGTAGAGAGCCCGTGTCCCACCTCTGTCCAAGAAAACAAAACATTCCTCTCTTGCAAAAGCATGCACAAATGGGAAAGCACAAATCTTGGTTTCTCACCAGAATCAGTATCATGAGCATCTGGGAGAGTGAGATGCAGTCCATTATGCTTTTTGATCATTGGTGTTTCAGTCACACTACTTCCTTTCTCAGAGCCACTGTAAAGAAAAAAAAATCAAAACCACAGTTACCTTGCCACCTTTCAGCAGAGAGACAATATTCCCCTTGAAGCAGGCAATAGTCTCCTTGAGTTGCCACTGGAACTGAAAACTCAAGCTACTCAGCAGCGAGTAATCTTCTTGAATGGTTGTTTTAACATCTGCACCCTGGCAATACACAGGAAGCTCAGGGACAACAGTGCCCAGCAAGAGCTCCAGGGCAACATGCTATCAGTTTATTTAGCTGCTGGAAGTCTTTACAAAGTACTGGACAAGGAACATGTTGGAAGCTAGAAGCGACCCAGCCAGCAGCCTCCTCATGGCCAGAAAGAACCACAATCCCTTGGGTTTGTCTGCAGAGGGAGTTGTTTACAGGTCTGCCCTGCTGATCATTTTGAAACAGACCAATTGCCACCTTCCACCCAGGTGTTCATTCCTTCATTTCAAAGGGATTATTTACTCCTCTTCCACCTTTGTTCTGTTCAAACACAGAAGGAAGATAAAAACTACCCCTCAGCACTGCTTTATGAAAACAAGACCATCTGGTCTGATGTCTACTAGACTTCTGTCCTGATAGAAGAGATCTTTCACAGAGAAACTTAAAAAAAAAAAAACCCCAAAACCCATGTGCTTAACAAAAAATTGCTTAACACAGATCTCCTGAGCCCTCCTGTCACCACATCGCCTGCTGTTCCCCTGGGATCAGATGGTGATGATATCTCCTCTCATCATCCATTAAGGGACAAAACATCAAAAGGAAAAGTGACTGCCCTGGCTACTTTTTCTGGCGCACTTCCAAGCCTTCAGCTTAGCCTTTGGACATTACATCTCCCAGGAAACAAGCTGTCACAAAGTCATGATTGGTGTGTATGCCCCATCTTCCAGTCTGACGAGTCCTTTGGTAGGGATTCCACAGGATTCTCTTGAATTTGCATTAATCCAGCAGAATAATTAGCTTGGGACTGCTATTTGGTTTTAAGCATGATTATTCTGTTATCACAGAAAACAATAGCAAAAGATAAACCAAGTCTTGTCCTTCCCAGTTAACAATCTAGGACTGAAAGCCATTTCCCTGTTGTTCATCATAGTGGTAATCATATTTACAATACCAAATTAAGCTTTTACTTGGTCTTTGGGATCAAACACTATGGTTTCTGTTAAAGGACCCTGAATTCTTGGGCATTTGACTGTACTAATCTCCAGCCTTGACTGGGCCTCTCTGTCTTCCATACTGGTTTTCACATTGATATTCCATTTGAGACTATCATGCGGTGACAGATATAAGGGAAAATTAAATTCTCTGTCCCGTGCCTAAGCCTTGCCTACCCAGTATTAATCCAAGTATAAGTGCCCTGGCTAGGAGCTGCTGGTGGAACTGCAGAGGCATTTCTGTCTTACTGATGCATTATGTATGCAGGAACATGGCAGCTGTACGTCAAAATATCACTCTCAGGAAGCAAGTGCCACTTTAATGCAGCAGCCATCACCACAAAGTCACTGTTCAGGCACATGGCTGAACATTGGTTTATACACTATACTCCTGCTGAAAGGGCAGGTGACGAGATTGGTGGATGGCATAAGTTTGGCCACAGTAAAAACTGGCCACAGGAGAGCAGCATTCAGAGGTGGCTTGATGAGATGGACTCAAGTTAACAAAATGCACCTCAGCACAGTCAGCAGCATGGCCTTTTAACTGGGAAAAGACTGAAATTCCAGCCTGAAAACCAAGTGGACTTCATCATGTGAAACAGACACTGCCAATGCTTTATTTGTTACCCTGGAGAAGGGCTGAAAATGAACTATTGCTTCAAAGCTGCACTACAAGGCCTTCAGCCAAGAAAGCTTTTCCATGCAACACAGAATGGACAGTAGCCAGATGATTTGCCTTCCACAAACAGCACGGGAAAGGCTGACACTGGGACACACTGCCACTCCACTGCCCATGCTCTTAAAAGGTATATGAGACAGTGGATAAAACGGTGAGAAAAATTGCTGAAGGGAACACTTTGATTTTGAGACTCTGCAGAGGCATCACTTTATCAGAGAAAAGACAAGAGAGGACTTGAACCTGGCATACAGATAGCTGCCCAGGGAGAAAATACCGGGCCCTGAAAGACTCTTTAGTCTAGCAGAGTCATAGCGAGATTGCAAAGCTGGGAAACTTAGGCCAGACAAATGCAACCAAATGTAACTAAAGTGCAACTTAATTGTGAGGCGATTAGCTGCTGATTGAACTAGTAGAGTGTCGGGTGCAACAGCTCTCAACTTCATGTAAATAAAGGCTTCTCTTTCCCAAGAGGCCCTAAAATGTGTCTGTGTCCAAGTCTCACTGATAAGAATTCCTCTCAAGTTCCTTTGCAAGCCCATCCTGGAATACTTTACATATTTGTTAGCTGAGACTGCTGCAATTTGCTTAATACAAGGGGGTTCCTGGGTCACTGAACGCAGTCTAAAACTGCAGGTACCAAGTTCATTCTTGTTACCTTTCAAGCAGTACTTCCAAATAGAAAATGCCTTATGAAGTATTTTTTGAGAAAGTCAAAAAGGCCCACTGGGAATAGCAGAGAAGTACACATTAGAATTCCTAAAGCCAAAAGCAAAGCAATTTGTTTTGTTTAAGCTTTTATGGCTAAAGCTTATCAAAAGCTTCTAAAGCTATCACATCTTGGGTTTATAAGTATAACAGCCAAAGCACAGCTTGGGATCTGAATGCAGTCCAAATGGCTGAGCTATTTATTTGTCTGTTTTCCAATGTACTCTCTTCAGTCTTAGGCTTGCAGCCCACCCCTCTACCCCCGCAAGAGTAAATCTTTCAGTCATAATTGTTCAGTGTGGATTTGATCAGCTTCATAAGGACTACTCATGGGTATAAAGATTATTCATGTGAGAGGTACATGATTGAATCCTTAGTTAAAGAGACTACGGCCTAAGGAAATCAATTATTCCAGCCTTTAAGAGAGCATTCGTCTGCTGCTACGTAAATATCTTGATTTTTGTGTTTGGTCTGCTGCTCATTAGCTAAATCAACAAGGAATTATGAATAATCTCTCAAGGACAACTTCTATATAGGCACACATCATTCCGCATGTATACTTCCGGTGTTTATAAAGCTTATGTAAATGCATACAGAAATCAGAGAACAATACAGGCATCGTGAGTTTTCTGTGATGGCTGTTGCCATCAAGCATAGAATCACCAGGTTGGAAAGGACCCACTGGATCATCGAGTCCAACCATGCTGTTCTTCCCATCAAATACAACCTCTATATAAGCGAGAGATAAGTACAGTCTTGGGATAACTTTCTCAAGACAGTTGTACCATAACTAGGACAATATCCAAAGAGTGCGAGAAGGAAGAAAACCCAACCTGGTGACTTTCACACTTTCTAAACTTTTCATAGGGGAAGCAGATGAGAGGGAGGGAACAAAAAGGGAACCTAGCACTGTCTATCTAACTGCAGATTTACTCAGATGAAGGAAGGGAGAAAGCTGCTACATCCTTCACTCCTTTCCTTGCCCAGTTAGCATGAGGCTATGCAACCAGCATGCAACCACAGTATATGATAGAGACTTGGCTGTGTACCCTTCCTTGGCTTACTCAGCTCAGGACTTTGTCACACCCCCACATTCCTGGTTGGTGCCAACTACTGCAGGCTGTGAACAATTGCTGACAGATGCTCAGCACTACTGGGGAAAAAAAAAAAAGAAATGTATTCTCCACTCTGGACATCTGAATACAGATAGCGATGTCTAGACATTCAGATCAGAAACTCTTGGTTCAAGCTGCTTCTTCAAACAAATTCTTAAGGATTTATTTTGTTGTTGTTGTTTTATTCACGGCTATTAAAATCCTGCTTTTTAAAATCACAGCTAGAAAGATTACTTATGTTTCTTTTTAAACAGCACAGTTTATAACCCTTTTTGCAAAAAGGATGCTTAAGTATCTAGACAATTAAAGAAGATAACTGCATTTCCATTATGGAATCAGAACTTGTTAGTGGAGAAAGCCTACCTGTGCTGTAAAACATTATATACCATCTGCCACATCTGCAACATATGTCTACACGTCACCAGAGCCTCACCAGGTCCTTTATGTATCCATTCCAGTTTTACTTTGGTGAAGAGTAAGCTGCAAGGTAAAAAATAATAACTTATGTTTTATTGGCATTTTGTAAATATGCATTTTCATTTGTTTTGTGTATGCAGCAATAAAATAAAACACCATAGCAGAAAACATTTCATTTGGCTCAACTTTGATTCCCCACAAGGAGATGAGGGGATTAACAATATTCCTCAGCTGCAGTCAAATTTGCGTCACAAAGCTGGCAGGACAGTGTTAAAAGCAATGGCTTGCAAAGCTAACAAGGTAAAGCATACAGTGAACCTAATTTTATTTTGGACAGCATTAAAAACAGAACAAAAAAGAATTGCCATAATACATATGCCAGACTGTTTTCTTAGTCTGGCATCTTATAGCACTAGCTTATATAATAAATTTCAGACAAAAACCCCAACACACTTAATGTATGCAGACAATTATGTAATGCCTCACAGGAAGCAAAAGCTTTTTCTTAACCCCAGCTGGCAATCATCTCATGCCCCTAGGCAAGACAGCTGATAGCCCTTGTACATTCTTGTTCTAGGTAGTGAAACTGCTGCTACTGTTCTTATACCTAGAGAACACGTACTTACACAGACCACTGGAATTTAGCAGAACTAGGTCAAGCAGAGGTTAGGAGACAGATTTGGCAATGACACAATCTACCACTTGCTGCTAGCATGAGTTTTAATGCCATGCTCAAGACACCTATTTTTTTTTTTTAATAGCTGAGATAACTGAATTTATTTCTTATTCACTAATGTAAATTTACTTCTCTGCTTTAAATGTTTTCAAAAATTCCAAGATCTACACATTTTGAATTAGCTTGATATAGCTAGCAATTAATCTACTAGATACACACATATGTACATACATACAAACAACATAACCTGCTGAATGTTAGAAGTCCTAAAACCAGTCCTGTGAAATGACCTGCAGGCTCCTGAAGAATCCAAACAACTTCAGAAGGAGACAACAGCAATTGCACAGATGATGTTAGAGAAGGTTTTGGAGCTGAATAATTAACTTGCAGTAATCGGAAATCTGCACCCAAGACTCCATGGTAAACACCTATACTAATGTGCTAAAATTCTGCACTTAGAGACGTTAGGGTTTTTAGAGGGGCAGGATGAAGTTTCCAAAATGAGACCCAACTGTCATCTGCTATAGGGAAGTCTTCTCGTGGCTGCTGCTATGGTTTGACCTCACAGGACAAGCATTCAACTAAATCCCCCAGGTACGAATTTAGGCTATGAAAGGAAGAAGATCGAGAACAAAGGAATTTGTCTTTGTCCTTAACTATTTTTTATCCATGTTCTACATTTACCTTTGATTTTCTTGTTACTGATCTAAGAAAAACAAATAAAACGTCCCCTGTTCTTAGCTGACCTCCTAACTGAAAGGAAGTGCCCTTATTATGACTCAGGTAGTTATTTTTGGTCATCCACAGATGGATCAAACATTTTTGCTGGGACAAAGAATATAGCAGTAGAAGCACTCTTAACAAAAATGAGACTGAATTCAAAGGAGTGGTTAGCAATAGAAACTAGCCAGTGATCGTGCTGCTCTGGGCTAACAAGAACAAAGCTTTTTTAAATACAACCTAATATAGAATCAAACACATAGGAGCAGGGTATACATATCACTAGAAAGCAATGGGAGGTTATATCCTGGAGTGCAATGGTATTATAAAAGATAGCTTCATAAACTTCAAGTTCCTGAACAACAATGCAGTTAAGAGGTCAGGCAACCCTTAGCATCCATATATGGAAGCACAATGAAGCAAAAGCTGGAAGCTGTAGTTATTCCTGTTCACAGCAGCAGCAAGAGACCACAAGCCTGTTTCTAGTTCTTGCTCTCTAACTCCAAAAGAAGACTAAAAATGGAATGAGGTTCAGGAAAAGGTTATGCAAATGATCCGAGGGCTAGAAAAATGTTTATCATCAGAGGCTTAAGAATCCGTTTATTTGGTTTAACCAAGAAGCAGTAAATAAATTATTTTGCCCCAGCCCGCTAGCACCTACATGGAGAAGTATCTAATGGTGAGTCTTTGATCTAAAAAAAAAAGTATCAGAAAATCCAAGCATTTGTCAGAAGCTGAAACTAGTCAAATGAAGATTTTTAAGTAAACGCAGACATGTAACTATCAAATTAATCTTTGCAGCAACTACATTACGTACACAGGAAATATGTTACATACACAGGAAATACTATAGTCTTTAAAGCCTTTTCAGCAAGACAGAATTAACATCCAGAAAGCAATGGCAACGCACAGATAGAAGCTATGAGTTTGATGCACAAGCTCGTGAGTGACAGTCTTTGGACTGCACTGTGCAGAGGGACAAGACTGCATTGTCATCTTCTTTCTGTCAATTTCTCTATTAAAAATATCGTACTAGTCCAAGAAAAAATGCATTGAACAATCTATGCTATTTTAAACATACAGACTAGTTTTTAAACCACCACAAACTTTCAAAATGAAAGACCTTCTAAAACACTGTATGACCCTCCTTGCAGCAGAAGAGTAGTGGTCAATGAGCCAGAGGCTTAGAGAGAGGCCATATGAGAGCTCTGCACAACTCCACGCCTCTGAATGCCCTAAGATACCACTCTTAATGAAATAGAATAATACAGGAAAGAAGAATCTTTCAAACAGTCAAACTGCTATCCAGGAGGGTTATATTTAGGGTTCCTTCTCCCTTTCACATAAGTAGGGGTATAGTTATCAGCAGGCAATTAAAATCACTACATAGTATATTTAAACACTGCAGTTAAACATTTAAAAGACAAACAAATCAAGTTCTTCTCTCCATCACTCTTCGGTTCACTGCTTATGGTGAGTATATATAAACTACTTTGGATGAAGATGCAATGCTCTGTCTCAGGAGAGAGAACAACTAGTGAAACATAGGGAAAAGGCAAATCTCTCACAAAAATGTTACGAAGTCTGAGCACAAAATTATCAGCAGTCATAAGGCATGGGCACACAAAGGTTAAAAAATAATCACGCAACTTTAGCAACTGTTTCTGCAGTGCAATACTGCTGGATCTTGGAGATACCATACGCTTTTAGCTGTTGCGGTAATTCACCTTTGGAATAGTGCTATTCATGTAACCATGTAATAATAATAATGAACAAAACCAAAAGGCAAACGTGAAGAACATAACTGCTAAAAGGAATCAAACCATACTGAAAACTATAGTAATCAAACAACAAAATTAAACATTATAATAAAAAAGGTGGAAATACAATAAAGACACTAGGCTGTATGTGCTATATGTTGTTTGTATTTCTCAGCTTCTAGTAAGCTTTATAACTGCAAAAGCACATAGATAAAAATATAGGGAAAACATCAAAGTGAAGTAGTATCACTTATCTTGAGCTTATAATTTTGTTACTGAGATAGCACTCCTGCTACAAATAAATCTAATGGGCATTGTGTCACATCAGTGTCTGTGCACAACTCTCACGGGCATAAATAAAAATTATATGCACAGATCTCACCTTATTATATTTTCCTAATATCATTTTATTGTCCTTTTATGTGATGCTTCCAAGTATTAAGCAGCACAGACTCTTAAAGAGATTCAACATATAAAAATAGACCCAAGATTATCAATACAGTCATTGGTAATTCTGTTAGCCTCAGAAAATGAAAACAGATTTGGGCTAAAGCAAACAT
Organism: Cuculus canorus; assembly: GCF_017976375.1. Classification (NCBI taxonomy): domain Eukaryota; kingdom Metazoa; phylum Chordata; class Aves; order Cuculiformes; family Cuculidae; genus Cuculus; species Cuculus canorus. The sequence goes on from NC_071403.1 coordinate 105,483,170, forward strand.
AAATTGCTACTACATAAGCATAGGAAGACAAGAGAAAAAATCCACAAATCATTCTTGTAATATGTATAAAATCAGGGACAGCAACAATGGAAAATAACCAGTGCTTACTCTTGATACCAGACTCTAAACTCCCTCTCAAAAGCTTTCTTTTATCGTGTATGCAGACAGTATGCAAAGGCTTCTATTCCCTGATATAATGTCAGGTTACTGCCACAAGCACACATACGTATCTATCACAGCAGCTTTAACTCTGCCAAATCAAAATCTGTAAACAGTTGACTTTGCTGAGATACAAAGCTCTGAAAATTCAAAATTAGGTTTCTCTAGTATCAAAATTTCAGTAGTATAAATGACATAAATATCACTATAATACACCACACATTGACAAAAAAGTACAGACTGGAACCCTGGAAGACCTACCTATAAGAATTTTCAGGTGCAAGCATACTACTTTGGTTGATTTCAAGACGTATTCAACATTTGTCTTCATAAGGACTCATTTCAGCTGCTGATACCATGCCTCATGGCCTCGACAAATGCACCTACCTCACCCTCCTGAGAGTCTTGTAATCCTACATGACTAAATAATCAGCCCCTAAGTTCTTTAATATTACCCATGAAGAAAAGAGGCAGTTCCTTCCTATCACTGACAATCTCATTATTGAGTTTTAGTAGTTAATACTTATTATCAGAAGGTTTCACATGTGCATACGGTATACTATAAATGCTTAGGAGCACATCTGTGGAAGAAGTTATAAGTTCCTCTATTTAGGAATAACCTATTGACTACTTTATGGATGCTATAGGACTATGCAAAGATTTATTAATCAGTTAATTATTAGGACTTTTAAAAACTGCTTTAGAATGAAGCTTTCAATTACAAATTCTTACATCGTCACAATGGGATCTCCGTGCCCTGTCATCTGACAAGCAATCAATAATGCTAGTACTATAAGAAAAAATAACACATTCCACTTGTTTCAAGGTTGAGAGACTAAATTAGGAATAATGAGTATTATGTAGCCATTTATCTATATGTTTTATCATTCACTGGCTGCTTCTAACACCCCTATTTTTGCAGAGCTTGTCAGCAGCTGCTCAAAGATCTACTTGTCTTCAAGCTTTACTAGATCAGGGCCATCACGCCCTATAGTCTTTCGCTTTACCCAGATTTGCCTACCTACACACACAGCTGCTGGGTTATTTTGGATTTTGAACACAAAAGGAGACAAAACACCAAAACCAGCAGCAATATGTTGCAATTCACAGAGACAGTTGTGTACAAGAGCATGAAGATACTGAGCTTATGCAACTGGTATTTGTATTTTGTTTCTCTCTTTCACTGAAGAACAGGATGCATGTACCTGTTTGTGTGTTTACAGACATTTGCCCGCAGAAAGAAACCAGAATCCTAGTCACAGCTCTGAGGACAGCAAACGCATGTTCTCCAATGACTGACTGATGAGGTGTTGGAGCAGCACACAAGTGCCACTAGGCAACAGAGCCCAGCTCATCCTCCTGCCTTTTGAAGCTCAGATAAACATTCCACATCAGCTCCAATGAAAGGCAGAGGAATGCCACAATCTGGATGGGTAGGTGACCTGAGGATGCTTTCTGAGAAGGTGGGAGTCATGGATTCAAACCCCAACCCAAACTATTAAGTCCTGGGATTAGTTTATTCCACTTTAAGGTAAGAGATGCAAAAGGAGGATACAGGTAGATACAAGATACTGACTGATTTAACAGATCTGGAAAGACGGTGGAGGAGATAAAAAGAATTATCAAAGTTTTTGAACACTTTTGATATATGGAGATAACAAATAGACTTCTCAGCCTGGAAAAGAGGCTGAGAAGAAGAGATGACAGATTTACAAAATCATTAATAGCATGAAGAAGATGAGGAAGTCAAAGCAGTCCGTGTTGTTTCAAATGAAAGTAGTAAGGAATATCCAATAAAGCAATCAAGCAGTAGAATTAAAATGAGCAAATAAAGTGCTTTTTCATACAACACAGAACTGTGTTGTAAGGATAGAATCATAGGATCATAAAATTCCGAGGCTAGAAAAGACCTTTGAGATCACTGAGTCCAACTATACCTGTCCACTACTAAATCATATCCCTAAACACTTCATCTATCCATCTTTAAAATACCTCCAGGGATGGTGACTCAACCATCTCCCTGGGCAGCCTATGCCAGTGCTTGATAACCCCTTCGGTGAATAAGTTTTTCCCTACGTCCAATCTGAACCTTCCCTGACACAGTTTGCGGCCATTCCCCCTCATCCTATCACCTATTACTTGGGCAAAGAGACCAACACTCACCTCTCTACAACCTCCTTTCAGGATCCTATGGTGCATACACATAAATAGGTTCAAAAAGGGATTAGATAAATTCATGGATGATAAGCCCATCAGGGGCATTAAACACAACCTAATGCAACCTCTGTCTCTGAAAGCCTCTGAATCACTCAGCTGGCAGAAGTGGGGATGACATATGAGGGGTAGGATCATCCTACTGCCACGTTTCTTCATGTTTTTCCCTGTACACTCATCAGACAACCCGCTGAACACAGCCAATCCCCTAGCTTGATCAAGAATGGCCATTCTCACATTTTGATACAGCAGAAATATGATTGCAGACCACATTCTTTTTACAACCCAGGTTGTCTGGTCTTGCTTCATCTGCCAGTATGAGAGGACAGTGTATCTGGAACTGCAGTATCTTCACAGCAAGTTAGCTGCTCGGTTTATCAGTTGCTGAGCTTAGCTTCAGTGGTGAGTCACCTATACAAGCCAATTAGTTCATGTATACTCTTTCAGCATAACTATTACAGTTTCATTAACCTTTCTAGAGCACCTGCTAAAGCTCTCATCTCGTTACCAATAAGAAAAAAAGTTGGCAAAATTGGAAAGCTGCTTTTAATCTTCTGCGTTTTTGTTGACAAAATCAACATCAAAGTTGCTGTCTCCTCAAATAACTCGGTGCTTCTTGCAGTCTCCTGACATTTAAGGGCACATTCTCTAGTTAAATTAATGCCAGCAGCGCTGACTGCAACCTCCTTTTATAACTTTATGCTGTGCTATGTTATCTATCACTTTACCTACAAAGATAAATTGATCATATACTTTTACAGATGTATAGTCCTTTTTTTCTTTACAGCTCCCTGCACATTTGCCCCCATGGTATTAAAAAATAAAAACAAGCAGCCTGGTAGCATGTCCAAAGAAATGTTGACTCCATCTTCCTAGCCCAGGAAAACTAGCAGACTCAGAGCTGACATCTCCTTTAGAAGAATGTCCTGCTCTGAGACTTAGTCTTGCATGACAACAGAAATTCAGCTAAATGTCGCTCCACTAACTACAACTGCAACAGCACAACACAGTGTGAGAACAGCTTTCAGAGAAGTAGATTCTAGTCTATTTAAAAGACTGTGTGATGAAGACAATTTGCTAGGCTTAGCCCCATGACACAAGGCACTTAGGTGGCTTCTGCACATGGAACAGGAGGGAAACAGAAGAAGAGGTGATCAAAAAATCTAATATTGCAGCTTAACCTGTCAGAGATTATACAGCAAAAACAAACGAGTGGCCACTGGCAGGGCTTGCCCTGGGTGTTTTTTCTTGGATTGACTTGTCCTGTAAGCTGCAGCATGCACCTGATAGCAGAAGGGTCTCCTGTCAGTCAGGTGAAGATCCTGCCAATGGACTACATTGTGCATTTCTGCATGGACCCAAATAAGACAAACATATCTGCAGCTAGTCCAGCAACCTCTTTCAGTGTTTAGTTCCATCAAATTAAGTTGTGATACAGAGGGCAATTATGAGTCAATATTGATGTGTTCCATTCCAAAACTACCGCTTACACTGGAAGACAGTCTTGTAACAAACCCATTTTATCCGTTAAACCCAGGCAGGCTGATGAGGAACTGGCAACAAAATGATTTTGTGCCATCACAAATCATATGCATTTCAATATGTATCTCATCTGAATAAAGACAAAAATAATTTTTACTATTACCAGTTTTTACAGCAAAATCTGGAAAGAAACATTTCCAGTTTTGCTGTGCGGAGTGTTTATATCAACTTTTTTTACATAATTTACCTTTATAAGGACAGTGCATTAGACTTTTCCTTGCAACACCTCAGAAGACGCTAAACTCAGGTTTAATTTGCAAGTGTGCGTGACCCCACATTGTTTTGTGAATTGTTTTCTATCTCAGAGTCTCCAACTACAGAAAACATCCCCATTGCACTGGACACTGCATGAACACATCTGAAAACCAGAGACAGGTCTTAGTCTCCAAACAAGTTGCTTAGAGGTCTACCTCTTATTTAATTTCAATAATGAATTCAGTAGGAATTCAATGCATAAATTCTCCAGCAGATCAGAGCCCCAGTACTTCAAGTGACTAAGTGGTGAGGTATGTCATTTGTGGGTGGAAGCAGACACCTACACGGGAATGCGGAATCTCAGGAGCATACTGGAAACTGTGGTCCACTGTCTTTCACTCGTGGTGGCATTACGGCCAATATCCTATAGCTTGTGCTGGGGACATGGGAAAGCCATGATCCACTTCTTGTTCTGACATGGCCTTTTGGCTAGTCCTAGGCAAGTCACTTTAGCTCCCTGTGTTTCAATCCTTCTAAGTGCAGAGCAGATAACACAAATGACCTTTGCAAAGCATTCAGAGAATTAGATTCTTCATCATCGCCTTCCCCATATACTTTACATTTAATCTCTTAATACTGGTGCTCTCAACTTCAGAGTTATTTGTGGGAAGGAAGGAAAGCAAGTTGAGCTCCTCTCTAACTGACATCACTTTTGAAACATTTTCTCACTTGTGGACCTGATTCTTCAGAATTTCTTCAGATGTGCTCCTGGGTAAATCCAGTCTGCCACGTGAATTCATTCAGAAAGGCAGAGTTGAGAACTATCATGCTGTCACAACTACTGGAATAACTCTCGATTTACATAAATGGAAAAGGAAACCAGGCTTACGTCTCTAATTGCTGAGCTGAGATCCTTCCAGATAAGAAAAGACCATTAACAGGACAAAGCTGAAGTACATAATATGCTGCCAATACTTCCTCTCCCCAAAGACTGCAGAACTGGATGCTCCACTCTGAACTGTTGCATTTTTCAGAAAAGTTTCTAGGTCGTGCAGTTTGGGCAGCTTTAAGAGGAAAGGATACCAGGACTCTACCTAACAAAGTAACATTTGACATCAACCTCCAAGTCACCTCAATGTGGAACAAAGAGCACACCTTCTGCCTGGAAAGATATGTCAGAATCCTGATTCCTATACTTAAAAAAAGAGTGAAATACCTTCTAATTAACCCAGTGTCAAGGCAATAAGAAGTGATAGCATACCCACATTATGTTTGCACAAATTATGCAACAAATAAAGCAGACTCTACCCATAGGATTAATGAAACATTTCTACCAAACTCAACACATTTATGAAATCTTGTGTATTACTGATTCTTGAAGCAAACAGTCTGAAACTGCATCACCCATCTCCTCCACTATATTAGTAAATTAGAACCACACAAAATTTGCTTTTGTTATAAAAAAAATAGGCTTGCTGTAAAATAAGCTCTTCTTTTTTTGAAATGCATTGCACAGTGTTGTTAAACAGACTTCACTCTTTCTATCATTTCATTTTGGGGCAATATAATTTATGCCACTTTGGCACTACTCCAGCAAAACACTTATAAAAGTCTTAATCTTTAAGCATGAGTAGCCCTGCTGAAGTCAACAAGAAGTCAATTATTCTTCTACTTAAAATTAAGCATGTGCTTAAAAACCTGGGTAGATCCAGCTCTTTATGAGGAAAAGGATTATAAGAGTCTCTTCTAACTGCTTAACTTTGCAGAGGACAAAGTGTAAATGGGAGTAACATAAGAACGGCCAGAGCCTGCCGATATTTAGTGTTATCTGTATGTCTCTGTAGAGGTGAAGACAGAAATCCATCTGCCAGACACCACTGAATTTCACCATAGGATACGGATTCTGGAGTGCATGTGGGCATGTTTCAACCTAAGTTCTGACGAAGACAACCCACCATATAGTTATGACAGTTCAGAGGCAGTGCTTTTTATAAGATTAGCTTGTTCAGTGATATATGGAGGAGTGAGTTTCTATGCCAGCTTGATGAAAAAAGATGGGAAAAGACACATAAAAGGTGAAAGAAGTGACAGGAGTCAAGAAAGACAAAAGCTCCTTCATTTCACAAAAAACTCACACAATCTACAAAACAACTGTGTTGCAATGAGAGGACAGAAACCTGCTAGCTTCACCAGAGAAAATCCTAGAGAAAGAAATAGGTATTTTGCTACCAGCAGGAATCGTATTTGTCTAAGTCTGCAAAGCAAAACCATGATGTAATTGCAGTCTACGTTAGCACCAGCTGAACACATTTAGTGCAGCAACAGCAGCAGCAGACACATGAGCATGACCTTTAGCGCAGAGCTAGCAACCAGCATAGAGACCCAGGTCCGGACTTCAACAGCTAGATGTGCTAAAGATCGTGCTACTGCAGCTTCGCTCAGTCCTTTACTGGCACAATCAAGTGAACCTAATAAAACCTGCACCTACCACTTGGCTCAGCACAGCACACTAACTTGCAAAAATCACACAAACGAACCTGCATTCATGGTAATGCTGGGTTGTTTTTTCACCCCAGACAGTGCTTTTGGAGATGCACTACATTTCCTTATCAAGTTCCTTCAACCCATACAAAGCTAATTGCAGGATCCAGACTTGTAGTCCTTAATCCCCGTCAAGTTTCAGACCATGAGACTGGCTCTGGCAGTGACAGCACTTTTTGTCATGTTGTTATTCCCACACAGTACAGGTTTCCCGCAGAACTCAGGCCAGCCGGCTGATTGTGATAGCTCTCCTTAACCATCAGCTTAAGACAAAATCAGACTCAGGATATAACAGTGAACAGCTCTATATTTTTCCCGTCATACCAAAAGGTGCCACTATAATTTAAATACACACAAGAAGCACAATACAACTGGCTGTATTTTCAATAAATCCAGCTTCTTCAATGCATGTAGAGACACTTTTCTCTAACTTAAAATATGTGTGCAGCCACTTAAGAATTTCCATTTAGCCTAAATATTCTTTGTTTTCTTGGCACAAATATAATTAAAGATAAAACAATGACTTAGATTCTCTTCCTAAAAATTTCCCAGCTATAGACATCAACCCAAGGACACTGCCTACTTACAGAACCCAGTTCCACAGTTGGCATCCTTGACTACTACTTCAGCACAATGTTTTCCCAGCAGAGAGCTGTGCCCAGTTCGGCTAAACACTAACATTATTCAGGATTTTGCACGCTGTATTTTAGAAGTGAAGCTTAATTTCTTCATCTTGCTGGAAATGGTAACTTCAGTGTTGCACATATGACTCCAGCAGGTGCTCCTTACACTGTACAAATAAGCTGAGTCACGCTCACAAGCAACAAAGAAAAATCAGCAGTCTCTCAACCTGTCACAAATACCCAACAAATTTCCATTAGAATTGCCAACAAAAACTAAAAGCCTCAAGAGAAAGGTGAGAAATATATACACAGCTAAAAAAAAAACCCAAATAAAAAGAGAATCCATTGCAGATTGAGCCCAAAATCAGATTAATGGATTTTTCTGCAGTATCTATTACACCCCAATGTGACAGATCTTCCAGACATACTGAGAAAAGATGACACAATATTATAGATCCTAAGCACTGCATGTGTTACTAAAGAAAATCCATTAGCAAAACATGCATAGCTACTACATTTTAAATGTTGAAAAATAGCAATATTTGGTCTTCTTTCGATAATACTCTGAAAACATCTCAATCTAAAACTGTAAATACAGTTTAAATGCCTGATAGAATACAGCAGGCTTAACTGTTAAAAAACAGTTTCATTCATACAGTGCAAGTGACAGGATTAGTGGGTTTTTTTTGAGGAACAGTCCAGCACTTAGCAACCGCTGACCTTTATATGTTTTTTAACACTGCAGTACTTCATAAAACTGAGCTCTGTACCAACAGAGCTGCAGTGAAACTGGTAAAAGGAACTAAATATTCAGGGCCAAAAAGTCAGCTGAAGGGAATTAGCTCTGTTCAACTAAAATGAACAGATTTTTACCTCTTTAAACTAGCTGGGGATCTGGCGCTCAAGCTTCAAGTCAGAAAAGCTCAGGCAGGCTGTATTCAACTCCCTAAAGATAAGCATGCCTCAGATAAACACAGAAATGAAGTGCAGGGTCAGTGCAGTTTGATCAGCTTGTACCAGCTGACTTCCTACTTTATCCCTTTAAATAAACCATTCATTTGCGGAATTCTAGCCTGCAAGTTTAAAAAAAAAAAAAAAGAACTGCTTGAAGCGTTTGCAGTGACTCACAAAAAAAAACCCAAATGAAAACCCATTCAGTTCACCCATAAGGATCCTGTGACTGAAAAAAATAAAAGAACAGAAGTAATGACGAATACTAAGCCCCAGCCTTTCCCAGGGAAAAGCTTTATACTTTCCCTTCTCTTTTGTGGAGAAAAACCCCATGCGGAAATGCCTGGCTTTTGCGGGGCTGTTGGTGATGGGGTCAAACTCTGCATCTCTACATCTCAGCCAAGAAGGGAGACAGAAAGAGGCTGAGTGAACTCCTTCACACCCGCTCCTGCTGACAGGACACAATGAAATCCCTGTGTTTACTCTGTGTCACGTATCCTGTTAATTCAGTACAGAGCCCTCTGCAGAATAAGAGATCAGAGCACAGTAGGATAAATCAGAAGTGTGTATTTATAATCTCTGTCTTCTGATAAGGTAGCAGCATGTACCAGTTTTTCCTTGAAATAAGTCTGAAAGGGAGGAACAGACGTCAACCTGAAAGCATAAGAGTATTGTAAAAGTCCTGTGTTCTACCATTAAGCATACAAAAATGCTTTGCATTTATGTATGCCTCTACTTTCCCTCTTAAAAGACCATCATGCAAACCATCTGCAATTCAGAGCATACAATTTAATTTCTTTTTCAAACTAGCATATCTGAAAGACAGGTATAGTGTTCCTCTTTGTTCCCACCACACTGAAGGGACTGTTCTTGCATTATTATGTCCACATCTTTCCTGAAGTAAACCAGTATATCTGAAAGACAGGTATAGCGTTCCTCTTTGTTTCCACCACACTAAAGGCAGCATACTTGCATTATTATGTCTACATCTTTCCTAAAGTACCTTGCTGAAAGGATATCCAGAGTCACTGTGTAGCAGTCTTACTCCAAAGCACTTGAAAGCGCTCAGGCTCTCTGCTGACCTGATTGGTAGTTTTGCCTCCGGAAGGTTTAACAGAGGCTGTCATTATGTATGTGATATATCCTACCATAATTAATTTCCTCAGGGAATGACATCCAGAGGAAGCACAGTTCAAATACACAGCATGCACCTGAAATTTGAGATTTTGAATCAGATTCCCAACACCAAGATGCATCCATGAAGATCTGACATTTTTATTTTCCTTGGCTGTAGATACATAAAATAAAACCTGTTGTAAAGAGACTGGATTAAAAATTGCTACGAGATACACATAAAAATCAGCATTCTTTGTTCTTGAATAGGTCTCATTTAATTCATTAGAAATCCACAAGGTGTTTAAAAATACCACGTACCACTTAATATAAGCTGAAGTAATAGCTTCCTTCAGCCCTAGTGGAAAAGATTCAGAGCTGTAATCCTTTTTCAAATAATTACCCTGTTCATCAGGCTTCAGCACAAGATGACTCCAAGCAGAAGAGAAATGGAGAGACAGGCTACAAAAGCCTCAGTAGATACAGATACCAAGCTGAAAACCGCTAAGAGCACTTTGTAGGCATTTGTCAAGTCACAGGCCCAAATTAAACTAAAATGGAAATGCAAGGGAAGGGCAAGAGCACATGAAAGTATCAAGTCGATCTACCACACAAAAAGGTCTTTGGAAGAAAAAAAAAAAAATAGGGAGGGCAGGTAGGGATGCTGACTGGATGAGGCAGCTCCTCAAAGCTACAGCAGTGAATTAATGCTTTCACGCACATAACCTGGGTTCTTGACTCAGTCATGAGCTGGTTCTGTATGGTTATCCAGGGAAATGAGCTTGTAGGAAAGTGAAAATTACTGGCCAGCAAAGAGCTGGCACAGCTTACTGCTGCTCCACCTTAGGAGACAGGTGTGACTATTTCACTTGTGCAATTCCACCATAGTGCAAATGTATCCTTACTCAGGATAACTACAGTGTTTGTTACCCAGTGCTCAAGGAAATCCTGCATCAGCTTGCATGAATGAGTCTTCCCAAAAGAAACAGCAACCTAAAATCCAACTTGCTGACTAAATAATACCGCAAATTAAGTCCTTGAGGTTAATTCCTGTACAAAGTAAATATACTGCTTAGGCATCATCTTCCTGGAGGTCCTAGAGAAGTTAGTAAAAGCAGAGACGTGAGCTGCAGTGCACTTTTAGGATGAAATAGACACAGAATGAATTAATTTGGAAAAACATCAGTTCTACTGGAAGCTGACAGATTCCTTAATGCATGTGATTTGTGACTGCTCTGCACCACCGTGAACCACTGCAGCCTGACTTAAAATACCATGCTTTGCCATGGGCAGCATCTGCAGCAGCAGACAGGAGAGACAGTGTTCAGATACACCAGCCCTCCCTGCCTAAACTAAGTAACTGCAAACTGTGTTTTCTGCACTGATTTATCCTACTGAGAAAACACATCCACTGCACTGTGTTTTCTCATCCTTCCCTTTCCTTTTCCATGGGTTGTGCTGCAGGACACATCTGTGTGACAATTTTTCCTTTTGCTGCAATACAAGTTAAACTGCAACTTACTTTGTCAAATGAGCCATTCCCTGGTTTGTATTGCTACTCAGGAAGCAGGCCTAAATTGCAAGAGTACTTTGACCACTCTAAGTTGTGTCTCCGCTTGGGTCCTCGGCTAATTTTTTATAACTTTTAGTGTGTGGCCCAGTCCTAAAGCACCTATGATCACCTTTTTATGAGCAGGGTGGACTGGCAGAAGAAGGAAGGGACAACTTTGACAGCAATGATTATAGCTGCGTCTCGAGCTCCTGTGTCCATGGAATTGGGCTGTGTTGGCTGCTGTACTGCTAGCTGTTTTGAACACTACTAACCATCCTGCAGGGAACAGCTATCTACAGTCTTAGTTGTTCCAGACAATCCAAGGGATGAGCCCACCCAATCCACAAGCATTAGTTCGTGGACCACAAATTAGGAACACAGTTATGCAGGAGACACCATGCAGAAACTGCTGTACTCTTACTGCTGCAACAAAACAACTCTAAGTTAAATGTTCTGGGGAAAACAATACAAGCTGACATGATATAGAATGAAACCTGAAACTTACTGCCTACATTAACTCATCCTATTACTAATTTATTAAACTGGAGAGAAAGGCGAAAGTTAAGTTTTTAATTAATAATCCCAACTAGAACTGTGCAGCAAAGATGGAAAACCCAGCCAGTTCTACTAATTTTAGAACATTTCTATTACGGGATTCAGTGCTGTAGCTGATTTAGGGGGAGTAAAAAAATATCTTGCCAACCATTAAACGAAAGAGATGAAACAAGTTATATCTGGCCAATTTTCTTTAACACATTGAACTAAGCTTTTACTTAGGTCTTTAAGATTAGATTTGTCCCTTTAAGATTCCCCTTTTGTAATACCTTTCCCATTCCTTGTTAGGATCATCAATCAATTTTAAAAGAAAATTTAGCCTGAAGAAGAGGAGGCTGAGGGGAAACCTTATAGCTCTCTACAACCACCTGAATGGAGGTTGCAGTAAGGCAGGTCCTGGTCTCTTTCCCAAGTAAAAAGTGAGAGAATGAGAGGAAACGGTCTCAAGTTGAACCATGGGATGTTTAAATTGGATATTAGAAAAAAATTCTTTAATGGAAGTGTGGTCAAGCGCTAGAACAGGCTGCCCAGGGAAGTGGTGGAGTCACCATCCCTGGAGGTATTAAAAAAGCATGCAGATGTGGTGATTCAGGACATGGTTAGCAGGCATGGTGGTGTTAGGCTGACATTTGGACTCGATAATCTTAGAGGTCTTTTCCAACTTCAGTGATTCCATGATTCTACAAAACGTAAAACCCTAAATGTTGACTAACTGAAAATATTAAGGAGTCTAAGTCACATTTTTTATATGACCACAGGTGTTAGCTCATATAACATGGTAAAACCTCAGCCCTGGTTTGTACATTCTGCCTCTCTACAACTATCTCGCCAACTTCAACTAGGCAGATTATTCTTTCTAACTTGCTAGCCTAATCTGATACGTGCTATTGTTATTCCCTGTTAGAGAGCTGTTCTACCGTTCCCCAGTCACAACTGCATTTCACTGGTGTACAACGTGGCTACAAGACATTTGATGCATCACACAGCTGCTGGGAAGTTCAAACAGAATATAATTGCAAGGAGTCTGGAGCTCAAATGTTTTACTATGGTTATAAAACATCTAAGATACATGCTTCTGCAAAAGAACAACTTTTTGCTTTCTGTCTACAGGACAAACAGCAACTTACTATGCAGAGGAGGTGAATTACTAGATTTTCTGATTTGCAGGAACAGCCCCATAAAACTATGTGAAAGCTCAGATGGATTTTCTACCTTCCCTCAAGTCCAAAGAACAAATTTTGGCTTTCCTTCACTCTGCTTTCCCTTCTGTTTTCCACATCTCCATTTCCTTGTCTGCTGTTCCAAACACTTCACCACCAAATGGCTAGAAAATCATAGGAGAAAGAAGCTGTTGCTTGAAAAAGGAAATGGGAGAATCCACCCCAGCGGAGTAATGCCTTTAGTTTTATTGAAGGCTCATAATGTGAATTTATGTCTCATCCCTTTGAAAGAAAGTTACTGAACTTTAGAAAAGACAATTATTCACCGACAACAGAAGACAGGGTCAGGGATCTCTTTAAAAACTAGCGCTTTTTTGGTTTATGAAGCTGGCATAAGGAAACTTACACATAGAGTGTTCAAACCCAGTCACAGCTTTGGGGAGACAGAGCCAGGGCCTGGTACTGTGCTTTCAGCTTGCTTCAGTAAATGCCATGCTACCCTGAAAAATGTCTTCCTGCTCCTCATGAAGTATTAGTTTGGCAATAGAAAAGTTCTCTGCTTAAGTTTTATGACATCTTTTTATTAATGGAATAATAACTTTTTCTGCTGTTATTTAACCAATCTGTCACTTTTAGGTCAAGATTTCTGTGAAAACCTAAAAGAGGTACAAACCCCTAGTTTCCAAGGGAGGCTGATTCCCGTGGGCCATGCTGAGACCCCAGCCTTTTACTGCAGCTCCAACATGTGCAGGTTAGTTAAGCTGTGCTGATAACCACTTGCAGCATGCCTCATTACTCTCCTTAATCATTCTGCTATTGCTTTTTACAGATGCCAACAAGCATATAAGTCCCAGAAACAAACTGTATGCATTTATCTACTCTTCACTTAAATGTCTCAAATTGTCCCTTCCCAGGTGGCATGCAACTTGCTATGGATTTGTATCCTCTGCCTCTGTCCCCCCCTGCAATCTGCCTTGGTTGCCCCCTGTCAGCCCTTCTCCTACAGTCTTCTGAGACACCTCATGGCAGTGCTGCTGCTGCCACAGAAACACAGAACAGTTTGGGTTGGACCTTAAAGGTCATCTAGTTCCAACCCCCCTGCCATGGACAGGGATACCTCCCATCAGACCAGGCTGTCCAAGAACCCATCCAACCTGGCCTTGAACGCCTCCAGGGATGGGGCAGCCACAGCTTCCCTGGGCAACCTGTGCCAGTGCCTCCCCACTCTCATCGTGAAGCAATTCTTCCTCATGTCTAGTCTAAATCTGCCCCTTTCCAGTTTATAGCCATTGCCCCTAGTACAACGTGTATCCCAGCGTGCTGTACTGGCTGCATGGCTGCTGGCTGTCCTACTGACAGCCGCCAAGCCCAGCACAGCGTGGTTCAGCTTTGCCTGCTCCATCCGGCTTCAACTCAGCCAGCTGCTTTTAGGAAACTTGCAGAAACTTAATTACCTCTGGAACTTCCAATACGCTGTCAAAACCTGCTTGAAATCAGCCAATATTTTCAAAAGTGCACATGGTATAAAAGGCCCAACTGCATAATCCTCATTTCTTTAGGAAAACAAGTTTAAAAAGCAGGAATATAATTAGAACATTTCCATTTGAAGGCAAAGGGAGCAAGTTCCTCCACAGGTTTTAGGAAAACAAAACAAACAAACAAAACCATACCAAAAGCAAACAAATGAAGACTTCTAAATAGCTCTGAAAATACAGTAGGAGCTATTAAAATAGCATTGCACACGAAACTGATAAATAAGCATATTTCAGGGGCTGGATCAGAGACTGATGTCCTGCTCATTTGAAACATTCCTTCACTAGCTAGAAACTTTGTTTTGTTACTATAGTTACTCTCACTACAAGTGGCCCTGACTAAGGCATGAGGTATTTGTTATATAAAACCTCAACGCAACTGCAGCCTCAAACTTCAGAAGGCACCAGCTCTGCACTCAGTCCTGCTTGCAAACTCAAAACACTTTCACGCTGATTATGGCATACTCTTGAGCATGGGTTTAATGGCACTATTTATGCGCTGAAACATAATCAACATTTCTCACAATATACACTAAAACCACGAAGGAATTTAGATGGACCGTGCATCGTGCAAGATGAGCAGGGACTTCCTCCCCAGACAATTATGCTGTTGGCAGTGGCTGTCATGTACAACGGAAACATGCAATCGAGTTTAAATAAAATTTGCTGAGAGGCCATTGAATCTGATGGAAAAAATGCTTGTAGCCAGCTAGAAGAGCACCAAGTAGAAAACACATATCCTGCAGCACTGTAATTTTTTGTCTCTAATTACATTTTTATCCGCTTAGTTTGATAAAGTTTAATATCAGTAGGAAAAAATAAATACCCTCCCTTCCTTGGCCTTTAATGTATTCTGGTTTCACAGATTTTTTTTCTTGTTCTTGTGGAGGATATTTTCAGCCAGACAAACTGCTATTATGCATAATCTTGGAAAAGTGGCTTATGAGATCCCCAGTGAAAACAGGGAGATGACAGGACCTCATTTTTCAAGGTAGTCATCTGATGCCGATACTCCAGTATTACGTACCAGTCCGACTCAGGACATCTGCAGTGTTCTCAGCTGTACTTTTTTCCCCTACTTGGTTAGGGTAAAATAGTGTGGCTTTCCTTCTCTTCAGCTTGAAATCTAGACACTAAGCGTTTTCTTAAAAGGCCAACAGCCCAAATAGAACCTGCTCACAAGCAAAGATAAACACTTTCAGTTGCTGAGGTCAGAAAATACACCTGTTTGTACACTTGTTTTCCTGCAGTAAGTGTTGCTCAGGTTGGGGCCAAGCCAACGAATAGGGATTTTTATACTACCGTGCTGATACAAGGCTATTTAGTTAACTTCTGAAATGGCAGCTGTAGCCATTTATGCTACACAGCTTAGGCTTTAAGCAATTTGCATGCTACAGAAGACTGGAAGGGTATCTTTCCCTTCCTTTCTCTTCCTCCCTCGTTGCTGACACCCTGTACTATTCTTAGTGCGCAGAAATCAGTAGTGTTAATTTTGGAGTTCACACATCAGAGGAAGCATTTAGAATTTATTCATTCATTTGTGAGAACCTGTATAAAGCTTTGTCCTTAATGACAGAGCAGCACATTTTTTTCAGCTATGACATTATTTGCAGCCAGCCTTACAGCTTATTACAGCCTCCTAAGTGCTGAAGAGCAAATATGCCCTATCCCATAAGAAACATGATTTCCTTAAGGTGCTATTTGGATACAGAATTGTTTCATTCGTTCTTTACTGTAATAACAGCACTCACAGTGATACCTAAAACCATGATTTCTGTCTCTCCCATGTCTTGCAACTAATCCCCAACTAATGGCCTAGGCTATGAAGGCAAGTAATGAGTACCTACTAGAATGCATAATTTGTAAGTACTGCTTCTAGCTTTTCATGGCATTGCAACTTTACGCTGCACCACTGATTAAACTGTGTTAAGAGAAAAAATAAATTATTGTTCAGCTGTGATATTGCTTATATCCAGAATCCCCAGATTCAAGGCACATATTGCTATACCTTGTAAAATGAGACATTGGCATTGCCATGGGCAGGAGCCAATTAGATGACATCAGAAGAGGATATTGCCAAATCTAAACCACAGGTTTTACATCAGAAGTTTGCAGGAGATCTAGACAGAGAAATGAGCAAAGTCTAAATTAATACCTGATGCACATCCAGTGAAAAAAAACATTTCAAGGATTAGGTATGTTCTGAGCTAGTAAGGCATCTAAAGAAGTTACTTAATTCTTTTAAGACCAGTCTGAGCTATCAAACTCTTTTTGAGAACATCAAAAATCTGTCCTAGAATTCTCTACTTGCTTTCTAATGTTACTATCACAGACAATGAGCTGAATAAAATACCCATGCAGCAGCTTATTTAGATATTGTCCTCTACAATATGAACACAGGGTTTCAGAAGTTTAACATGGGTTTGTTTCTACATCCCCCAAAAGCATAGCTGAAAGGATAAGTCTTAAGCTTGCTTTGCTCTCTTCCTTTCTATACATATCAGTCAATTCTTTCCTTTAAAAAAAAAAAAAAAGGTTTGATTCAGATGCATTTTGCCTCTGCAAAATTATTTCTTAAAATTGCATGAAATGTAATGGGGCTCTGCTCAAAAACAGTCTTACATATGTGGGACAAAATAAACCTACCAAACCTAAGAAAAACAGAGTGTCTTGGGCAGCAGAGAGGACAGAAATGGTGCCAAAGGCTTTCAGATGCAAGTTTTCCTGCCCTGCAAAACCACAGCACACACCACACACACACGCGCGCACTTGGACATCATTACCCTACAGGATCTCCCTTGCCCTTCCTCACAGACATTTAGCACAGAACTATGTCCACACTATGCAAACCCTTGGCAGGTGGCCAGGGAAGCAGCAGGGAATTGCTGTTTGTCACTGAGAAAGAA